>NC_034191.2:18058206-18344358 GCF_002021735.2 Oncorhynchus kisutch | reverse complement strand
CTCTGTTTTCTAACTCTCTCCATTTGTTTTATAATCTTCTCTCCATTTCCCGTTTTATAACTCTCTCTCTCTCTCTCTTCGTCGCTCTGTTTTTTCTAAACTCTCTCCCTTTTGTTTTATAACTCTCTCTCTCTCTTCTCTCTCTTCTCCCTCACTCTCACACTGTTTTCTAACACCCCCTCTCTCTCTCCCTCTGTTTTCTAACTCTCTCTCTCTTTCTCTCTCGCTGTCTTTCTCTCTCTCCCTCTGTTTTCTAACTCCCTTTCCCTCCCTCTCTCTCTCACGCACTCTTTTTCCCTCTCTATATCTCCCTCAATCTCCCTCTCTTGCTCTCTTTCTCTCTCTCTCTCCCTCTGTTTTCTAACTCCCTTTCCCTCCCCCTCTCTCTCTCTCTCTCTCTCTCTCTTTGTTTTCTAACTCTCTCTCTCGCTTTGTTTTTCTAACTCTCTCTCCCTCTGTTTTCTAACTCTCTCTCTCTCCATTTGTTTTCTAACTCTCTCTCTCTCTCTTCCTATTTCTTCTAACTCCCTCACCCTGTCTCTCTCTCTCTGTCTCTCTCTCTGTGTCTATCTCCCTCTGTTTTCTAACTCCCTCTCTCTCACTCTCCCTCTCCCTCTCCCTGTCTCTCTCTCCCTCCCTCTGTTTTCTAACTCCCTCTCTCTCCCTCTCTCTCTCTCTCGCTCCCTGTTTTCTAACTCTCTCTCTCTGTCTCTCTCTCAAACACCTTTCCCCCCCTCCTTCTCCCTCCTTCTCTCTTCTAACTCCCCCTCTCTGTCTCTTTTTTTATCTCTCTTTTCTAACTTTCTCTCTCTGTTGTCTTTTCTATACTCTACTCTAGCACCTTCTGACTCTCTGCACTACTGTTTTAAGAACTGGAGTAATTCCAGTAAATGTGAAGGGTTTTTGTAGAAGCATGGAGCCAGGCTGCTATATGACGGATGGTTGGACCTCTAGCCAATAGAGGAGCCGGTTGGAATTGATCTGCGGTTTCATAGCAGCACAGCCCTTAGTGTCATAACTGACCAGACCATTAGGATACAAGGTATACTTCTATAGTACATCTATTAGTGAATTGAGCCATACACCACGATCAATGCTTATGATATTGGGCCATTGTGTCTGGCAAGAGGCTTCCATATATTAGCCTGCATAGCTGGTATAGGGAAAGGGAGGGGGAGAAGCAGGGAGGGGTAGGGAGAGGGAGAAGGTGAGAGCGAGAGGGAGAGGCAGGGAGGGGTAGTGAGAGAGTCAAGGGAGAGGGAGAGGGAGGGGGAGAGGCAGGCAGGGGTAGGGAGGGGTAGGGAGAGGGAGAAGGCGAGAGAGAGAGAGGGAGAGGGGAGAGGCAGGGAGGGGTAGGGAGAGAGTCAAGGGAGAAGGAGAGGGAGGGGAGAGGAAGGAAGGGGTAGGGAGGGGTAGGGAGAGGAGAGAATGCGAGAGAGAGAGGGAGAGGGGAGAGAGGCAGGGAGGAGTAGGGAGGGGTAGGGAGAGGGGAGAAGGCGAGAGAGGGAGGGGGAGAGGCAGGCAGGGGTAGGAGGGGTAAGGAGAGGGAGAAGGCGATAGAGAGAGGGAGAGGGGAGAGGCAGGGAGGGTAGGGAGAGGGAGAGGGAGAGGGGAGAGGCAGGGAGGGGTAGGGAGAGGGAGGGGGAGAGGCAGGCAGGGGTAGGGAGAGAGTCGAGGGAGGGGAGAGGCAGGCAGGGGTATGGAGGGGTAGGGAGAGGGAGAAGGCGAGAGAGAGAGAGAGAGGGAGAGGGGAGAGGCATGGAGGGGTAGGGAGAGAGTCAAGGGAGAGGGAGAGGGAGGGGGAGAGGCAGGCACGGGTAGGGAGGGGGTAGGGAGAGGGAGAATGCGAGAGGGAGAGGGGTGAGGCAGGGAGGAGTAAGGGAGAGAGTCAAGGGAGAGGGAGAGGGAGAGGGAGGGGGGAGAGGCAGGCAGGTGTAGGGAGGGGTAGGGAGAGGGAGAAGGCGAGAAGGGAGAGGCAGGGAGGGGTAGGGAGAGAGTCAAGGGAGAGGGAGGGGAGAGGCAGGCAGGGGTAGGGAGGGGTAGGGAGGGGTAGGGAGAGGCAGAAGGTGAGAGAGAGAGGGAGAGGGGAGAGGCAGGGAGGGGTAGGGAGAGGGAGGGGGAGAGGCAGTGAGAGAGAGGGAGAATGTGAGAGAGAGAGGGAGAAGAAGTACATCCATATGCATGGCTGTGCAGCTCAGTTGGCTTTAGCTGGTAGAGCTTCTGCAACATCAACAGATCAATCACACACACACACACGTCTACGTCATGAGCAATGGGCAGCTCCTAACTCAGGTCAGCCTATTTCAGCACCACGGACAGCAACATTCCTCACTTATATTATGTACTATAGTTCTTTGTGTGCCTCCATATCTTTAGTCTCTAGTTCTGCTGCATCTTTGCTCCTGCCTGCTGCCTGCTCTTGCTTGGCTTCTTCAAGGCCATTACAATTATACAGCCTGTCAGTGAATTTGTGAGCAAAAATAGAAACATGGAAATCCATGTAAACAAGCAGTAGATTGGGATGACTACAGTACAACACTCTGACATGAGGCACACTAACACTGTAAAGTCCTGTAGTCTGCATGCTGCCAACAGAGAGACAGGAACACTGATGAGTTACATGGAGAGGTCACTATCCCTCTCTCCTCTCTCTCTCTCTTCATCCTCCTCTCCGTCTTCCTTTACTTTCGGAACATAGAACTACTCTCCATCATAGTCTCAAATATTCATACAGACCTCAATCAAAGTTTCTCAAATAGAAATAGATTGAAATAGATAGAGAATGGTGTTGTTAAAGGAGCCATAGAATGGATGCAGGGCACGATGTTCTGTTGATTGACATTATGAATGGAGGTCTATGTAAAGCTTGCCTGTAGCCTGACATTGTGCTGGGAGGGAAAGAGAGAAAAAGAGAGAGGGGGGATAGAGTGATTCTAGTAATCAGCTGCCCAGCTGCTAGAGCCCTGAGAGATATTCATTCTCAATTGGTATTTCAGATTGGCTTTTCAAATACAGCTATTGCTATTACGTATCTTCCATTTCCATTCACTCTAGAACCGTTTCACACCACTAGAGTTGAACTATTTCTATTACTCAATGATCACTGAGGTAATTATTCAACAGGACATGACTGAAGTACGCTAAGTGACACAGGGGTTCTTAGTCAGAGGAATAGAAAGAAGAAGACAAGAAGAGACAGCGTTTTGAGGAATGGAGGATTTTAAGAGAGTCCCGCTATCTGCTTTCAGCTGCCTCTTCCTTGAGCCTCAGCCCAGCCTCCCTAAAGTGTTTTACTTCCATGTCATATTGTGTGTTCTCTCTAGTACCCCTACTTCTATGGCCCAGATGTGGATCAAGCAGATTCCCAGAATGAGAGTCTGGTTCAGTATGGAGTGGAGATTTAATGGTAAAGGATGGAGGAATGACTTCAGGGGAGGAAAGGGTTGGAGGATATAGGGATGGATGGAAAAGAGATTCACCTCATAGACACGCTGTTTGGAGTGGAGGATGAGCAATATGAGGGGAATGGAGAGAGGGGAGGAAGGAGAGATGGAGGACAGTTAGGCCAAAGGGAGGGAGAGAGAGAGAGTAGGGAAATTCATCCTGGAATTTCCAAGACCTGAGGTTGTCTGCCATTGGCCTAACAAGCAAGAACCTGAAGAACCTGAGCAAGAACCAAAAAATTGAAATACAGACATTGTCATCCTACAAGAAACATGGTATAGAGGAAATGGACACACTGGTTGCCCTCTAGGTTACAGAGAGCTGGTAGAACCATCCACCAAACTATCCGGTGTGAAACACGGAAGGAACTCTAATTTGGTAATTTGGTATAGAACAGACCTAACTCACTTTATTAAATAAATAAACAGGAACATTTTACATTTGGCTAGACATTCAAAATGAAATGATCTCAGCAGAGAAAAACTGAGAAAAATATCCTCCTGTGTGCTACCTATATCCCCCACTAGAATCCCCATACTTTAATGAAGACAGCTTCTCCATCCTGGAGGGGGAAATCAATCATTTCCAGACCCAAGGAAATGTACTAGTCTGGGATGATCTAAATGCCAGAACTGGACAGGAACCTGACACCCTCAGCACACAGGGGGACAAACACCTACCTGGAGGTGACAGCATTCCTTATGACAACATAACTAACAAAATTCTTGCATAACCATCACAATTCCTGCAACTCTGTCACATGCTGGTTATGTACATAGTCAATGATAGACTTCGAGGGGACTACTATGGTAGGTGCACCTATACCTCATCTCTTCACAGTAGGACTGTAGACTACTTTATCACTGACCCAGAGTCTCTCAGAGCGGTCACAGTCAGCCCACTGACGCCCCTATCAGACCACAGAAAAATACAGTCTAATTGAACAGAGCAATACACAATCATGAGGCATCAAAGCCAAATGAACTGAATAATATTAAGAAAGGCTATAGATGGAAGGAAGTAGTGTGGAAACCTACCAAAAAACAATTAGGCAACAACAAATTCAATCATTTTTAGACAACTTCCTAGACAAAACATTCCACTGTAATAGCAAAGGTGTAAACTTGGCAGTAGAAAACTTAAACAATATATTTGACCTCTCAACTTCCCTATCAAATCTTAAAATGTCAAACAGAAAACCGAAGAAAATGAACAACAATGACAAATAGTTTGATGAGGAATGCAAAAACCTAAGAAAGAAATTGAGAAACCTATCCAACTAAAAACATAGATACCCAGAAAACCTGAGTCTACACCTTCACTATGGTAAATCACTACAACAATACTGAAATACACTACGGAAAAGAAGGAACAGCACGTCAGAAATCCGCTCAATGTAATTGAAGAATCCATAAACTCTAACAAGTCAGTTAAGAACAAATTCTTATTTTAAATGACAGCCTAGGAACAGTGGGTTAACTGCCTGTTCAGGAGCAGAACGACAGATTTGTACCTTGTCAGCTCAGGGGTTTGAACTTGCAACCTTCCGGTTACTACTCCAACACTCTAACCACTAGGCTACCCTGCCGCCATTAAATTCAACCACCAATACAACCACCTAAAAGGAAGGGATTCCCAAAACATCGATAGCAAAGCCATCACCAACAGAGATATGAACCTGGAGAAGAGTCCCCCAAGCAAGCTGGTCCTGGCACTCTGTTCACAAACACAAACAGAGCCCACAGAGCCCCAGGACAGCAACACAATTAGACACAATTAATCATGAGAAAACAAAAATATATATATATTTTTCTAGATAATTCTAGCATACTAGAATGCTATTTGGCATTCTAAACAGAGTGTACACAGAATACCTGACCACTGTGACTGATCTTTGACTATGTACAGACTCAGTGAGCATAGCCTTGCTATTGAGAAAGGCCGCCGTAGGCAGACATGGCTCTCAAGAGAAGACAGACTATGTGCACAATGCCCACAAAATGAGTTGGAAACTGAGCTGGACTTCCTAACCCTCCTGCCAAATGTATGACCATATTAGAGACACATATTTCACACAGATTATACAGATCTGCTAAGAATTTCGAAAAACAAATCCAATTGTGATAAACTCCCATATCTATTTGGTGAAATTCCACAGTGTGCCATCACAGCAGCAAGATGTGTGACCTGTTACCAGAAGAAAAAGGCAACCAGTGAAGAACAAACACCATTGTAAATACAACCCATATTTATGGTTATGTATTTCCCCTTTGTACTTTAATCTAGTAACTCCTCATCCCGGGTCCGGGAGCGTAATCATCGAATGACACTAATTAGCATAACGCAACGGACATAAATATTCCTAGACAATATTCCTATTCATGAAAATCACAAGTGAAATATATTGAGACACAGCTTAGCCTTTTGTTAATCCCCCTGTCATCTCAGATTTTCAAAATATGCTTTACAGCCAAAGCTAGACAAGCATTTGTGTAAGTTTATCGATAGCCTAGCATAGCATTTTGTCCAGCTAGCAGCAGGTAACTTGGTCACGGAAATCAGAAAAGCAATCAAATTAAATCGTTTACCTTTGATGAGCTTTGGATGTTTTCACTCACGAGACTCCCAGTTAGACAGCCAATGTTCCTTTTTTTCCAGGCGAAATAGCTCCGTTTGTTCTTCACGTTTGGCTGAGAAATCGCCCAGAAATTGCAGTCACGAAAACGCCGAAAAATACTCCAAATTAGCTCCATAATATCGACAGAAACATGGCAAACGTTGTTTATAATCAATCCTCATGGTGTTTTTCAAATATCTATTCGATAATATATCCACCGGGACAATTGTTTTTTCAGTAGGACCGATTGGAATAATGGCTACCTCTGTATTTTATGCGATAATCACTCTGAGAGCCATCAGGTGACCACTTGCGCAATGTAGCTGCTTACGGGTATTCTTCAACATAAATGCGTAAAACTACGTCACAATGCTGTAGACACCTTGGGGAATACAGAGAAAAAGTAATCTGGTTGATAGCCCATTCACTTCTCAATAGGGACGCATTGGAACGCAGAGCTTTCAAAAGATGAGTCACTTCCGGATTGGATTTTTCTCAGGCTTTCGCCTGCAATATCAGTTCTGTTATACTCACAGACAATATCTTTACAGTTTTGGAAACTTTAGAGTGTTTTCTATCCTAAGCTGTCAATTACATGCATATTCTAGCATCTTGTCCTGACAAAATATCATGTTTACTACGGGAATGTTATTTTTCCAAAAATGAAAATACTGCCCCCTAGTCACAAAAGGTTATTAACTATTTGCACATCGTTCCAGTACTATAGACAGACATAGTGACATTTGTAATGTCACAGTTATGTTGTAACTTGTGTGAGTGTAATACTTACTCTTTATATTTTATTGTTTACTTCACTTATTTCACATGTTTATCCATTTCACTTGCTTCGGTAATGTAAACATATGTTTCCCGTGCCAATAAAGTCCTTTAATTGAAATTGAATTGAGAGGAAGATAGAGAGGAGAGAAAGAAAGATAGAGAAAAAATTATATAGAAAAAGAGAGGAAGACGGGGAGAGGAATACAGAGATAGAGGGATACAGATAGAAAGAGAGGAAGACAGTGAGAGGAAGACAGAGGGAGAGGGAGATAGATAGAATGAGAGGAAGACAGAGAGAGGGATCGATAGAAAGAGAGGAAGACAGAGAGAGGGAGATAGATAGAAAGAGAGGAAGACAGAGAGAGAGGGAGGTAGATAGAAAGAGAGGTAGACAGAGAGAGAGGGAGATAGATAGAAAGAGAGGTAGACAGAGAGAGAGGGAGATAGATAGAAAGAGAGGAAGACAGAGAGAGGGAGATAGATAGAAAGAGAGGAAGACAGAGAGAGATGGAGATAGATAGAAAGAGAGGAAGACAGAGAGAGGGAGATAGATAGAAAGAGAGGTAGACAGAGAGAGAGGGAGATAGATAGAAAGAGAGGAAGACAGAGAGAGGGGGAGATAGATAGAATGAGAGGAAGACAGAGAGAGAGGGAGATAGATAGAAAGAGAGGAAGACAGAGAGAGAGGGAGATAGATAGAAAGAGAGGAAAGAGAGAGAGGGAGGTAGATAGAAAGAGAGGTAGACAGAGAGAGAGGGAGATAGATAGAAAGAGAGGTAGACAGAGAGAGAGGGAGATAGATAGAAGAGAGGAAGACAGAGAGAGAGGGAGATAGGTAGAAAGAGAGGAAGACAGAGAGAGAGGGAGATAGATAGAAAGAGAGGAAGACAGAGAGAGAGGGAGATAGATAGAAAGAGAGGAAGACAGAGAGAGAGGGAGATAGATAGAAAGATGAGGTAGACAGAGAGAGGGAGATAGATAGAAAGAGAGGAAGACAGAGAGAGAGGGAGATAGATAGAAAGAGAGGTAGACAGAGAGAGAGGGAGACAGAGAGAGAGGGAGATAGATAGAAAGAGAGGTAGACAGAGAGAGGGGGAGATAGATAGAAAGAGAGGAAGACAGAGAGAGAGGGAGATAGATAGAATGAGAGAAGACAGAGAGAGGGATCGATAGAAAGAGAGGTAGACAAAGAGAGAGGGAGGGAGATAGAAAGAGAGGAAGACAGAGAGGAGGGAGATAGATAGAAAGAGAGGAAGACAGAGAGAGAGGGAGATAGATAGAAAGAGAGGAAGACAGAGAGAGGGAGATAGATAGAAAGAGAGGAAGACAGAGAGAGGGAGATAGATAGAAGAGAGGAAGACAGAGAGAGATGGAGATAGATAGAAAGAGAGGAAGACAGAGAGAGGGAGAATAGATAGAAAGAGAGGTAGACAGAGAGAGAGGGAGATAGATAGAAAGAGAGGAAGACAGAGAGAGAGGGAGATAGATAGAAAGAGAGGAAGACAGAGAGAGAGGGAGATAGATAGAATGAGAGGAAACAGAGAGAGAGGGAGATAGATAGAATGAGAGGAAGACAGAGAGAGAGGGAGATAGAATAGAAAGAGAGGAAGACAGAGAGAGAGGAGATAGATAGAAAGAGAGGAAAGAGAGAGAGGGAGGTAGATAGAAAGAGAGGTAGACAGAGAGAGAGGGAGATAGATAGAAAAGAGAGGTAGACAGAGAGAGAGGGAGATAGATAGAAAGAGAGGAAGACAGAGAGAGGGAGATAGGTAGAAAGAGAGAAGACAGAGAGAGAGGGAGATAGATAGAAAGAAGAGAAGACAGAGAGAGAGGGAGATAGATAGAAAGAGAGGAAGACAGAGAGAGAGGGAGATAGATAGAAAGAGAGGTAGACAGAGAGAGAGGGAGATAGATAGAAGAGAGGTAGACAGAGAGAGAGGGAGATAGATAGAAAGAGAGGAAGACAGAGAGAGAGGGAGATAGATAGAAAAGAGAGGTAGACAGAGAGAGAGGGAGATAGATAGAAAGAGAGGTAGACAGAGAGAGGGGGAGATAGATAGAAAGAGAGGAAGACAGAGAGAGAGGGAGATAGATAGAAAGAGAGGAAGACAGAGAGAGGGAGATAGATAGAAAGAGAGGTAGACAAAGAGAGAGGGAGGGAGATAGAAAGAAGAGGAAGACAGAGAGAGAGGGAGATAGATAGAAAGAGAGGAAGACAGAGAGAGAGGGAGATAGATAGAAAGAGAGGAAGACAGAGAGAGGGAGATAGATAGAAAGAGAGGAAGACAGAGAGAGGGGAGATAGATAGAAAGAGAGGAAGACAGAGAGAGGTGGAGATAGATAGAAAGATGAGGAAGACAGAGGAGAGGGAGATAGATAGAAAGAGAGGTAGACAGAGAGAGAGGGAGATAGATAGAAAGAGAGGAAGACAGAGAGAGAGGGAGATAGATAGAAAGAGAGGAAGACAGAGAGAGAGGGAGATAGATAGAATGAGAGGAAGACAGAGAGAGAGGGAGATAGATAGAATGAGAGGAAGACAGAGAGAGAGGGAGATAGATAGAAAGAGAGGAAGACAGAGAGAGAGGGAGATAGATAGAAAGAGAGGAAAGAGAGAGAGGGAGGTAGATAGAAAGAGAGGTAGACAGAGAGAGAGGAGATAGATAGAAAGAGAGGTAGACAGAGAGAGAGGAGATAGATAGAAAGAGAGGAAGACAGAGAGAGAGGGAGATAGGTAGAAAGAGAGGAAGACAAGAGAGAGAGGGAGATAGATAGAAAGAGAGGAAGACAGAGAGAGAGGGAGATAGATAGAAAGAGAGGAAGACAGAGAGAGAGGGAGATAGATAGAAAGAGAGGTAGACAGGAGAGAGGGAGATAGATAGAAAGAGAGGTAGACAGAGAGAGAGGGAGATAGATAGAAAGAGAGGAAGACAGAAGAGAGAGGGAGATAGATAGAAAGAGAGGTAGACAGAGAGAGAGGGAGACAGAGAGAGAGGGAGATAGATAGAAAGAGAGGTAGACAGAGAGAGGGGGAGATAGATAGAAAGAGAGGGAAGACAGAGAGAGAGGGAGATAGATAGAAAGAGAGGAAGACAGAGAGAGGGAGATAGATAGAAAGAGAGGTAGACAAAGAGAGAGGGAGGGAGATAGAAAGAGAGGAAGACAGAGAGAGAGGGAGATAGATAGAAAGAGAGGAAGACAGAGAGAGAGGGAGATAGATAGAAAGAGAGGAAGACAGAGAGAGGGAGATAGATAGAAAGAGAGGAAGACAGAGAGAGGGAGATAGATAGATAGAAAGAGAGGAAGACAGAGAGAGGGAGATAGATAGATAGAAAGAGAGGAAGACAGAGAGAGGGAGATAGATAGATAGAGAGGAAGACAGAGAGAGGGAGATAGATAGAAAGAGAGGAAGACAGAGAGAGAGGGAGATAGATAGAATGAGAGGAAGACAGAGAGAGAGGGAGATAGATAGAAAGAGAGGAAGACAGAGAGAGAGGGAGATAGGTAGAAAGAGGGGAAGACAGAGAGAGAGGGAGGTCGATAGAAAGAGAGGAAGACAGAGAGAGAGGGAGATAGATAGAAAGAGAGGAAGACAGAGAGAGAGGGAGGTAGATAGAAAGAGAGGTAGACAGAGAGAGAGGGAGATAGATAGAAAGAGAGGAAGACAGAGAGAGAGGGAGATAGATAGAATGAGAGGAAGACAGAGAGAGAGGGAGATAGATAGATAGAAAGAGAGGAAGACAGAGAGAGAAGGAGATAGATAGAAAGAGAGGAAGACAGAGAGAGAGGGAGATAGAGAGGAAGACAGAGAGAGAGGGAGATAGATAGATAGAAAGAGAGGAAGACAGAGAGAGAGGGAGATAGATAGAAAGAGAGGAAGACAGAGAGAGAGGGAGATAGATAGAAAGAAGAGGAAGACAGAGAGAGAGGGAGATAGATAGAAAGAGAGGAAGACAGAGAGAGAGGGAGATAGATAGAAAGAGAGGAAGACAGAGAGAGAGGGAGGTAGATAGAAAGAGAGGTAGACAGAGAGAGGGAGATAGATAGATAGAAAGAGAGGGAGACAGAGAGAGGGAGATAGATAGATAGAAAGAGAGGAAGATAGAGAGAGAGGGAGATAGATAGAAAGAGAGGAGGACAGAGAGAGGGAGATAGATAGATAGAAAGAGAGGAAGACAGAGAGAGAGGGAGATAGAAAGAGAGGAAACAGAGAGAGAGGGAGATAGAGAGGAAGACAGAGAGAGAGGGAGATAGATAGAAAGAGAGGAAGACAGAGAGAGAGGGAGATAGATAGAATGAGAGGAAGACAGAGAGAGAGGGAGATAGATAGAAAGAGAGGAAGAAGAGAGAGAGGGAGATAGGTAGAAAGAGGGGAAGACAGAGAGAGGGAGGTAGATAGAAAGAGAGGAAGACAGAGAGAGAGGGAGATAGATAGAAAGAGAGGAAGACAGAGAGAGGGAGATAGATAGAAAGAGAGGTAGACAGAGAGAGAGGGAGATAGATAGAAAGAGAGGAAGACAGAGAGAGAGGGAGATAGGTAGAAAGAGGGGAAGACAGAGAGAGAGGGAGGTAGATAGAAAGATAGGAAGACAGAGAGAGGGAGATAGATAGAAAGAGAGGAAGACAGAGAGAGAGGGAGATAGATAGAAAGACATGAAGACAGAGAGAGGGAGATAGATAGAAAGAGAGGAAGACAGAGAGAGGGAGATAGATAGAAAGAGAGGAAGACAGAGAGAGGGAGATAGATAGAAAGAGGAAGACAGAGAGAGAGAGGGAGATAGATAGAAAGAGAGGTAGACAGAGAGAGAGGGAGATAGATAGAAAGACATGAAGACAGAGAGAGGGAGATAGATAGAAAGAAAGAGAGGAAGACAGAGAGAGGGAGATAGATAGAAAGAGAGGAAGACAGAGAGAGGGAGATAGATAGAAAGAGGAAGACAGAGAGAGAGAGGGAGATAGATAGAAAGAGAGGTAGACAGTGAGAGAGGGAGATAGATAGAAAGAGAGGTAGACAGAGAGAGAGGGAGATAGATAGAAAGAGAGGAAGACAGAGAGAGGGAGATAGATAGAAAGAGGAAGACAGAGAGAGAGAGGGAGATAGATAGAAAGAGAGGTAGACAGTGAGAGAGCGAAAGCAGAGAATGAAAAATTGCACTCCTAAATCAACAAAGTCTGGGATTTGGGTTGGGCGCTGTAGTGTGGATTGTTTTTTCATTAGATGAGTGTAGGGTGAGATTATGTTCCATGGTTTTGTGGCTGTTAAATGTGTGTGTGTGTGTTTGTGTGTATGCCTGAGTGCAGGCCCATGCATGTGAATGAGTGTGTTCCTGCTTGTGTGTACAGTATGTGTTTTAGTATCCACAAAACATCTGTCGGTGCTATGACGACCCTCCCACCCTGTCTGCCGTATTCTCTCTTTGTTCTTGTTTCCCTATTAGGATGCTGGTGGTCGGAGTTGGGAGGGTCGTCAGCTACATGGGAAACACCTGGGCCCGGTGTCTCCCAGGATAAATAGACCTCTTCCACATTCATGGGGAGACTCTCTCCATGCAGACACCTTTGTAGATTGTGTTGTGGTTCTTGGTGGCCTTTTGTTTGTTTGTTTGCTTTGTCACCTTTCAACACCCTGCATTATCACATTCATGCATGCAAAACACTCACTTACACTACTGATTACTGATTACACACACCATTGTATATTTTCCTTAGTTGCTTTAGTTAATAAATATATATTTTGTTACTACTTATCTCCACGTTGTCTCCTTTTGTTACGGGCTTTGAGCCGGTTCGTGACACTGCTGATTTGATCATGTTGTGTTTAACAGGGTTGATTCCACCATGTGGAGTAGTGGTTTAACTGGTGGGCTCAGTTTTGGTAGATAGCTAGGCCAGATTGTCAGCTACGCTGGTTGGTACACCACGAGGCAAGTCGACTTGGACCTAGACAGGACCTTATCAGCTAGCTAGGAGTAGACACATGTCTGGTAGTGCTGAGGGTACAAACACATGCACACACACATATGGCGGAGAAGGGTGTCATCTTACGATTTCCAACCCGTTGTTGCTATTTTGTGACTTTTTTCATGTTTATCTGTATGTATTGTTTTACAATGAGTTGAACTTTTGTCACATGACCGCTAAGCACTGCTGGACATCAGATCGCCAGTTTCTAACCCCAATTTTGACTAAGCTGTTCACTTGTTCATATCGCACCCCATTCCATTCTTTCATGGGCTACCAAAAACGCTGCAGGCGTAGATGCGGCAGACCTGGTGAGATTGAGACTAAGAGAATATCGACCGGCACTCTCCTCCGTTCTATTGACAAATGTCCAGTCACTAGGGAATAAGATGGACAAGCTTTGTTCGAGTGTCTCCTATCAGAGAGACTTGAAAAGCTGCAATATCATATACCTTGCAGAGACGTAGCTGGATGACTCTATGTAGGTAGAGCTTAGTGGTTTCTCCAACCAGCAGCAGGATCAGACGAAGGCAGCCTCAGTCAAGTCCAAAAGGGTGTGTCTCTTCATGAACAATTGGTACGCTGCTTCCAATATGAATGAAATCTCTAACTTTTGCTCACCTGATACAGAATACCTCATGGTAAACTTTAATCTACCAAGAGAGTTTTAATCCATAATCATCACAACTGTATACATCCTTCCACAAGCCAACACCACCGCTCACCCAGACGCAGCGTTTCTGATGGACGGAGACTAACGCGGGGAGACTTAAAACTGTTCTACCTCACTTTTCCCAACCGATCTCCTGCGCCACTAGGGGTTCTAAAACTCTAGACAACTTTTGTTCACAGAAACACATATCAGGCCCTCCCATGTCCTCTCTTCAGCAAATCTGACCATGACTCTACTCACCTACTTCCTGTTTAAAAAAAAAGCTCAAACAGGAAGTGGTTGGATGTAGCAGACACAAGGCTACTGTTTTGCTAGGACAGACTGGGATATGATCCGAGATTCATCCAATAGTATTGAGGAGTTTACAACATCAGTCACAGGCTTCATCAATGAGTGCATAGACAATGTCGTTGCCACAGTGAAAGTGTCCAAACCAAAAACCATGGATTAACGACAATATCCACGCTGGACTAGAGCTACCACTTACAAGAAACGGGACACGGTGTAACGGTTTTCCTTCTCTTCTGAGGAACATGAAGGATCGGACCAATATGCAGCGTGGTAAGTGTTTGTCATTTTATTCAATAGCACTGAACACTAAAAATACAAAGTAACAAGTACAAAGTACCGAAACAGTTCTGTCTGGTAACTAAAACAAAGGCAGAAAACAACTGGGAAAACATAGTGGGAAAACAGGCTGCCTAAGTATGGTTCTCAATCAGAGACAACGAAAAACAGCTGCCTCTGATTGGGAACCATACCAGGCCAAACACAGAAATATAAAAACATAGAACAACACATCGAATGCCCACCCCAACTCACGCCCTGACCAAACTAAAATAGAGACATAAAAAAGGAACTAAGGTCAGGACGTGACACACGGACATAGACGCATACAAGAAAGCCTGCCACGACCTCTGACGAGACATCAAACATGTAAAAGGACAATATGGGATGAAGGTGGAATCCTATTACACCAGCTCCGACACTCGTCGCATGTGGCAGACGATAACGGACTACAAAGGGAAACCCAGCCATGAGATGCCTAGTGATGCAGAATTCCCTAACGAGCTAAATGCTTTCCATGCTTGCTAAGAGGAATACAACACTAAGTCTTGAGTGAAATCCCCTGTTGTTCCAGATGACTGTGTGAGCTCACTCTCTGTGACCGATGTGAGTAAAACCTTTAAAGAGGTTAACACTCGCAAGGCTGCCAGGCCAGATGGATTTCAAAGCATGTGCAGACTAGCTGGCAAGTGTCTTCACAGACATTTTCAATCTCTCCTCGTCCCAATCTGTAATCCCAGCATGTTTCAAACTGACCACCATTGTCCCTGTTCCCAGGAGCTCCAAGCTAACTCGCCCTGTAGCACTCACATCTGTAATTATGAAGTGTTTTGAAAAGCTGGTCCCTACACACATCAACACCATCATCGACTGGGCTGTAGTAAAGAGGGCAGAGAGCTTAAAGTTCCTTAGCATCCACATCACTGAGTATTTAACATGGTCCACACACAACTGCACAGTCGTGAAGCACAACAATGCCTCTTCCCCCTCAGGAGGCTGAAAAGATTTGGCATGGGCCTTCAGATCCTCTTAAAGCACCATCGAGAGCGTCTTGACTGGCTGCGTTATCGCTTGGTATGGCAAATGCACCATCTTCAACCACAAAGCGCTACAGAGGATGGTGCGGACTATGGATGAAAATTTCCTGAAAATCAACCAAGTTCAAAACCAGGAATAATTCATATTTATCCCGAGAGTCCCGGGAAACGGCAGAATTCTGCACCACCTTGTCGGCTTGGCTGCGCCACTTTGTAAAGATTTCAGAGCAAATTACACTGATATTTAGTAATGATAGAGTCACTATCTTTGATCGCCATTGACATTGCTGTGAATTATGAAACAGGCCGTTCATGAATGATGAGCAATATCCTCGGTGTTGGGGAAGCTACTCTGACATGATAGTTTAACTACCAATTACTTCACAATGAAAGATGTTAAGCTACACTAAAGCGGCCCTTATTAAGGAAAATATAGTTAACTTAACTACTTTTTAAATGTAAATTTAGTTAACTAGATACAAACTACTTAGTGAAAAATGCTATACAGTACCAGTCAAAAGGTTGAACACACTGTCACGGCTTCTAGGAGTAGTGGGTTGAGAAGTCTAACTAAACAAAACTAACTGAAACAGAAAAGGGGATCGGTGGCAGCGAGTAGACCGGCGACGACGACCGCCGAGCGCCGCCCGAACAGGAAGAGGAACCACCTTTGGCGGGATTCGTGACAGTACCCCCCTCCTGACGCGCGGCTCCCGCAGCGCGCGAACCCCGGCCGCGAGGGCGAGCAGGAGGGCGAGGCGCAGGGCGATCCGGATGGAGGCGATGGAAATGCCTTAGTAGTGATAGATCCAAAATGTCCCCCACCGGTACCCAGCACCTCTCCTCCGGACAGTACCCCTCCCAGTCCACGAGATACTGCAGGCCCCTCACCCGGCGTCTCGAGTCCAGAACAGCTCGTACCGTGTCTATCTCTCCCCCTGTCTCTCTATCCTATTATTCTGTCACTGTCACTCTATCCTCTCATTCTATCTCTCTATCCTATCATTCTGTCTCTCTATCCTATCAATCATTCGGTCCCTGTCTCTCTATTCTATCATTCTGTCTCTCTATCCTGTCATTGTGACTCTCTATCCTATCATTCTGTCTCTCTATTCTATTATTCTGCCTCTCTATCCTATCATTATGTCTCTCTATCCTATCATTGTGTCTCTCTATCCTATCATTGTGTCTCTCTATCCTATCATTCTGTCTCTCTATCCTCTCATTCTGTCTCTCTATCCTATCATTCTGTCTCTCTATCCTATCATTCTGTCTCTTTATTCTATCATTCTATTTCTCTATCCTCTCATTCTGTCTCTCTATCCTCTCATTCTGTCTCTCTATCCTCTCATTCTGTCTCTCTATCCCTTTCTCTTTCCCACTCTCCATCCTCTGTCTGTCCCTCCTCCTTGACTCTCAGCATCTCTTCCTCTCTCTTTCCCTTTCACTTTCCCACTCTCCATCCTCTGTCTGTCCCTCCTCCTTGACTCTCAGCATCTCTTCCTCTCTCTTTCCCTTTCACTTTCACACTCTCCATCCTCTGTCTGTCCCTTCTCCCCAACTCTCAGCATCTCTCCCTCTCTCTTTCCCTTTCACAATCTCCATCCTCTCTGTGCCTCCTCCCTGATTCTCAGCATCTCTTCCTTTCTCTTTCACACTCTCCATCCTCTGTCTGTCCCTCCTCCCCAACTCTCAGCATCTCTCCCTCTCTCTTTCCCTTTCACAATCTCCATCCTCTCTGTGCCTCCTCCCTGATTCTCAGCATCTCTTCCTTTCTCTTTCACACTCTCCATCCTGTGTCTGTCCCTCCTCCCCAACTCTCAGCATCTCTCCCTCTCTCTTTCCCTTTCACAATCTCCATCCTCTCTGTGCCTCCTCCCTAACTCTCAGCATCTCTTCCTTTCTCTTTCCCTTTCTCTTTCCCACTCTCCATCCTCTGTCTGTCCCTCCTCCCTAACTCTCAGCATCTCTTCCTTTCTCTTTCCCTTTCTCTTTCCCACTCTCCATCCTCTGTCTGTCCCTCCTCCCTAACTCTCAGCATCTCTTCCTTTCTCTTTCCCTTTCTCTTTCCCACTCTCCATCCTCTGTCTGTCCCTCCTCCCTAACTCTCAGCATCTCTTCCTTTCTCTTTCTCTTTCTCTTTCCCACTCTCCATCCTCTGTCTGTCCCTCCTCCCCAACTATCAGCATCTCTCCCTTTCTCTTTCCCTTTCTCTTTCCCACTCTCCATCCTCTGTCTGTCCCTCCTCCCCAACTATCAGCATCTCTCCCTTTCTCTTTCCCTTTCTCTTTCCCACTCTCCATCCTCTGTCTGTCCCTCATCCCTAACTCTCAGCATCTCTTCCTTTCACTTTCTCTTTCTCTTTCTCTTTCCCACTCTCCATCCTCTGTCTGTCCCTCCTCCCTAACTCTCAGCATCTCTTCCTCTCTCTTCACTCTTCTCATTGTCTCCTCTTACCTTTTTTTCACTCATTCTCTCAGATTCTTCATTATTTCTATCTGTTTCTTACCATTGTCCCTCCAATCCATATGTACTGTATGTTACTCTGTGTAATGTCTGTATTTATGTTGATAGAACATCAGGACAACATCTCAGGCAGCCATCTCAACTCCCTGTGCAGCACGTTATCTCCCATGGTCCCCATGGGGACTAGACTGCGGTGAGGAGGGAGCTGTGCCATGCTGCATGAAGAGGTGTGTAGGGATTTCTGCTTGTTTGTTTGAACACAGGGTCTGTAATTTACATATGTTAACACTTAGCTGGTTGTCTCTGTACAGTTAATCTGATTGGCTTGTAATGAGTTCTGCCTTCAGAGGACAGCAAAACAGACCTCTGGGAATAGTCATTCTGAATACACACTGTGTGCCCCTATGACTCTCTCTTTTTGAGGTTGTTTTTTCATTCCCTCTTTGTATCCGTCCTGTTACACTTCCTCCTCCTCTTCCTCATCCTCCTCTCCCCCCTCTGTTTCCTCCTCCTCCTCCTCCTCCTCTCAATCTGTGTTTATGATAAGGAGTTTATGCATGAGTCGCAATGGCATCGTTTTAGAGACATGAGTCATAATGCAGACACACACTGTTAAGAGATGTAAGTCACCTACTAAAAATAAATCTCCTAAAGGCAACAATCATCCCACAGATCTGTCTGCCAACACACACACAGGGAACGCCAGAAACACACACAGGGAACGCCAGAAACACACACACACAGGGAATGCCAGAAACACACACAGAGAATGCCAGAAACACACACACACAGGGAATGCCAGAAACACACACAGAGAATGCCAGAAACACACACAGGGAATGCCAGAAACACACACAGGGAATGCCAGAAACACACACACACACACACACACACACACACACACAGGGAATGCCAGAAACACACACACACGGAATGCCAGAAAGAAACACACAGGGAATGCCAGAAACACACACACAGGGAATGCCAGAAACACACACACAGGGAATGCCAGAAACACACACACAGGGAATGCCAGAAACACACACACAGGGAATGCCAGAAACACACACACACACACACACACACAGGGAACGCCCGAAACACACACACACAGGGTTATGCCAGAAACACACACACATACACAGGGTTATGCCAGAAACACACACACACACACACACACACAGGGAATGCCAGAAACACACACACACACACACACACACACAGGGAATGCCAGAAACACACACACACAGGGAACGCCAGAAACCCACAGGGAACGCCAGAAACACATACACACACAGGGAACGCCAGAAACACATACACACACAGGGAACGCCAGAAACACATACACACAGGGAATGTGAGAAACACACACACACAGGGAATGCGAGAAACACACACACACAGGGAATGCGAGAAACACACACACACACAGGGAACGCCAGAAACACACACACACACACACACACACAGGGAACGCCAGAAACACACACACACACAGGGAACGCCAGAAACACATACACACACAGGGAACGCCAGAATCACACACACACACAGGGAACGCCAGAAACACACACACACACAGGGAACGCCAGAATCACACACACACACACACACAGGGAACGCCAGAAACACACACACACACACAGGGAACGCCAGAAACACACACACACTCAGGGAACGTGAGAAACACATACATGTGCAACACATACTGTACACCCACACAAAAACACACAGGGAAGGCGAGAAATGTAATTTGCTTTGAAAGTAAACAAGCTAATCAAATAGCAAGGATTTTCAGACCAAATCAAACTGATTTGCCCATTGGCAAAATGGAGTAGGTTGTTCAGTTTCAATATAAATGAATATCCCCCCAACTCCAATCAGGCTGTTTTATCTATAATTGTAACGGCTGTCTTCGGATGAAGAAGGAGACCAAGGTGCAGTGTGGTAAGTGTTCATGATAAATGTATTACTCCAAACACTCTAACAAAATAACAAAGAGTGAAAACCGAAAACTTTCCAATGAAATAGTAGAACCTGTAACACTTTGACCTTGTGGATGTTACCCTATTACTCATTTCTACCAGCAACCACAGAAGTTGTCATACTAATGTATTAACATGTAAATCATTGTACATCTCCTTCAATCTCATAGAATGGCAACTACTTCCATCACTACTGGTGTCATCACCCTCATCATCACTCATCACTTGAAACCTCATTTAATTCTCTCACCAGGAACCTCAACAAACAGCTGTTACCACCTTCATCAGATCAGCACAGCTTGTGATAATTCTCCACTCTCTAGCTAAACTCCAAACACATAAGCATACTGTAGAATCCACTTTCTAACGCGGCCACTTTTCGTGTGTACGTTCTGCTTCTTGTTGTTAAGCATTTTAGAAGCGTTGTTGTAGCTCCTTGTTTATCCCGGCGGGGGAACTGGTGGGTTTGGAGCGCTGAAGAAACGGTCCTCCTCTGTTAAACCTGTTTATTTACGTTGACAGTTTTATTATCGCGCTCTAGTCATTACACACACACACCCACACAGAGCTCAACTCATTTGCATAGCTAATGAAGCCATATTTTCAGTCCCCGTTAAGATTTAAGATGGCAGTTGTCTAATTGGAACATTAGCTATAAGAGCCCTTTTTTTTATTAAACTCAGTTTGCATGGATCTAATAAACCATAGTCCCTGTTGCTGGGGACAAATGTACTTTTTTAGTTTTTTCAGAGGAGATGAATAGTATGAAACAAGTTCATTGATTTGGCCTCGTTTTGTAATGGAAGAAAAACTGTTTGAAGCACATAAGCTTTTTAAATCCTTGCCTTTCTTTGAGCCGGTTGAGGAACGAGTGAAGATGATTGGCAAGACAAGGAGATGTGGAGGATAGCGGATAGAGGGAGAGGGAGGAGAGGAGTGATGGAGGGAGAGGGAGGAGGATGTGTGTAATAATGTGTGGAGGATAGAGGGAGAGGGGACGAGGAGGAGAGTGATGGAGGGAGAGGGAAGTGTGGAGTAGAAAGGGCTTCGTGGATGATTTGGGCTTAAACGTGTTTCTCTGTTCAGTTTATAGTGGAGATCCTCATCTATGAGAGGAGGAAGATGAAGATGAGGAAGTAGAGGAGGGGAAATAGTCTGTCCATCAAACAGATAGTCCAGCCTGCTCATAGTGAGTCGGTCCATCCCACCAGTACACTGTAAGACATTTGACTGTACTGCATCACACAACCAATCACATATCGTATGCACATGTACACACACACACACACACACACACACAAACCTATGGCTCCACTATAAAGCTCACGTCACCCCATCTCACACCATATTCACAGACACACACACACACACACACACACACGTACACACACACACACACACACACACACACACAGCCCTCTGCGGGCCTTGGGAGTGCTGCTCATTGGGACTCCTGCTGGTGAGGAGATGGGAATTTTAATGAACTCTGCCCAGCAGGGATCTCCTTTTCCACCCTGCTTCACTCTTGCGGTCGCTCTCTCCTTTTCTCTATTATCGCTCGAATTGTGGGTTTCACTCTGTCCATTTCTCATTTCCTTCTTCCTAAGGAGGGATAGGAGTGTGTCAACAACCTTCAGATACCACTGAACCCACTGTGGTATAATCATGTGATTGACAAGTGTGACTGTAATGTGATTGACAAGTGTGACTGTAATGTGATTGACAAGTGTGACTGTAATGTGATTGACAGGCCTATGAGTGGCTTGGAGTGGGTGGGGACAGTTTTGGCTGTATGATATGTGTGGAAACAATATTGTTGATAAGTACTGTACTGGGAATGATGGGTCAGGCAGAGGTGGTGGCAGCTAATAGAAGTTAGAAAGAGGAAGCAGCTGAGGTTATATTTGTTCTGTGTGAAGAACATCCACACACACCTGCAGACCTCAGCTGGTCAGGCCACTAGAGAGAACAAAGGGAAAATAAAAGAAAGGAGAAAAGAAAAGGGGAGGTGGCAAAAAAGAAAAAGACAGAGGGAGAGAGAGAGAGAGAGAGAGAGAGACAGAGGCAGAGAGAAGAGAGAAGCGAGAGAGACAGAAAGAGGAGATAAGAGAAGAGAGAGGAGAAAGGAGAGAGAGAAAGACAGAGAGACAGAGCGACAGAAAGAGAGAGACAGAGCGACAGAGAGAGAGAGAGAGAGAGAGACAGAGAGAGACAGAAAGAGAGCCAGAGAGAGAGAGAGAGAGAGAGAGAGAGAGAGAGACAAAGAGAGAAGACAGAGAGAGGAGATAAGAGAAGAGAGGGAGAAGACGAACTGGCACAGAGAGACAGGAAACACAGGGATAAATACAATGGGTAAAATAAGCGGCATTTGGAGGGGTTGGAGACAATCACAAAGACAGATTTAACAGATCAGGGCATGATAATCCCCCTCAGAGAAAATGTAGCTTGTCTTTGCTTGTCCCAAAATCTTAGCTTGTCCCAAAATAAAATGTAACAATTGATATTTTCTTCTCTGTTGCTTACAATATTAAAATTCCAAAACAAAAAAAATGTTTTATTGAAAATCTCCCCTACAGCTGTAAACAAATACTCCAGTATTTCAAAGAGAAGCTTTATCCTCTCACACTCCATTAAACAGTGAATTTTTGTATATTTTATGTTACAAAAAGGACATCCATCTTCGACATCTGAGTTAATAACAGATACAAAAGCATAAACTGCAATGATGCCATGCATAATCCTGCATTGTCTCCAGTGCCCTTTTGTAACAGTGGCTTGTACAGTGCTCTCCATGCTGGCTTTACCTTACCACCAATACCCAGTTTTACCCTCTAAAGAGTGTATTTTATATTCTTCAATATATCTTTATTCAAAACCTGTATGAGTCTTTCCATTCACCTCATTCAAACCACCTCTGCCAACCCTCTCAAATCCAGCAATAAAGCCTTTCTGTCTGACTCTGGGATGTTGGGTGTAATCCCTCATCTGGGGAATGGGACATTTTCATCTTGTGCCTTCTTATTATTATTATTTAGCATAAACAACTCTTCTACTGATAGAGCCTTCCTGCAGCTTCCCAGCAGTTGTCTGACAATCCTTTCCGACCTCACCCACAAATGTTCAGCCACCCATCCTCCATCCATTAAAAAGGGCACAGCCATGGCCATTAACTGTTATAGGGTGATGATTTTGCCCTTCACCAGAATCTTGGAGAAATGTGGGTCCAGCTGCAGTTGTACAATCCATTCTTGCCTCATACACCAGAGGTTCCTCCGCTGAAGAGCATCTTGACACATTCATTATGCTCCAAACCCTAAGAAGGCCTCTGTAAAACGGAGGTACACCCTCCCTAGAAATCTGGCTACTATCAACCAAAAATAAAGCCTTCTTTAAACCTAATCCCCCAACCTGCTGTAATACAAGACCTGCCACCCCTCTACAAATCACATTTTCTGGTCCATTAAGCAACCTTTGAATAAACTGAAACCGGAAAGCAGCAGCCCTACCAGCAAGATGTACAAGACCATGTCCCCCCTCCTCTTTTGACAAATACAAAACAGTTTGTGGAACCCAATGATATTTATCCCAAAATAAATCTACAATAATCGCCTGTATCTTAGCCAGAATGACAACTGATGCCACGTGCAGAGACAACCACATTGTTAACAATAATAGTGTGTCCCCCTGTATGACATTCGAGATAACAACCAACGTCATCTCCTCATCCTCCCTCCCACCATTTCAAGCACCCCATTCCAATTTTTTTACATTGTACCCTCATCCCCTTGGTACACTCCAATATACTTAAAACCTCCCTTACACCATTCCAACCCCCTAGCAAAGCCATGATGCCTCCGGACCATTTTTCAATCTGTGAAGCACAACTTTTTTCTCCATTTACCTTTTCAGAGGATATTCCCCTAAACTGACCAACCATGAGACTCAAACTATCCATCTCTGCTTGATGTTTCGCTACAATAACTACCTCATCAGCATAGGCTGAGAGACAAATTGGAGGAATATACTGTGAAAGGTAAACCCCTTTAATACAACTTCTAATGTTATTTAGTAATGGCTCTATAGCGATGGCATATAACATTCCTGACAAAGAACACCCCTGCCTAATACCTCTACATACTTTAAAAGGAGCACTCAAGCCACCGTTAACTTTCAGTACACTTTCAATGTCACCATACATCACCCTAATCATGGCAATTAAACCAGAGCTGAAACCATAAGACTCAAAAGTGTGCCATAAGTATTGATGTTCAACTCTGTCAAATGCCAGTTCCTGATCAATTGAAATAAGCCCAGCATCCAACCCAATAGCCTTAGAGATGTCCAAAATATCCTGAATCAGGGAAATGTTATCCCCTACCTGCCAGCCCGGGAACACAGTAGGACTGGTCCGTATGTATGATTTGCCCCATCACCTCCCTCAGTCACACCTGTTGGACAAAGCCTTGGACAGGATCTTATAATCAGTGCACAATAAAGCCACCGGCCTCCAGTTCTTCACCTTCCTAGGGTCACCCTTTTTTTGGCATCCATTTCGGAGATTCCCTGAAATGAACTTCTCACCAATCTGTGCCCACTGTGCTGTGACACCCTGCAGGTCTGCCAATGTGGCTTTTTTTCTCTTCAGGGCCTGAGTATGGCCTTGATCGCCTGTGGTCTCAACTATTGTCGAGAGTTCAACTATTTCAGACTCTAGGGCGTTCATTGATCTGGTGATGTCTCTGGTGACATTCATAGTGTACTGATTACAGAATTGTTGAATCTGGATTTTCCCTATATCCCACCACTGTTGAAGGGATACAAAACTGGCCTTTTGAGACCTCCACCTCTCCCAGAAACCTCTCCACCTCTCCCAGAAACATCTTCACCTCTCCCAGAAACCTCTCCACCCCCCCAGAAACCTCTCCACCTCTCCCAGAATCCTCTCCACCTCTCCCAGAAACCTCTCCACCCCCCCAGATACCTCTCCACCTCTCCCAGAATCCTCTCCACCTCTCCCAGAAACCTATCCACTTCTCCCAGAAACCTCTCCACCTCTCCCAGAAAAAAACTACCTTTCCTGAAGTGAGCATCACTCAATAAAGTTATATTAAAATGCCAGTATGCACTTTTGTGTTTTACAGCGTTATTAAACATTGATCAGAAAGTCCCACTGGAGTTATCACACTTGATTTACAGACCTGAGATTGATGCTCAAAACAATAAAACCAATCTAACCTGGCCAGAGAGATACTGTTCTCTCTCACATGGGCCCGTGTGTTCTGTCTCGTGCCTCCATGTTGGCTCTGCCAAATATCACACAGTTCATGCGTTACAATAAAGCGTTTTAAAAAGTCATTGAGGCTACAGTATATGAGGTTCTTTGTGGTTTCTATCTAAATCACTGACAGTGCCGTTAAAATCCCCAACAAGAAATATACAATCCTCAGTGTAACATTTCTCAATGGAATTTGATAACGTCTCTAAAAAACATACCCTCTCAACTGCCACCACTGGGGCATATACATTTAAATACATAGTGATGTTTTCATACCTCGCTCTAACTTTTAATAACCTCCCCTCAACTACCTCTTCATCCTCATATCACAAAGGCAAAAACTCTTTGGAGAACAGAATAGCCACAACCCCACAGGATAGCCACAATCCTGCTACACACCACTGCCCCCCCCCCAGTCCTGTTGCCACATAACTTCATTTTCACTATCGCTATGCGTTTCTTGCAGAAAACTTCCAATTCCCTTCATTAACTCATACACCACAGCTCTTTTTTAATGTCTCTCGCCACATTTTTTTTTTAATAACAAATACCAACAAACAAAAGAGGAATAGTCACATGCAAACAAGCATACATACAAACTATTTACATTGCCAGGAATCCTAAACAAACAAATCATATTCATTAATAATACAACAAGTTTTAATTGCCTTTTTGTTTTTCATTTTAGTTAAAGTAGTGCCATGTATTGTTTAAACTAATTTAATAAGTGAAAAAAGTTAGGTTTTGAATTAGACCATTTGCATTTGTGAATATGAAATTTAGCTAGTATTATTAGCAGTTTAATTAAATATACTACATCTTTATCGAAGTCAGAATTTCTGAAATAAATCATTATATCAAAACTATTAAATAGTACAACCAGTCCTATTTTTTTGTAACAAATTTCAATCAAAAAAATTATACTATAAATACAGGCAAAAAACACATGCAAAATGGTCTCCTTCTCCATTCCACAGAAATCACAGGTATAGTCAATATTCAGCTTGAATCTTTCCAAAACATGTTTCACAAGATAAATTCTATGTAACATTTCAAATGAAACTTCCTTTACCTTGTTACTGATATTACTGATATATTTGTTAGCAATTTCCATGCTTTCCCCCATTGTATATCACCATAGATATTTTACCAAAATAATCTTGCTGAGGGAATTGTAACATCACAAACAATATTCCTAATCTGTTTATTACTATATGTATCTTTGCACAATGAATATATTTTCATGTATGTTACTTACATCAACCACAGAGGAATTTAAACGAGATACAGTCCCCCTTGGAATCGCATCAAAAACAATTAATATTATTTTATTGGAATTTTAAACGTATCAAGAAATTCCCCATATGAGAGTAGATATCCATCCTTATCCAGTAACAGACCAACCAAAATAATGTTATTCCCAAACCAGTTCCGAAAAAATATACTTTTAAAAAATCATATCTTTGTTGTTCCATAGAAAGCATCTGTGAGGGGAAAAATTGTGTTTATATGCTAACATCCGAGCTAAAATTGCCTGCTTATGGAATTTGGCCAACTTAACTGGGATTTTATCAACATAAAAATGACATTGATGCAAAAATTCTAAACCACCAACAGAGTCAAAAAAATACTTAGGGAAGACATTCCAAATACTGTTCTGGTTCTTAACATACTTGTCACGCCCTGGCCTTAGTTATCTTTGTTTTCTTTATTATTTTGGTTAGGCCAAGGTGTGACATGGGTGATTTATGTGTTTTGTCTTGTCTAGTTTTGTCTTTGTCTTTGTGTTTTATGCACTAGTTAGGACTGTTACGGTTTTCACGTTTATTGTTTTATAGTTTGTTCATGTTAGAGTTTTCTGATTAAAGAACCATGAACAATAACCACGCTGCGTTTTGGTCCACCTCACCTTCCCAGGAAGAAAACCGTGACAATACTTCAGAATCCAATTTATTTTAAAAGTATTATTTAGAGTATTGAAATCGAAAACCTCAAGATCTCCTTGTTCTTGGGTATTAGTGAGAATATCTTTCATAGATAGTGAGTCTTGTTCCTCCAGATAAAATTATAAAGAATCTTAACTAAGTCCTTTACAATTTTAGGGGATAATTCAAGTGATAATGAGACATAAACTGATTTGGATAAACCTTCAGCTTTGGACAATAAAACCCGACCATATAACGAAATATCTCTCAGCAACCAGTGGTTCAATTTCTTCTTTGTTTTCTCAATAATGGGGTTAAAGTTGAATTCACTCCTTTGTTTTTCATCCTTGCATATAACAATTCCAAGATAAGTAACTGTCATGACTCCGACCGAAGGTGGCTCCCCTTCCCGTTCGGGTGGCGCTCGGCGGTCGTCGTCGCCGGCCTAATAGCTGCCACTGATTCTTTCCTCCCCCTCCTTGTGTGTTTATTGGTTACACCTGTTATGAGTTTGTTGTAATTAGTTGGGCTTTATTAGTCAGCCGGCCCGCCTGTTTCTTTGTGCGGGATTAATTATTGTAACATTTGTGTATGTTGGAGACGAACGTGTTGGTTTATGTTCGTGGATTTTGCTGGACTGTTTTTGTCCCCCGTGTCTGGGCCATTTGTTTTGAGCACCCAGTATTTTGAGGGGGGGGGTCGTTGTTCACCGTGTGTGCATTTAAAGAGCACTATATTGAACTCTCTGTTTCCTGCGCCTGACTTCACACCCACGACACCCAGCTCATTACAGTAACCTTATCTTTAATTGGGATACCATATACTTCTTTTAAAACACAGTCCTTGAGTGGAAATAAGACTGACTTATTGATATTAATTTTCAAACCCGAAGTTGAGGAAAAGTCTTCAACACAACACGCTTTAGAAACCTCATTCCTGTTTCTTAAAAATATGGTGGTATCACCAACCAGTTGATATAGATTAAATTCATTGCCAAGTGCTGAAACACCTTGAAAATTCCCTTTCTTGTTATGAAGAGCCACAATTTGAGTAACCAATAAAAAAAAAATTTGACTAATTGGACAGCCCTGCCTAATATCAAATCTTTGGGATGTCCCGTGAACTAATTTTACAGAGCTAGTACAACCACTATATAAAGTTTGGACTGCTTTCAAAAAAATGTCACCAAACCCCAAAATACGTATTGCTTTGAACACAATCTCATGTTCTACAGTGTCAAAAGCTTGATAAAAATCAACAAACATAAGAAAACTATCATCAAGGATGAGGTCATTCTAGTCAATCATATCTAAGATCAACCTGATGTTATTACTAATGTGTCGACCATGCATAAAACCAGATTGTTCTTCATCAATTATATGATGCAAGCCTTGTTTCAACCTTTTAGCAAATACAAGGGCAAATAATTTCCCATAATTATTCAACAGGCTAATGGGTCTTGTCACGTTCTGACCTTTATTCCTTTGTTTTGTCTTTATTTAGTATGGTCAGGGCGTGAGTTGGGGTGGGCAGTCTATGTTAGTTTTTCTATATTTTCTATTTCTGTGTTTGGCCTGATATGGTTCTCAATCAGAGGCAGCTGTCTATCGTTGTCCCTGATTGAGAACCATATTTAGGTAGCTTGTTTTCCTTTGTGTTTTGTGGGTGGTTATTTCCAGTCTTTGTGTGTCTGCACCAGATAAGAACTGTTTCTGTTGGGGTTTGTGTCTCTGCACCAGATAGAACTGCTTCTGTTGGGGTTTGTGGGTGGTTATTTTCAGTCTTTGTGTGTCTGCACCAGATAGAACTGTTTCTGTTGGGGTTTGTGGGTGGTTATTTCCAGTCTTTGTGTGTCTGCACCAGATGGAACTGTTTCGGTTTGCACTTTGTTGTTTTGTGTTTGAAGTGTTCAGTTTCATTAAAAGAAAGATGAACACTAACCACGCTGCGCTTTGGTCCGATCCTTCTTCCACCTCTGAATGCCGTTACAGGTCTCCAGTTGTCTATGTAAAGAGTATCCTTATTAGGTTTGGGAATCCAAGTAATTACACCTTGCTTTAAGGAAGCCGGTAACTCCCCATTTTCTATTAATTCTTGAAACAGCCAGAATGAAAGGAATCAATTTATCATTGAATGCTTTATAAAACTTGCTTATTAAACCATTTCCAGGGGACCTATTGTCCTTAAGGCTTTTAATACAGTCTTGTATCTCAATTTCAGATAACTCATCACAAAAATCCCTGAAATCATTATCTATCTTCTTAGCAATGTTTGCTACATTGTCTAAGATAAGATCCATATTGGAAGTTGACTGGGCTGATGTATAGAGATTCTGATCAAACTGGGAAACATGCTGAGAGATTTCTTTTGAATTTTCATTGGGTGTATTATTAATCATTAATTTACATATGGAAGTATTTTCGCCTGCCCTTTTTTCTAAATTAAAGAAATATTTTGTATTTTTCTCTCCCTCTTCTGTCCATTTTCGTCTTGATCTTACAAACACTCCCTGGACCTTTTCCTCATAGATACAGTCTAACTGCATTTGCAATGATAGCCCCAGTAATTCTTGATTAGTTCAGTTTTTTTAGTATAATCCATTGTTCCCCTTATGGTGTCATATTCTTTCTCTCTCTTGGCATGAGCAATGCCTTTCCCCATTGAAATAGACAAAAGCCTTATATCAAATTTCATTAGCTCCCACAGTAACTTCCAAACGTATTCATAACACAGGCACAATTCCAGTAACTTTTTTTGTTGACAAACCGTGCATATTTATCTTTATTAAGATCCCTTTGTGGTCTGTTAAAATCGATGGTTCAATCGAGACTGTATCAACCTTGTCAGCCATATCTGCAGACATCAGCCGGAAATCAATACGGGATTGTATAGATAAATCTTTGGTACTCCATGCAAACATAATCTTATCTGGGTTCTTATGTCTCCAAATATCTAGAACACCTAACCTTAGACATATATTCCATACATATACACGTATATCTCACCAACAGAATTGCTATCCTTAGGAGGCTATCTAGATTATCATGTAAAACTGTATTAAAATCACCCCATATTACTTTGGCCAATGGAAATTTAGACATAATTTGACTTATTTTCCTCTCAATGTCTCTAATTAAAATACAGTTACTGAATTGAACGTGGTTGACATCTACCAATAGTATAATCCATCTCCCTGTATTATCTGCTTCTTGACTCAATATATGACCCTTAAAGTTGCCTTTTAAAATAGCGACACCTGCTGACCGATTAGTACCAAATGAAAACCAAATATCATTCCCCCATTGACACTTCCAAAACGCAGTATCTGTGGAACAGGCATGAGTTTCTTGAATGAAATAAAAGTCGGCACTCTTACCCTTACAATGAAAAAAATAAAGATTTCCTTTTCAAAATATTACGGAATAATAAAACAGAAACAGACATTTACTATCACAGTGACTATATGAAGAATTTCAAACTTGTATACGTTCACATGAATCAAGGTCTCACAAAAAGAAAAGTTCTTTGTAATGATTGACCTAAATTATGTATATATATTTATATATATGGTTTTTTTTTTATACAATTGCAAATAACTTTGTACCATAGATTGGTAAAACAAATAGCCATCAAGCTAACGTTAAGTGTCGGTGCGAATTTCCCTGCCATAAAAAAAAATGTATATATAAAAAAAGTTTGGCTCACACAAACAATGCTCTTTCCTAAAGAAATATAACGTTTTATCAGATGCAAATAAAACTCAGTCCTGCACAACTCACTTGATAAATCCAGCAGTCAACAAGCTAGGCGTAAGCATGAATTTCCCTTCCATTAACAAAAGCCTTGACTCCCGCACGGTATGCACTTTTCCCTTCCCTCCTTGCGCTCTCAATCATCGGCCACAGATGACTGAGCTTCTTTGTCAAATGCTGTCAGATTCTCCTTGAACCTCAGGTTGTTCTTCTTTAAATAGTCATTTTTCTTTGCACTTTTCCATGTCATATCCCTCGCTGACCTGGAGAAGAATCTCATGATCACTGGTCATGGTGGCTGGTTGTTTTCCCCATCCCTCAGCCTACCCAGGCAGTTCACTACATCCAGAGAACCTGCAACAACATGTTGCTCCTCCTCCAGGACTATTGCCCTGCAAATGTCCTTCACTCTTGCTTGGATGTTCTCATCAGATTTTTCTGCTATTCCATAAATTCGAAGATTCCATCTCCGACCATACCGGTCATTCTCATTTTCCATTGACTCCATTTCAGTGAGTTTCTTCTCCTCCTTTGCAACCTGAATTTTCAAAGTTGCATTCTGCTGCTTCAGAGTTTTTAATTCCTCAGCATTGAAATCAAGCGATTTCTTCAGGTTAACGATACTGAGTGTTCTTTTTCACCAAATCCATGATGTCATCTGCCCTCTCTTTGATTTTAGCCGTGAGGATGTGGACAATGTTGTCCTGTAGCTGGCTCATTGATCGTTCACTTCTCAGCTTCTTTGGAAGTTGCTCCTTGTTTGGGGTATTCGGGTATGAATCATATTTACCCCCCTTTTTACACTGCAAGCATATGAGTGAGTTTCAACAATGCCTCTTTTCTCCTTGGAAGTTTCAACATCCATTATCTTAGCAACATTTTGGTAATGTCCTGATTCCATGCTACTGGTTATGAAGACGTTAGCAGGCTAACTTAACTACACATGCTGAAACATTTTGATAGCTAGCTTGGAAATCGTGAAAAAAATATTTTAATGGTTTGATTAATTACCAAATTATTCAAAATAGCTACATTAGATGGTTAGATGTCATTTTTTCTTCAAATTTTTTTTTGCAACTGCAGTCTAAAACTATAAACGTTGTGAGAAAACCCTAAAATTGTTCCTCAGCTAGAAATGTTAACTCCTTATGGAGTTAAGGCTGCGACTGAACTCGTTAATTTCCTTTCGAAGTTAAATTACTTGTCAATCTCGTGACAACTTTTTGAGTCTAGCAATTTCAGGGCTTGTCATTATTTTTGACATCACAACCTTTGCTGGTTCAATACACAAATCAATTTCGGGGAAAAAATCTGTTACATTATAATCCTGCATATATTTCTTTCCTTTTGTAAATTTCTGAAATTGACGTACCTTCTCAATCACATATCGCCCTTCCACCCCATTTCTCTCGCTATTTTGTTGTGATACAGCAGATGACTCAGTCTTGCTATCATCCCCAGAGGAAAACTACATCTCTACAACCTGTTTATCCTCAACTGATTTATCAATCTCTACCTTCCTCTTAGAATTAGAACCTTCATCACCCCTTAAATTCTTTCTCTTAATCCTCGGTACTTTGAAAACAGCTGCTTCATTTTCCATTGTTTCGATCTCCTCTTGAACTCCACTTATATTTTCCAGCAAGGACTCAATGACCCCAGTCCCACTCACTGGCTGTTTCCCCTCCCTCTTTACTCTGATCCACCACAATTTCTCATTTCCTACTTTTCCAACCACATCTTCCCACCTTCTCCCTTCCCCTGAACCCTTAGCATGTTCATCCCTTCGTGGTGGTGCAGTAGCTGTACCAGTGCTAGAGCTGCTACTGGGCTCTGCACGCTCATTCTCGGGACAATAATGTACCAAATGCCCCTCACTTCCGCAGCCAAAGCATTTCTTTGATTCAGTAGAAGCATAGAACACATAATTACATCTGTCAACCTTAAAAATGAATGCTAAATTTAGTCAGTCATTATCCTTCTGTTGGATTCGAATTTTGAACATTGAGATATTAAAGACATGATAGATCAGAGCATAGTATATTAAGGAGTGAGATCTGTAGAAAGACAGAGTGGCTGTGGAATGTGCTGGGTGGTTGGGAGGAGATCAAAGGATTGCTATAGGGGAGGCAGATGGACATCTGTGGACTAGGCGAAAGAGGAGTTGAGGTCAGGAGGTGAGGTCAGATCCCCTGAAGGGGAGTAATAAGGGTTTAGTATAGTGCCTGAGTTATTTACTCTGAAAAATAAGAACCTAACACTTCTTTAAAATGTGCACTTGTCTCCTATGGGACATGACATGTTTCAGCAAAGGACAGATTTGCATCCAAAAACAACCTTTTTAATTAACCTTTTTAATTGTAGATACAGTGGGGCAAACAAGTACTTAGTCAGCCACCAATTGTGCAAGTTCTCCCACTTAAAAAGATGAGAGAGGCCTGTAATTTTCATCATACTTACAATACTTATTTTCCACCATAACTTGCAAATAAATTCATTAAAAATCCTACAATGTGATTTTCTGGATTTTATTCCCTCATTTTGTCTGTCATAGTTGAAGTGTACCTTCATTTTTAATGAATTTATTTGCAAATTATGGTGGAAAATAAGTATTTGGTCACCTACAAATAGGCAAGATTTCTGGCTCGCACAGACCTGTAACTTCTTCTTTAAGAGGCTCCTCTGTCCTCCACTCGTTACCTGTATTAATGGAACCTGTTTGAACTTGTTATCAGTATAAAAGACACCTGTCCACAACTTCAAACAGTCACACTCCAAACTCCACTATAGCCAACACCAAAAATATCCTCCGTGTACAACGTAGAACACCAAATAATGCATGCAGAGCAGAATTAAGCCGATACCCACTAATTATCAAAATCCAGAAAAGAGCCATTAGATTCTACAACCACCTAAAAGGAAGTGATTCCCAAACCTTCCATAACAAAGACATCAAATCAAATCAAATCGAATTAAATGTATTTATATAGCCCTTTGTACATCAGCTGATATCTCAAAGTGCTGTACAGAAACCCAGCCTAAAACCCCAAACAGCAAGCAATGCAGGTGTAGAAGCACGGTGCTAGGAAAAACTCCCTAGAAAGGCCAAAACCTAGGAAGAAACCTAGAGCGGAACCAGGCTATGTGGGGTGGCCAGTCCTCTTCTGGCTGTGCCGGGTGGAGATTATAACAGAACATGGCCAAGATATTCAAATGTTCATAAATGACCAGCATGGACATCACCTACAGAGAGATGAACCTGGAGAAGAGTCCCCTAAGCAAGCTGGTCCTGGGGCTCTGTTCACAAACACAAACACAAACACACCCCACAGAGCCCCAGGACAGCAGCACAATTAGACCCGATAAAATAATGAGAAAACAAAAAGATAATTACTTGACACATTGGAAAGAATTAACAAAACAACTGAGCAAACTAGAATGCTTTTTGTCCCTAAACAGAGTGGCAGAATACCTTACCACTCTGACTGACCCAAACTTAAGCTTTGACTATGTACAGACTCAGTGAGCATAGCCCTCCTATTGAGAAAGACTGCCGTAGGCAGACATGGCCCTATGTGCTCACTGCCCACAAAATGAGTTGGAAACTGAGCTGCACTTCCTAACCTCCTGCCCAATGTATGACCATATTAGAGACACATATTTCCCTCAGATTACACAGATCCACAAAGAATTCGAAAACAAACCCAATTTTGACAAACTCCCATATCTACTGAGTGAAATTCCACTGTGTGCCATCACAGCACCAATATTTGTGACCTGTTGCCACAAGAACAGGGCAACCAGTGAACAACAAACACCATTGTAAATACAACCCATATGTATGCTTATTTATTTTCCCTTGTGTACCCTTTTAACCATTTGTACATCGTTGCAACACTGTATATACAGTGGGACAAAAAAGTATTTAGTCAGCCACCAATTGTGCAAATTCTCCCACTTAAAAAGATGAGAGAGGCCTGTAATAAAAACTGTCACATCATCTGCAAACACAGACAGTGCTATCATGGAACCCTTCATTACCCCTGTCACAGAGAAACCAGTAAGCCTTGCTATTTAAAAAAAAGCATTGGTTCAATTGCCAGACTATATAACTGTCCTGAAATTGGGCATCCCTGCCTGATACCCCTTTGGACGGGGATGGGGAAACTCTAACCAACCCCCACCTTCACCATACATGAGGCCCCAGCATACAGTAAAATCATCCAAGACAAAAAACATCCCCAAACCCAAAGGCCTTCATTGTTACGAACAAGTACCGGTGGTCCACATGGTCATAGGCCTTCTCCTGATCCAAATAAATTAAACCAACATTCACATCAGACAGTTTACAAATGGCTAGAACATTATTAGAAACATCAACAATAGTGTGGTCAGGTACACAGTAAGACTGGTCCTTGTGGACTAACAGCCCCAGATATTCTTCAACCTGTTTGAGAGACATTTAGATACAATTTTATATTCTGCACACAGCAATGCAACAGGTCACCAATTTTTTGGCAACAATAAAAGCACAGCACGTTGACAGGATACAGGAAGAGAACCCTCATGAATAGATTCACAGACCACTTCATAAAAATCCCCCCAATAGAACCCCAAAAGCGCTTATAGAACTCAGATGGTAAACCATTGATGCCAGGGGCTCGGCCTGGTGAGAGCTGCATAACTGTTGTGGACAGCTCCTGCAGGGTAATGTCAGTACAAAGCAGCTCTCTGCTCAGGTCCCAATTGAGAAAGTCCATGTCACAACTGTTCAGTACACAGAGAAGCACAAACCTCTTCCTTATAGAGGGCAGAGTAGAAATCCACGGCATGTTGGCGCATTTCAATCACTGTCATCCGTGGTCACCTTCAGGGAGACGATGGCGTTGCAATGTCGACTGCCCTAGGTTATATTAAAAAAGTGCTAGGAGCATCCATATCCTTGGGGTAGCAAAGCGAGACCTAATCAAGGCACCCTTCACTCTTACATGTAGAAACGACCTCAGTTCATGTCTCTGTAAGTTCTTGACTAGTCCGGGGTCATTCTGACTGAGCAACATCAATTCAATAGATTTGATGTCCTGTTCAAGGGCCCTGATAGTCTCTTTAACTTCAATATGAGAGAGCAGTATACTGTTGACAAAACACTTGTATTTGGGCCTTCCCAACCTCCCACCATTGTCTGATGGACTCAAAATTCCATTTAGTAACCCTCCAGTTTTTTACAAAACAACATTTTTCACAAAACATGACATCAAGTAACAATTTAACATTAAAGTACCAACAAGGTGATGAGCTTCATGGACAGGACAAGTTAATATCAACAGGCACATTATGGTGATCAGAGAAACCCACAGGAGTGATGTCACACCTTCCAACCCTACTAAAGTAGTGATCAGATACATACAACCTGTCTAACCTTCCAACCCTACTAAAGTAGTGATCAGATACATACAACGTGTCTAACCTTCCAACCCCTCTACAGTAGTGATCAGATACATACAACGTGTCTAACCTTCCAACCCCTCTACAGTAGTGATCAGATACATACAACCTGTCTAACCTTCCAACCCCTCTACAGTAGTGATCAGATACATACAGTGCCTTGCGAAAGTATTTGGCCCCCTTGAACTTTGCGACCTTTTGCCACATTTCAGGCTTCAAACATAAAGATATAAAACTGTATTTTTTTGTGAAGAATCAACAACAAGTGGGACACAATCATGAAGTGGAACGACATTTATTGGATATTTCAAACTTGTTTAACAAATCAAAAACTGAAAAATTGGGCGTGCAAAATTATTCAGCCCCCTTAAGTTAATACTTTGTAGCGCCACCTTTTTCTGCGATTACAGCTGTAAGTCGCTTGGGGTATGTCTCTATCAGTTTTGCACATCAAGAGACTGAAATTTTTTCCCATTCCTCCTTGCAAAACAGCTCGAGCTCAGTGAGGTTGGATGGAGAGCATTTGTGAACAGCAGTTTTCAGTTCTTTCCACAGATTCTCGATTAGACTCAGGTCTGGACTTTGACTTGGCCATTCTAACACCTGGATATGTTTATTTTTGAACCATTCCATTGTAGATTTTGCTTTATGTTTTGGATCATTGTCTTGTTGGAAGACAAATCTCCGTCCCAGTCTCAGGTCTTTTGCAGACTCCATCAGGTTTTCTTCCAGAATGGTCCTGTATTTGGCTCCATCCATCTTCCCATCAATTTTAACCATCTTCCCTGTCCCTGCTGAAGAAAAGCAGGCCCAAACCATGATGCTGCCACCACCATGTTTGACAGTGGGGATGGGGTGTTCAGGGTGATGAGCTGTGTTGCTTTTACGCCAAACATAACGTTTTGCTTTGTTGCCAGAAAGTTCAATTTTGGTTTCATCTGACCAGAGCACCTTCTTCCACATGTTTGGTGTGTCTCCCAGGTGGCTTGTGGCAAACTTTAAACGACACTTTTTATGGATATCTTTAAGAAATGGCTTTCTTCTTGCCACTCTTCCATAAAGGCCAGATTTGTGCAATATACGACTGATTGTTGTCCTATGGACAGAGTCTCCCACCTCAGCTGTAGATCTCTGCAGTTCATCCAGAGTGATCATGGGCCTCTTGGCTGCATCTCTGATCAGTCTTCTCCTTGTATGAGCTGAAAGTTTAGAGGGACGGCCAGGTCTTGGTAGATTTGCAGTGGTTTGATACTCCTTCCATTTCAATATTATCGCTTGCACAGTGCTCCTTGGGATGTTTAATGCTTGGGAAATCTTTTTGTATCCAAATCCGGCTTTAAACTTCTTCACAACAGTATCTCGGACCTGCCTGGTGTGTTCCTTGTTCTTCATGATGCTCTCTGCGCTTTTAACGGACCTCTGAGACTATCACAGTGCAGGTGCATTTATACGGAGACTTGATTACACACAGGTGGATTGTATTTATCATCATTAGTCATTTAGGTCAACATTGGATCATTCAGAGATCCTCACTGAACTTCTGGAGAGAGTTTGCTGCACTGAAAGTAAAGGGGCTGAATAATTTTGCACGCCCAATTTTTCAGTTTTTGACTTGTTAAAAAAGTTTGAAATATCCAATAAATGTCGCTCCACTTCATGATTGTGTCCCACTTGTTGTTGATTCTTCACAAAAAAATACAGTTTTACATCTTTATGTTTGAAGCCTGAAATGTGGCAAAAGGTCGCAAAGTTCAAGGGGGCCGAATACTTTCGCAAGGCACTGTACAACCTGTTGTCATGACGTTGGCCTGGGGGGTAGGTTTATGACAGTCATAAATACCTCTTCCCCCCTTTTTCCTCTCTCTACCCTACGGATGTTACATTTGCAAAACCCTTGGTTAACATAGAGATTCTGGGAACATCAGTAGGTGGGGGGAAATGAACTATATTCTGGTAATCCGAACAATTGAACATATGGTACTTAATGAATATGATGTCAGTTCGGTTGTCACCTGAGACATTCTCATCAATGATAAAATGACATAAACTCTACAGTGGAAAGTCTACACATCAGAGTTATTGGATTCACATGTAATTGTTGTTCAATTTAAATGTTTGAATATGAGTTATGGGATAGCCAAAGACACAACATAATCTAACCTTCCAAACCTACTACAGTAGTGATCAGATACATACAACCTGTCTAACCTTCCAACCCTACTACAGTAGTTATCAGATACATACAACCTGTCTAACCTTCCAACCCTACTACAGTAGTGATCAGATACATACAACCTGTCTAACCTATCCCTGCTTTTTATATCTGGCAGCTGATTTCATAGATGAGCCACTTACATATTTGTTCAATATAACCCTGGAATGTAATGAAATTCCAAAGATCTGGAAATCAGCTGCCAGATTTAAAAAGCAGGCATCCAAAAGATCAGGACCTGCAGGCTTTCTCTGATCTAAGGATGTCCTACCACTTTTAAAAGGGGGAGATCCAACTCTTTTAAATAATTATAGGCCAATCTCAAAGCTGTCACCTCTGGTGAAAATACTTGAAACCCTTGAGAGTGAACAGCTAAAATAGTTTTTATTTACTAACTGTATTTTATCAATGTACCAATCGGGCTTCAGGAAGAAGCATAGCACAATTACAGCAGCATGAAGGTTTTAAATGTTATCACTGAAGCCCTTGACAAAAAACAGCACTGTGTCTCACTTTTTATTGATCTCTCATGCAATTGCATGGTTTGCTAACTATCTGTCTAGTATAACTCATTGAACTCAATTTGATGGGTTTATGTCTGTTATATTGTCTGTCTTTAATGGTGTGCCCCAAGAATCTGTATTTGCTCTTCTCTTATTCACTATTTATATAAATAATTTAGACCAAAATGTCCAAAATGCGCAACTTCATTTTTATGCTGATGATACTGTTATTTACTGTTGTGCCTCATCTCTTACAAAAGCTTTCCAGAACTTGCAAACTGCTTTTTATACTGTTCAACATACCTTGTGTCAATTGAAGCTTATCCTCAATGCTGACAAAACTAAACTAATGGTGTTTTCTAAAGCAAGAAATAGACCTCTGAACTTTTCACCTATTATGACCTGTCAGGGCATTGAGATTGAGACTGTAATCTCTTATAAATATCTTGGAATTTTAATTGATGACGGCCTCTCTTTTAAATTGCATATTCAACAACTTACAAAAACATTGAAGCTGAAATTGGGATTTTTTTATAGGAATAAGGCCTGTTTTTCTTTTGAAGCCAGAAGGAGGCTAGTATCAAGTACATTTTTGCCTTTACTAGACTATGGGGATATTTTATATATGAAATTTGCACGCAGTCCATTAGATGGGTTATAAAACAGACTCCTGTGTTAGACCATGAGGATGTAGAGTGGGCTGAAGGGAGAGACAGAGAGATGGAAAGTCTGATCATGGGAAGAGCATACGTATAGAAATAAAAATGTTTTGTTTTTCATGTTACAATACCTCCATCGTGTGGTTAAAATATGGAACAATGTTTGGCATTGAAGTTGCTGGTGAGCCAAGTCAATAACAAAAAGAAGGGGGCTATTGCACAGGATACTCTATGGCTAGCAGGTAGCCTAGTGAATAGGGTGTTGGGGTAGTAACCAAAGGTTTGCTAGTTTGACTCCCTGAGCTGAAATGGTGAAAAATCTGTCACTTAAGCCTAATTGCTCCATGGTCAGACCCTTGCTATGACCCCACTCTCTGAGGGTGTCTCTTCACACATGTACCGACACACAATTGTACATGTGTGAATTAGGAAAACATAAATCACCCACCTAATTAATATGAACCCTCTACTGCATTTGGGAAGATTTATGCTCTGATAATGTATCAATAATAAAAACAAACTTTTACCCCCCCCCCCCCCCCCACAGTCAGAATCTTTTTGGGTTGTCTCAGGGCATTGCTGTGCCATAAAGGTTCTAGAACACGAAGGAAAACAAATAATACAAATATTTTCAGAACATTTATTAAGTGAAACAGTAGAAACAAGCCTTCTTTTTCACTGTCCTCAAACCCACTGTCACCATACCCACTGTCACCATACCCACTGTCCCCAAACCCACTGTCCCCAAACCCACTGTCCTCAAACCCACTGTCCCCAAACACACTGTCACCAAACCCACTGTCCCCAAACCCACTGTCCTCAAACCCACTGTCCCCAAACCCACTGTCACCAAACCCACTGTCACCATACCCACTGTCCCCAAACCCACTGTCCTCAAACCCACTGTCCCCAAACACACTGTCACCAAACCCACTGTCCCCAAACCCACTGTCCTCAAACCCACTGTCCCCAAACCCACTGTCACCAAACCCACTGTCCCCAAACCCACTGTCCTCAAACCCACTGTCCCCAAACCCACTGTCACCAAACCCACTGTCCCCAAACCCACTGTCCCCAAACCCACTGTCCTCAAACCCACTGTCCCCAAACCCACTGTCCTCAAACCCACTGTCCCCAAACCCACTGTCCTCAAACCCACTGTCCCCAAACCCACTGTCACCAAACCCACTGTCCTCAAACCCACTGTCCCCAAACCCACTGTCCTCAAACCCACTGTCACTAAACCCACTGTCACCATACCCACTGCCCCCAAACCCACTGTCCCCAAACCCACTGTCCCCAAACCCACTGTCACCAAACCCACTGTCCTCAAACCCACTGTCCCCAAACCCACTGTCACCAAACCCACTGTCACCAAACCCACTGTCCCCAAACCCACTGTCCTCAAACCCACTGTCCCCAAACCCACTGTCACCAAACCCACTGTCCTCAAACCCACTGTCCCCAAACCCACTGTCACCAAACCCACTGTCCCCAAACCCACTGTCCTCAAACCCACTGTCCCCAAACCCACTGTCCTCAAACCCACTGTCCCCAAACCCACTGTCCTCACTATTAAAGGGTATGATTCCAACTGCTCGATTAGGCTCCTCGCCAATAGAAAATATTCTGTTGCCCTTGAGCAACGATGTGCAGTAGAGTGTTACTTGGATGGGTATTCTCCAGGCTTGTAGTTTGGAAATAAAGCAGAACGAGGGAAGAGCTAGGCTACTCAATCAGAACTAGTTTTAGTACTCAGTTGCATACAAACAGTTCCGTGACACTTTACTAAGTTGCATGTCAATGCTGGGGTGACAGTTCAGATGATAAGTGTTATTTTAATCTTATCGGAGGGATGATAAATTTCAGACATCGACCTTTGACCCCTTCAAAGCAACTCAAGTGGTCAATTCACATCACAGTCTGTAATGAACACGAGGGGAGACAGAGAGCTGGTTTCAAGTGCAGGTGTTTATTGCAAAGGAGCACAGGAGGAGGCAGGTGGCTAGGTCCAGGGGCAGGCAGAAGGTCATACACAGGAGGAGGCAGGTAGCTGGGTCCATGGGCAGGCAGAAGGTCATACACAGGAGGAGGCAGGTGGCTAGGTCCAGGGGCAGGCAGAAGGTCATACACAGGAGGAGGCAGGTAGCTGGGTCCATGGGCAGGCAGAAGGTCAAACACAGGAGGAGGCAGGTAGCTGGGTCCAGGGGCAGGCAGAAGGTCATACACAGGGGGTCCAAAAGGACAACAGTACAGACAGGGAAAAGGCTAGTAACGTAGCCCGGGAGATCAAGCAATAGGTAGATAACAGGAAATCTGATAGGCTAAAGTACAGGCAGGGACTAGGCAAAAGGTGTCATTAGTGAGGCTGGCCAAAACTATCATACACAGGATGAGTAACTCACAGGAAACCCAGTGCTCCAAAAGCTATGTGTCACAAACAAACAACACCTCACAGTGATAGGGTGCAAAGAACTTAACTAAATAGTGTGTGATAATGGCATACAGGTGTGTGAACAGGTGATTAGAATTCAGGTGATTGGGATCTGGAGAGTGAGCTGCATTCAGGGGATCTATGTGTTTGTGGGTGTGAGTTGGAAGCAGACAGTACACAGTCAAACTGTCAAACTGTTATTTTGATGTGATACAAATGCAATAATCTCTGGTTCTAAGTAACTGCACCATTTCAATTTGAATTCAGTTACAACTTTATTGTCCCCGCAGGTAAATTAATTGTGCAGTCAGGAGCACAGTACATACAACACAATCTATGCAGAGCCGTTGTTCAACTGCTGTTGGTTGCAATATGGAATAGGATTTATGGAATAGGATTGTGGATTTATGGAATTGTATATTTGTGGAATAGGATTTTGTATTTATGGAATAGGATTGTGGCTAGGTTCACCCTACACCAAGCTCATGCATTATCTATTGTCTTAATGCACTGTTTATGAGCTCAAGTTCACATTAGGAATATTAAATGACTATGGGCCAAGGCAGAAACATCATGCACATTACTGTAAACATATTATGGAAATATCATGAACATTACAGTAAACATAACATACAAATTACTGTAAGCATACCATGGCAAAAACATCATGCACATTACTGTAAAAGTGTAATGGTAACATCTTGCACATTACTGTAAACATAATATGCATATTACTGTAAACACACCATGGCAGAAACACCATGCACATTACAGTAACATATCATGGCAGAAACATCATGCACATTACTCTAAACACACCATGCACATTACTGTACACATACCATGGCAGAAACATCATGCACATTACTCTAAACATACCATTGCAGAAACATCATGCATATTAGTGTAAACATATCATGTCAGAAACATCATGCATATTACTGTAAACATACCATGGCAGAAACTTCATGCACACTACTGTAAACATACCATGGCAGAAACATCATGCACACTACTGTAAACACACCATGCAACACGTTCTTCATATGCTTTAGGTTTGAAAGATACAGGCATATTATTCTTTTGTCTTTGTTTTAGACCTTAAGAGAGGTTGAATTATGTATACCCCCTCTCATGTTCACTTCCTCTCTCTCAATGTCTCTCTCTCTCTCTCTGTCTGCGTGTCCCTCTCTGTCCCGCTCTCTGTCCCTATCTCTGTCCCTATCTCCCTGCCTATCTGTCTCCCCCCTGTTCCTATCTCCATTGATTATGGGGCCATCACATAGGGCTGATAACAAAGTAATCAGTAATCTGGAGAGTGAGCTGCGTTCAGGGGATCTATATGTTTGTTGGTGTGAGTTGGAAGCAGACAGTACACAGTCAAACTGTCAAACTGTTATTTTGATGTGATACAAATGCAATAATCTCTGGTTCTAAGTAACTGCACCATTTCAATTTGAATTCAGTTACAACTTTATTGTCCCCGCAGGTAAATGAATTGTGCAGTCAGGAGCACAGTACATACAACACAATCTATGCAGAGCCGTTGTTCAGCTGTTGTTGGTTGTGTGTATTTATGGAATAGGATTGTGGCTAGGTTCACCCTACACCAAGCTCATGCATTATCTATTGTCTTAATGCACTGTTTATGAGCTCAAGTTCACATTATTAATATTAAATGACTATGGGCCAAGGCAGAAACATCATGCACATTACTGTAAACATATTATGGAAATATCATGAACATTACAGTAAACATAACATACAAATTACTGTAAGCATACCATGGCAAAAACATCATGCACATTACTGTAAACATGCAATGAAAACATCATGCACATTACTGTAAAAATGCAATGGAAACATCTTGCACAATACTGTAAGCATAATATGCACATTACTGTAAACATACCATGGAAGAAACATCACGCACATTACGGTAACATATCATGTCAGAAACACCATGCACATTAATGTACACATACCATGGCAGAAACATCATGCACATTACTGCAAACATACCACGGCAGAAACATCATGCACATTACTCTAAACATACCATGGCAGAAACATCATGCATTTTAGTGTAAACCTTTCATGTCAGAAACATCATGCACATTACTGTAAACATACCATGCACATTACTGTAAACACAACATGGCAGAAACATCAGGCACATTACTGTAAACATATCATGGCAGAAACATCATGCACATTACTGTAAACATACCATGCACATTACTGTAAACACACCATGGCAGAAACATCATGCACATTACTGTAAACATACCATGCACATTACTGTAAACACAACATGGCAGAAACATCAGGCACATTACTGTAAACATATCATGGCAGAAGCATCATGCACATTACTGTAAATATACCAAGGCAGAAACATCATGCACATTACTGTAAATATACCAAGGCAAAATCATCATGCACATTACTCTACACATATCATGGCAGAAACATCATGCACATTACTGTAAATATACCAAGGCAGAATCATCATGCACATTACTCTAAACATACCATGGCAGAAACATCATGCATATTACTGTGAACATCATGCACTTTACTGTACAAATGCAATGGAAACATCATGCACATTACTGTAAACATAATAAGCACATTACTGTAAACATACCATGGCAGAAACATCATGCACATTACCATAAATATACCAAAGCAGAAACATCATGCACATTCCTGCAAACATACCATGGCAGAAACATCATGCATTTTAGCGTAAACCTATCATGTCAGAAACATCATGCACATTACTGTAAACATACCATGCACATTACTGTAAACACACCATGGCTGAAACATCATGCATTTTAGTGTAAACCTATCATGTCAGAAACATCATGCACATTACTGTAAACATACCATGCACATTACTGTAAACACAACATGGCAGAAACATCAGGCACATTACTGTAAACATATCATGGCAGAAACATCATGCACATTACTGTAAATATACCAAGGCAAAATCATCATGCACATTACTCTATACATATCATGGCAGAAACATCATGCACATTACTGTAAATATACCAAGGCAGAATCATCATGCACATTACTCTAAACATACCATGGCAGAAACATCATGCATATTACTGTGAACATCATGCACTTTACTGTACAAATGCAATGGAAACATCATGCATATTACTGTCAACATAATAAGCACATTACTGTAAACATACCATGGCAGAAACATCATGCACATTACCATAAATATACCAAGGCAGAAACATCATGCACATTCCTGCAAACATACCATGGCAGAAACATCATGCATTTTAGTGTAAACCTATCATGTCAGAAACATCATGCACATTACTGTAAACATACCATGCACATTACTGTAAACACACCATGGCAGAAACATCATGCACATTACTGTAAACATACCATGCACATTACTGTAAACACACCATGGCAGAAACATCATGTATTTTAGTGTAACCTATCATGTCAGAAACATCATGCACATTACTGTAAACATACCATGCACATTACTGTAAACACAACATGGCAGAAACATCAGGCACATTACTGTAAACATATCATGGCAGAAACATCATGCACATTACTGTAAATATACCAAGGCAAAATCATCATGCACATTACTCTACACATATCATGGCAGAAACATCATGCACATTACTGTAAATATACCAAGGCAGAATCATCATGCACATTACTCTAAACATACCATGGCAGAAACATCATGCACACTATTGTAAACATACCATGGCAGAAACTTCATGCACACTATTGTAAACAGACCATGGCAGAAACATCATGCACACTACTGTAAACACACCATGCAACAATTTCTTCATATGCTTTAGGTTTGAACGTTACAGGCAATTATTATTTTGTCTTTGTTTTAGACCTTAAGAGAGGTTGAATTCTGTATACCCCTCTCATGTTCACTTCCTCTCTCTCTCTGTCTGCGTGTCCCTCTCTGTCCCTATCTCTGTCCCTATCTCTCTCTGCCTCTCTGTCTCCCCCCTGTTCCTATCTCCATTGATTATGGGGCCATCACATAGGGCTGATAACAAAGTAATTCTCTCTCTCTCTCTCTCTCTCTCTCTCTCTCTCTCTCTCTCTCTCTCTCTCTCTCTCTCTCTCTCACACACACAAATCAAATTGACATTGGCATTAATCATGACTCCTCAACAGTCTTTACTCTGTCTCCACCCCCTCAACAGTCTTTACTCTGTCTCCACCCCCTCAACAGTCTTTATTCTGTCTCCACCCCCCTCAACTGTCTTTATTCTGTCTTCACCCCCTCAACAGTCTTTACTCTGTCTCCACCCCCTCAACAGTCTTTATTCTGCCTTCACCCCTCAACAGTCTTTATTCTGTCTCCACCCCCTCAACAGTCTTTATTCTGTCTCCACCCCCTCAACAATCTTTACTCTGTCTCCACCCCCTCAACAGTCTTTATTCTGCCTTCACCCCTCAACCGTCTTTATTCTGTCTCCACCCCCTCAACAGTCTTTATTCTGCCTTCACCCCCTCAACAGTCTTTACTCTGTCTCCACCCCCTCAACAGTCTTTATTCTGCCTTCACCCCTCAACCATCTTTATTCTGTCTCCACCCCCTCAACAGTCTTTATTCTGCCTTCACCCCTCAACCATCTTTATTCTGCCTTCACCCCCTCAACCATCTTTATTCTGTCTTCACCCCCTCAACAGTCATTACTCTGTCTCCACCCCCTCAACCATCTTTATTCTGTCTTCACCCCCTCAACAGTCATTACTCTGTCTCCACCCCCTCAACAGTCTTTATTCTGCCTTCACCCCCTCAACCGTCTTTATTCTGTCTTCACCCCTCAACCGTCATTACTCTGTCTCCACCCTCTCAACAGTCTTTATTCTGTCTTCACCCCCTCAACAGTCATTACTCTGTCTCCACCCCCTCAACAGTCTTTATTCTGCCTTCACCCCCTCAACCGTCTTTATTCTGTCTTCACCCCCTCAACAGTCTTTATTCTGTCTCCACCCCCTCAACAGTCTTTACTCCACCCCAATGGACATGTATTTATTCATTACTGCTACAGTTGTTATGATGCATATAGTGCTATTTCTATTGTTGTTGTTTTTATGACCATTTTCATTATTTTATTTAACTTAGTCCTGCATGTTGAAGCCTAACATTTTCACTGTACCCTGCATCTCTCTCTCTCTCTCTCTCTCTCTCTCTCTCTCTCTCTCTCTCTCTTCCTCTCTCTCTCTCTCTTCCTTTCTACCCCCCCCCCTCTCTCTCTCTCTCTCTTCCTTTCTAACCCCCCCTCTCTCTCTCTCTCTCTCTCTCTCTCACACACACACACACACACACACAGATAATCTCTCAATCACAAATCAAATTGACATTGGCATTAATCATGACAAAGGATTTCAAGTCAGAAATACGGTAGGTTATTGTAATTCATTAGGAAGAGTTGAAGTCAAAGCAAATACAACTACAAACCATTTATAGCTACAGAGGTAATTGGCAAATATGCAGAACTGGTGGAAGTGTACAGAAAGGGTTTCCACTTCCCCTGCAGATTGCATCTAGCCTGGTTGCCAGATCAGTTTCCCAAATGTATTTATGTTTTATTGATTAATATTTTCAGGGGTAGATAATCTTTAGTAGTGCAGATAGATTGTAGATTCCATCAATGTAATTGTCTGCATCATTTCCCTTCAACATATATGTTTTTGTAAAACATATTTTCCTTTATTATGTTCCTCTAACCCTAACCACCCCTCCCCTAATTGGAGTAAACTAATGGACAACAACACTTAGGCTTCTACTTCCAGTTTATACATACTCTATACATTTTACAGACACGTTGCACAGTTATCTGTTTGTTTTAATCCCATCCCTAGCCAGTTTCCCTTAGCTAAATCATAGGAGTTAGCTAAAGCACGAACACATCTGGCAACCAGGCTAGATTGCAGGTTAAATGCAAATGCCAGTGTGTTGCTTTGACTTAACATGAAGAAAATAGTCAAATGTGCACTCAGTGTATTCTGTGTTTGAACTGGAAACCTTTTCTTGTTTCAGAAGAGAAAAATGACTTTCTGACCTTCTCCTCAGCATTGCTTTTCAGTGTCTGTGTTTACAGGTGACAGTGGAACTAGGATATCATTGCTCTAGCTGGTGCTCTCCATCTTGTTTCCTTTCTGCATCAATACAATGAACAAGTGATCCGGCTAGCCTGTTAAGAGTCAGTGGGTTAGCTGATGCTAAGTGCCTCCACACTTGACACACACACACACACACACACACACACACACACACACACACACACACACACGCCCCTTCTCTTTCAAAGAAATAGAGTGTAATCAGGCGAACCCTGCCCCTTAATTCCACACGTAAACAGGCTGTATATAAAGGGTTGGGCCAATAGAATCTACCTCTTGCATTGTGTTTGCGTGTGAGAAAAAACCCATAGACATATACAGGGCATATACAGTAGCACAAACCCAGCCGGTGCCAAGATGCCTGCAGACTTCAATGGACAATGGGTGATGGTCACCAACGAGAATTTTGAGGATATCATGAAGGCCATTGGTAAGCTGTTCTTCTAATGTCTGTTGGACAATAGCAGAGATTCAGACATGCAGAGAGAGATGGTGGAGAGGGAGGGAGGGAAGGGGTGAAGAAGAGAGAGGGAATTGATAGAGAAAGAGTGTGTCGTGTGTGTGCATGTGTGTGTGCCTGTGTGCATATGTCATTGGGTTTGTGTGCAAGAGTGTGTCTGATTGAGAGGGGGATGTCGGAGATAACGTTTGTGTAAAGACTATTTAAGTGTGTTAGTTATTGAGATTGTGATAGACAGTGAGAGTGTGTGAGGGAGAGAGGAAGAGAGATTGAAAGAGAGGGCGAGAGAGTGAAAGGATTCTCTAGTGCTGCTTCATTTACTTACTGAGCTGCTGTCATGGCGACTTAACCTTGACTGTTTGTGTGAATGGGTCCTGCTTGTTACCACGTTGAATAAATATAGATTTACTCTTTTCCACATTTAACATCCTCCCCATTCCCATTCCCCTCCCGAGCTCTGCCAAGCGGCATCTGCATGTCACTGGCAAGCGAAGGCCCCCATCCATCCATCCATTCAGCATGGCGTTGATCAACCCCAAGTCTTTTATTATTCACGACTTTATCTGCAATTCATAAGTCTCTCCCGCTCAACCCAGAAAAATCCCCCAAAACAAACAATCCAAGGCGTCTCATTCCGTGCCGCTCTCTCATTTCCATGAGCGGATCGAAAATTACACCCATATGGAAATAGAGGGAGGAAGAAAAATATTTGGATGGGTAAATAAAAGGGCCTCATCAAAAAGAGAGATGGGAATTGAGGTAGAAATTGAATTTGCACTTTGTGGCCAATGCAATATGAATATCAAAATGAAAGAGGCGGGCACTTTTGCAGGCTCACAGTTTACCTTATTTAGCTCTATTTCTGGTACAGTGCTATTTTTAAACAGTAAATTATATTGTCAACAGAGCTGTTTTGAGTGGAATAGTAATTCTAGGACTTGAGCTGCAGTCTCATAACTGAAGAGGAGGACTGGTGGCTTATGCACAAGGGAACACAATAAAAAGTATACTATACACACAACCAAGTTGTCTGTTCAACCAACCAAGGTGAACAGAATCTATATGAAAACATGCTTGATACTTATCCTGAGTGTACAACATATTAGAAACACTTTTCTAATATTGAGTTGCACCCCATGTTGCCCTCAGAAATGCCTCAATTTGTCAGGGCATGGACTCTACAAGGTGTCGAAAGCATTCCACAGGGTGCTGGCCCATGTTGACTCCAATGCTTCCCACAGTTGAGTCCAGTTGGCAGGATGTTCTTTGGGTGGTGGACCATTCTTGATACACACGGGAAACTGTTGATCCGGAAAAACCCAGCAGTGTTGCATTTCTTGACACACCAGTGTGCCTGGCACCTACTACCATATCCTGTTCAAAGGCACTTCAATATGTTGTCTTGCCCATTCACCCTCTGAATGGCACACAGACACAATCCCTGTCTCAATGGTCTCAAGGCTTAAACATCCATCTTTAACTTGTCTCCTCCCCTTCATCTATACTGATTGAAGTGGATTGAACAAATTAAATAAAAATGTATTTGTCACATGCACATCAGGTGTAGACCTTACAGTCAAATGCTTACATACATGCCCTTAAACAACAATGCAGTTTTAAGAAAATACTTTAAAAAATGAAGAGATAAGAATAACAAATAATTAAAGAGCAACAGTAAATAACAATAGTGGGGCTGTATACAGGGGGGGTAGCAGTGCAGAGTCAATGTGCTGGGACACCAGTGTCGAGGTAATTGAGGTAATAAATTCAACAAAAAAAGAAACGTCCCTTTTTCAGGACCCTGTCTTTCAAAGATAATTCGCAAAAATCCAAATAACTTCCCAGATCTTCATTCTAAAGGGTTTAAACACTGTTTCCCATGCTTGTTCAATGAACCATAAACAATTAATGAACATGCACCTGTGGAACGGTCATTAAGACACTAACAGCTTATAGACGGTAGGCAATTAAGGTCACAGTTATGAAAACTTAGGACAGTAAAGAGGCCTTTCTACTGACTCTGAAAAACACCAAAAGAAAGATGCCCAGGGTCCCTGCTCAACTGCGTAAACGTGCCTTGGGCATGCTGCAAGGAGGCATGAGGACTGCAGATGTGGCCAGGGCAATAAATTACAATGCCCGTACTGTGAGATGCCTCCACACTTGACACACACACACGCCCCTTCTCTTTCAAAGACATAGAGTGTAATCAGGCGAACCCTGCCCCTTAATTCCACACGTAAACAGGCTGTATATAAAGGGTTGGGCCAATAGAATCTACCTCTTGCATTGTGTTTGCGTGTGAGAAAAATCCCCATAGACATATACAGGGCATATACAGTAGCACAAACCCAGCCGGTGCCAAGATGCCTGCAGACTTCAATGGACAATGGGTGATGGTCACCAACGAGAATTTTGAGGATATCATGAAGGCCATTGGTAAGCTGTTCTTCTAATGTCTGTTGGAAAATAGCAGCGATACAGACATGCAGAGAGAGATGGTGAAGAGGGAAGAGATAAGAATAGCAAATAATTAAAGAGCAACAGAAAATAACAATAGCGGGGCTATATACAGGGGGTAGCAGTACAGAGTCAATGTGCTGGGACACCTGTGTCGAGGAAAAACACCAAAAGAAAGATGCCCAGGGTCCCTGCTCATCTGCGTGAACATGCCTTAGGCATGCTGCAAGGAGGCATGAGGACTGCAGATGTGGCCAGGGCAATAAATTACAATGCCCGTACTGTGAGATGCACAAGACAGCGCTACAGGGAGACAGGATGGACAGCTGATCATCCTCGCAGTAGCAGACCATGTGCACAGGATTGGTACATCCGAACATCACACCTGCGGGACAGGTACAGGATGGCAACAACAACTGCCCGAGTCACACCAGGAATGTACAATCCCTCCATCAGTGCTCAGATTGTCTGCAATAGGCTGAGAGAGGCTGGACTGAGGGCTTGTAGGCCTGTTGTAAGGCAGGTCCTCACCAGACTTCACTGGCAACAACATCGTCTATGGGCACAAACCCACCGTCGCTGGACCAGACAGGACTGGCAAAACGTGCTCTTCACTGACGAGTTGCGGTTTTGTCTCACCAGGGGTGATGGTCGGAATCGCATTTATCGTCGAAGGAATGAGCATTACACCGAGACCTGTACTCTGGAGCGGGATCGATTTGGAGGTGGAGGGTCCGTCATGGTCTGGGCAGTGTGTCACAGTATCATCGGACTGAGCCTCAACGCTGTGCATTACAGGGAAGACATCCTCCTCCCTCATGTGATACCCTTCCTGCAGGCTCATCCTGACATGACCCTCCAGCATGACATTGCCACCAGCCATACTGCTCGTTCTGTGCGTGATTTCCTGCAAGACAGGAATGTCAGTGTTCTGCCATGGCCAGCGAAGAGCCCAGATCTCAATCCTATTGAGCACATCTGGGACCTGTTGGATCGGAGGGTGAGGGCTAGGGCCATTCCCCGCAGAAATGTCCGGAAACTTGCAGGTGCCTTGGTGGAAGAGTTGGGAAACATCTCACAGAAAGAACTGGCAAATCTTGTGCAGTCCATGAGGAGGAGATGCACTGCAATACTTAATGCAGCTGGTGGCCACACCAGATACAGACTGTTTCTTTTGATTTTTTTCCACCCCCCTTTGTTCAGGGACATATTATTCAATTTCTGTTAGTCACATGTCTGTGGAACATGTTCAGTTTATGTCTCAGTTGTTGAATCTTGTTATGTTCATACAAATATTCACACATGTTAAGTTTGCTGAAAATGAACACAGTTGACAGTGAGAGGATGTTTCTTTTTTTGCAGAGTTTATGTACATGTAGGTAGAGGGGGGATAGTGTGGGTAGCCATTTCATTAGCTGTCGAGGAGTCTTATGGCTTGGGGGTAGAAGCTGTTTAGAAGCCTCTTGGACCTAGACTTGGCACTCCGGTACCACTTGCCGTGCAGTAGCAGAGAGAACAGTCTATGACTAGGGTAGCTGGAGTCTTTGAAAATGTTTAGGGCCTTCTTCTGACACGCCTGGTATAGAGGTCCTGGATGGCAGAAAGCTTGGCCCTGGTGATGTACTGGTCCGTACGCACTACCCTCTGTATTGCCTTGCGGTCGGAGGCCGAGCAGTTTCCATACCAGGCAGTGATGCAACCAGTCTCGATGGTGCAGCTGTAAAACCTTTTGAAGATCTGAGGACCCATGCCAAATCTATTCAATCTACTGAGGGGAAATAGATTTTGTCGTACCCTCTTCACGACTGTCTTGGTGTGCTTGGACCATGTTAGTTTGTTAGCGATGTGGACGTCAAGGAACTTGAAGCTCTCCACCTGCTCCACTGCAACCCTGTCGATGAGAATGGGGGTGTGCTCGGTCCTCCTTTTCCTGTAGTCCACAATCATCTCCTGTCTTTATCACATTGAGGGAGATGTTGTTGTCCTTGCACCACACAGTCAGGTCTCTGACCTCCTCCCTATAGGCTGTCTCGTCGTTGTCGGTGTTCAGGCCTGCCACTGTTGTGTCATGGGCAAACTTAATGATGGTGTTGGAGTCGTGCCTGGACGTGCAGTCATGAGTGAACAGGGAGTACAGGATGGGACTGAGCACTCACCCCTGACGAGCCACTGTGTTGAGGATCAGCGTGGCGGATGTGTTGTTACCTACACTTACCACCTGGGGGCGACCCGTCAGGAAGTCCAGGATCCAGTTGCAGAGGGAGGTGTTTAGTCGCAGGGTGAGCTTTGAGGGTACTATGGCGGTGAACGCTGAGCTGTAGTCAATGAATAGTATTCTCTCATAGGTGTTCCTTTTATCCAGGGGTGAATGGGCAGTGTGGAGTGCAATAGAGATAGCTTCATCTGTGGATCTGTTGGGGCAGTATGCAAATTGGAGTGGGTCTAGGGTTTCTGGGAAAATGGTGTTGATGTGAGCCATGACCAGCCTTTCATAGCACTTCATGGCTACAGACGTGAGGGCTAAGGGTCGGTAGTCATTTAGGCAGGTTACCTTAGTGTTCCTGGGCACAGGGACTATGGTGGTCTGCTTGAAACATGTTGGTTTTACACACTCAGACAGGGAGAGATTGAAAAGGTCAGTGAAGACACTTGCCAGTTGGTCAGCGCATGCTCGGAGTACACGTCCTGGTAATCCATCTGGCCTTGTGACTGTTGACCTGTTAAAAGGTCTTACTCACATCGGCTGCAGAGAGATTGATCACATAGTCATCTGGAACAGCTGATGCTCTCATGCCTTGTTCAGCGTTACTTGCCTCGAAGCAAGCATATAAGTTATTTAGCTCATCTGGTAGGCTCGTGTCACTGGGCAGCTCTTGGCTGTGCTTCCCAATGCAGTCTGTAATAGTTTGCAAGCCCTGCCACATCCGAGTGTCAGAGCCCGTGTAGTACAATTAGATCTTAGTCCTGTTTTGACGCTTTGCCTGTTTGATGGTTCGTTGGGGGGCATAGTGGGATTTTTTATAAGCTTCCGGGTTAGAGTCCCACTCCTTGAAAGCTCTAGCCATTAGCTCAGTGCGAATGGTGCCTGTAATCCATGGCTTCTGGTTGGGGTATGTACGTATTGTCACTGTGGGGATGACGTCATCGATGCACTTATTGATAAAGCCAGTGACTGATGTGGTGTACTCTTCAAAGCCATCGGAAGAATCCCGGAACATGTTCCAGTCTGTGAGAGCAAAACAGTCCTGTAGATTAGCATCTGCTTCATCTGACCACTTTTTTTATAGACCGAGGCACTGGTGATTTTTTGCTTGTATGCAGGAATTGCCTTCTGGAGGGCGATGGAGAGCTTTGCACACATCTCTAACATGATGATAAAAATTTGGTAAAAGTGATTTAAGTTTCCCTGTATTAAAGTCCCCGGCCACTAGGCCTGTTTGCCTATTGCGGTATACAGCTCATTGAGTGTGGTTTTAGTGCCAGCAACGGTCTGTGGTGGTATGTAGACAGCTACAAAAAATACAGATGAAAACTCTCTAGGTAGATAGTGTGGTCTATAGCTTATCATGATATACTCTACCTCAGGCGAGCAAAACCTCGAGAATTCCTTAGATATCATGCACTAGCTGTTGTTAACAAATATGCATAACCCCCCCCCCCCCCCGTGTCTTACCAGAGGCTGCTGTTCTATCCTTTCGTTGGAGTGTAGAACCCGCCAGCTGTATATTATTAATGACGTCGTTCAGCCACGACTCGGTGAAACAGGATATTTCAGTTTTTAATATTCAGTGGGTAGGATATACGTGACAAATTACATCAATAAGGGATCATAGCTATCACTTGGATTCACCTGGACAGTCTGTGTCATGGAATGAGCAGAACATCTTTAAATGTTGACGTTGTTTCACTGTTTCCTCCAGATATTGACTTTGCCACCCGTAAGATCGCCTGTCACCTGACCCAGACCAAGGTGATCGTCCAGAATGGAGACAAGTTTGAGACCAAAACTTTGAGCACCTTCAGGAACTACGAGGTCAACTTCACCGTTGGGGAGGAGTTTGAGGAGGTCACTAAGGGACTGGACAACAGGACAGTCCAGGTAGGACCACAACCACTCTGACCACGGTCAGAGAGACACTTTGTCACTGCACTCCGTTTCTCTCAGATTAGAATAAAAGAGACAGTCATAAGCACTGCTGTGAGTTGTTGACCCTGGCTTCATGGAAACATACACACATATCTTCATCCTGGACTAAGGGGTAGACGTAACATAGCAAACGAAAATCCTGGACACTCAAATTAGTATGATATGTTACATTTGGTATGGTATTTATTAATTTATGGATATCCTTCATCCATTTCCTATGATATGTTACAAATTGCATTTTGTGATATATTATGAATAACATTTAGAGCACAAAGCCATTAGCTTGCCAGACGTTCAAGTTATATGCCCACTCAGCCACCCTGACCAACTACCCTCCTTTAGTTTTTGCCTTTAATAACCTTCTGTCTTATGCAACAATACCAAACGTAACATATACTTATTTGAGTGTCCCAAATTTGTATTATGCTACGTCTACTCTATGCTACCGACCTGATATCTTAGCTCTGGGGAATTTGGGCAAATGTGTGTCTACGGTAAGCTGACTGTTTGTGTGTGTGTGTGTGTGTGTGTGTGTGTGTGTGTGTGTGTGTGTGTGTGTGTGTGTGTGTGTGTGTGTGTGTGTGTGTGTGTGTGTGTATGTGTGTGTGTGTGTGTGTGTGTGTTCTTCAGACACTGGTTACCTGGGATGGAGACAAGTTGGTGGCTGTGCAGAAGGGAGAGAAGGCCAACCGTGGCTGGATGCAATGGATAGAAGGAGACCTGCTACACCTGGTGACTGAGAGAAAGATGGAGGGGGGGGGGGGGTATAAAGAGAAAAGAGAGAAATGTCCTAGACTTCAACGTCAAGATACAGAACATTACAGATTCTTCATACCTAAGACAACAGAAGCTCTATACCTCTCAAACTCAACTCTGGACCTCTAAGCCAGTTCCACTGCATCTTTTCATTGTTCCCCTCTAATCAGGGACTGATCACCAGGTGTGTGCAATTAATTTTCAGGTAGAACAGAAAACCAGCAGGTTCCGAACATCGTAGTGTAAGAGTTGATTACCCCTGACATATAGACTGCATCTGAAATGGCACCCTATTCCCTATATCAGGGATGTCAAACTCATTCCACTTAGGGCCAAGTGTCTGTGGGTTTGTGTTTTTTAATTCATATTAATTGTACAGGCCTGGTGTCCCAGGTCTAAATCAGTCCCTGATTAGAGGGGAACACTGACAAGATGCAGTGGAACTGACTTAGAGGTCCAGAGTTGAGTTTGAGAGGTATAGAGCTTCTGAGTTTGAGAGGTATAGAGCTTCTGAGTTTGAGGGGTATAGAGCTTCTGAGTTTGAGGGGTATAGAGCTTCTGAGTTTGAGAGGTATAGAGCTTCTGAGTTTGAGGGGTATAGAGCTTCTGAGTTTGAGGGGTATATGTTATTTGATTGTCTCATTGTCTTTCTGGTGGTCTCTTTTTCTTTCAGGACATCCATGTTAAAGACAAAGTCTGCAAACAAGTATTCAAGAAGAAGCCCTGAAACATCTGACATAACCTTTTTTATTGTAAAATGACCTTCACGTGTTTCTGCCTGCATAATTATGTAATGTAATTATGATGTGATTGTACATACATTTAATAAATACGTCATGCATCCCAAGCAGATGGGAGGCATTGACTTTGGTCAATACATTAAATGAATATTTACATGGGTGTATATTGACCAGAGGTAACAGTACTTGCTCATATAAACAAATAATATAAACTTTTAAAAACACAACATACTGTACCTTCTCAAATTAGCATGTCATTGTGAAAGAACAGAACTATGTGTAAATGTGCAAATCAATCCAAAATATTGTACAGTAGATGACCAGAACAAGACATATATGAATAGCGTACAGTATATGACGTTAATCAGTTGGGTTGTGAAGGCCTGCGACCTTATCTACTACTTCACAGGGACAGATCTACGTGATTATCAATGACAGAACACCAGGTCTACAAAACCTTTCAACATGCAACAGTGAGGAGGTGTGGACTTTGAATACAAGATTGGGAGATGATTCCTCACACCACCCTGTGTTTCTTATCAAGACCTGATTGATTTCCAAACCTCAACAGAGGGTGCAGTTAAATGATTTAAAGTAGAACACATCGACCATAAAGCATCATAAGCATAGAGCTGGGAGCGTATAACATTCTAATTGTTATGACACAAGTACTTCTTGCAACACCAGCATGGTTTGATTTCTGCGTGGACTATACTGGGTAGACCAGAGTACTGTAGCCTAAGCCTAATACACATCTGCAATACCATTCAGTAATCAAGTCAGTGTATTTATACACATTCGAAACGGAGATATAATTTGTACAAATAGGAATTTAGGGAATGTTTTATATGTTCAAAATAATTATTATTCATTCATCTATTCGTTTTGATTTATTTATATATATTTATATATATTTTGAAGGGGTGAGTGGGTAGCCTACATGCAATTTGCCTGTAGCAAGCGTCCATACATGTCTCTGTAACCTGCATATAGACTGCATAGTATAGTCAAGTCATGCTAGGTACAGCCTGTACAGTACTAGTTCTCCACCGGATCTTGCGAAGTGCAGCCAGGAAGCTCAATAGATTCCACGTCGCTAAGACTCTCCGCTCCAAACCAATCTACCAGCCCGACTCGTGTCTCAGGGTGGTCGGGCACTTTGACTAAACAGTATCTGTAGTCGTGGAAACGTGGTAAGGAAATGAAAACATAGATTTAGAATGAAGTGCAACATAGATTTAGAGTAAAATGCTATATAAAGATCTGCCGCGGCTCAGGCCAGTAGTTTTAGGCATTTTTTTCTTCTTTGAGAGGTGCATTGCGTATTTTACGATTGCTACCCGATTGAAAACATAAATTTAGACCACATTCAATGAATAAACCTATGCCTGGCTAGTTGTGAATGATCGAGTATTTAAAAATATTGCAGAAACTCGAGAAATGGCAACAGTCTAACAATAACAGTATGGTATTCAAAAGAGTCATGAAGTCGCTGATCGATTGGTCATCTAACATAAGTTACAAAACATATGTTAGTACTTCAATCTGCAACTTTATGTAACGATTTCAGATCAGAGCGAATCATTCATGCACATCAAAGTGGTGGAATGAGCATCAGTAAACAGACAAGCCCACTTATTAAACATCTCTGCACGCTGAACAGTTGTGGTTCGACTTTGTGTAACTTTGTATCTAAATCAAATCAAATTGTATTTGTCACATACACATGGTTAGCAGATGTTAATGCGAGTGTAGCGAAATGTTTGTGCTTCTAGTTCCGACAATGCAGTAATAACCAACAAGTAATCTAGCTAACAATTCCAAAACTACTACCTTATAGACACAAGTGTATGGGGATAAAGAATATGTACATAAAGATATATGAATGAGTGATGGTACAGAGCGGCATAGGCAAGATACAGTAGATGGTATTGAGTACAGTATATACATATGAGATGAGTATGTAAACAAAGTGGCATAGTTAAAGTGGCTAGTGATACATGTATTACATAAAGATGCAGTAGATGATATAGAGTACAGTATATACGTATACATATGAGATGAATAATGTAGGGTATGTAAACATTATATTAGGTAGCATTGTTTAAAGTGGCTAGTGATATATTTTACATCATTTCCCATCAATTCCCATTATTAAAGTGGCTGGAGTTGAGTCAGTGTGTTGGCAGCAGCCACTCAATGTTAGTGGTGGCTGTTTAACAGTCTGATGGCCTTGAGATAGAAGCTGTTTTTCAGTCTCTCGGTCCCAGCTTTGATTCACCTGTACTGACCTCGCCTTCTGGATGATAGCGGGGTGAACAGGCAGTGGCTCGGGTGGTTGTTGTCCTTGATGATCTTTATGGCCTTCCTGTGATATCGGATGGTGTAGGTGTCCTGGAGGGCAGGTAGTTTGCCCCCGGTGATGCGTTGTGCAGACCTCACTACCCTCTGGAGAGCCTTACGGTTGTGGGCGGAGCAGTTGCCGTACCAGGCGGTGATACAGCCCGACAGGATGCTCTCGATTGTGCATCTGTAGAAGTTTGTGAGTGCTTTTGGTGACAAGCCAAATTTCTTCAGCCTCCTGAGTTTGAAGAGGCGCTGCTGCGCCTTCTTCACGATGCTGTCTGTGTGGGTGGACCAATTCAGGTTGTCTGTGATGTGTACGCCGAGGAACTTACTACTTACTACTTCTATCTACAGTAGGCCTACACGTGTATAGCTGTTAGAGGTTGTATATACTTACAGTTTTATTTATATGCATAGTCAGACTAATTTGAATAGACGTAAAAATATATCTATATATATATGTTTTTAAAAAGACATTAAAAACGTAAGTGTTTCTGTCAAAGGTAAGTGTTTCTGTTTCTGGTACCTGTCAAAGCATACTTGTTTCAAATCTGGTCTCTGTCAAATCGGATGTTTTATTTCTTGTTCCCGTTCAACTGATCTCCATATAAATAGGAGTAAAGAGTAATCTCTCTCTCTCTCTCTCTCTCTCTCTCTCTCTCTCTCTCTCTCTCTCTCTCTCTCTCTCTCTCTCTCTCTCTCTCTCTCTCTCTCTCTCTCTCTCTCTCTCTCTCTCTCTCTCTCTCTCTCTCTCTCTCTCTCTCTCTCTCTCTCTCTCTCTCTCTCTCTCTCTCTCTCTCTCTCTCTCGCTCAGCCTCTCTCTCGCTCAGCCTCTCTCTCCCGCTCAGCCTCTCTCTCCCGCTCAGCCTCTCTCTCCCGCTCAGCCTCTCTCTCCCGCTCAGCCTCTCTCTCCCGCTCAGCCTCTCTGTCCCGCTCAGCCTCTCTGTCCCGCTCAGCCTCTCTGTCCCACTCAGCCTCTCTCTCTCTCTCTCTCCCCCTCTCTCTGCCTCTCCGGTTGGACATCAAGCGGAGAGGCTGGGGCAGTAAGTGTTATAACACCCTTATAACTGCTTAAAATGCATCTATCTATTCTATTCAGAGTTCAGTGTTCTCTCATATCTCTCTCTCTGAGTTCTGCAATATTTTGACCTTCTCTACCCTGTCTCCCTTCACCTTCTCCTGCCCCTCTCTCTGGTACTTCCAGGATGACATGCAGATCCGCATGTTTAACTACACCACTCTGGAGAGAGCTCACATGTTTGATGCCCACTCTGACTACATCCGCTGCATCGCAGTTCACCCAACACAACCTTACCAGCAGCGGTATGTTGTGTTTCTCTCTCTCTCTCTCTCATACTTTTTTTCTCTCCCACCTTCTCTCTTACTCCCTCTCTCTCTATATATACATGAATTACAAACATCAATCATAGAATATTGTGAACATGGGTGTGTGTTTGTTTGTGTCCAGAGGACATGCTTATCAAGCTGTGGGACTGAGACAGGAAGTGGTTGTGTAGTCAGGTGTTCGAGGGCCACACCCACTATGTCATGCATATCGTCATTAACCCTAAAGACAACAACCAGTTATCCAGTGCCTCCCTGGACAGGACCATTAAGGTACACACACACACACACACACACTCATCTTTGTGCTTGTAGCACTACAGTTGTTGGTTTGATTATTGTTATGTTGAAGTGGGTATAGATGTGTAATGTATGTGTTGTGAATTCTATACATTTGTTGTAAATCTCTACCACTGCATTTCAGTAATGCACTGACGTATTCTTTGGCCCTTGGCTTTTGCAGGTGTGGCAGCTGGGTTCTTCCACCCCTAACTTCACTCTGGAGGGCCATGAGAAAGGAGTCAACTGTATCGACTATTACACTGGAGGGGACAAGCCCTACCTTGTATCAGGAGCTGACGACCGCCTGGTCACGATCTGGGACTACCAGGTACACAGTTTATATACTCCTGAGTGGCGCATCGGTCTAAGGCACTGCATCTCAGTCCAAGAGGTGTCACTACAGTCCCTTGTTCGAATCCAGGCTGTATCACATCCGGCCGTGATTGGGAGTCCCATAGGGTGGCGCATAATTGGCCCAGCGTTGTCTGGGTTTGGCCAGGGTAGGCCGTCATTGTAAATAAGAATTTGTTCTTAACTGATTTGCCTAGTTAAATAAAGGTCAAATATATATACAGTGCCTTGCGAAAGTATTCGGCCCCCTTGAACTTTGCGACCTTTTGCCACATTTCAGGCTTCAAACATAAAGATATAAAACTGTATTTTTTTGTGAAGAATCAACAACAAGTGGGACACAATCATGAAGTGGAACGACATTTATTGGATATTTCAAACTTTTTTAACAAATCAAAAACTGAAAAATTGGGCGTGCAAAATTATTCAGCCCCCTTAAGTTAATACTTTGTAGCGCCACCTTTTGCTGCGATTACAGCTGTAAGTCGCTTGTGGTATGTCTCTATCAGTTTTGCACATCGAGAGACTGAAATTTTTTCCCATTCCTCCTTGCAAAATAGCTCGAGCTCAGTGAGGTTGGATGGAGAGCATTTGTGAACAGCAGTTTTCAGTTCTTTCCACAGATTCTCGATTGGATTCAGGTCTGGACTTTGACTTGGCCATTCTAACACCTGGATATGTTTAACCATCCTCTAACCTCCTCCCAACAGCGACCCAAGCCTCCTCTAACCTCCTCCCCACAGCGACCCAACCCCCCTCTAACTCCGTCCCAACAGCGACCCAACCCTCTTCTAACCTCCTCCCCACAGCGACCTAACCCTCCTCTAACCTCCTCCCCACAGCGACCCAAGCCTCCTCTAACCTCCTCCCCACAGCGACCCAAGCCTCCTCTAACCTCCTCCCCACAGCGACCCAAGCCTCTTCTAACCTCCTCCCCACAGCGACCCAACCCTCCTCTAACCTCCTCCCCACAGCGACCCAAGCCTCCTCTAACCTCCTCCCAACAGCGACCCAAGCCTCCTCTAACCTCCTCCCCACAGCGACCCAAGCCTCTTCTAACCTCCTCCCCACAGCGACTCAACCCTCCTGTAACCTCCTCCCCCACAGCGACCCAACCCCCCTCTAACTCCGTCCCAACAGCGACCCAACCCTCCTCTAACCTCCTCCCCACAGCGACCCAATCATCCTCTAACCTCCTCCCCACAGCGACCCAAGCCTCCTCTAACCTCCTCCCCACAGCGACCCAATCATCCTCTAACCTCCTCCCCACAGCGACCCCAACCCTCCTCTAACCTCCTCCCCACAGCGACCCAAGCCTCCTCTAACCTCCTCCCCACAGCGACCCAACCCTCCTCTAACCTCCTCCTCACAGCGACCCAATCATCCTCTAACCTCCTCCCCACAGCGACCCAAGCCTCCTCTAACCTCCTCCCCACAGCGACCCAAGCCTCCTCTAACCTCCTCCCCACAGCGACCCAAGCCTCCTCTAACCTCCTCCCAACAGCGACCCAATCATCCTCTAACCTCCTCCCCACAGCGACCCAAACCTCCTCCCCACAGCGACCCAATCATCCTCTAACCTCCTCCCCACAGCGACCAAACCCTCCTCTAACCTCCTCCCCACAGCGACTCAACCCTCCTGTAACCTCCTCCCCCCACAGCGACCCAACCCCCCTCTAACTCCGTCCCAACAGCGACCCAACCCTCCTCTAACCTCCTCCCCACAGCGACCCAAGCCTCCTCTAACCTCCTCCCCCACAGCGACCCAATCATCCTCTAACCTCCTCCCCACAGCGACCCAACCCTCCTCTAACCTCCTCCCCACAGCGACCCAATCATCCTCTAACCTCCTCCCCACAGCGACCCAATCATCCTCTAACCTCCTCCCCACAGCGACCCAATCATCCTCTAACCTCCTCCTCACAGCGACCCAATCATCCTCTAACCTCCTCCCCACAGCGACCCAATCATCCTCTAACCTCCTCCCCACAGCGACCCTACCCTCCTGTAAGCTCTTCCCCATAGTAACCCAACCCTCCTGTAATTTCCTCCCCACAGCAACCCAACCCTTCTCTAACCTCCTCCCCACAGAGACGAACCCTCCCGTAATCTCCTCCCCACAGCACCCCAAACTTCCTCTAACCCCCTCCCTACAGCGACCGAACCCTCCTGTAATCTCCTCCCCACAGCACCCCAAACTTCCTCTAACCCCCTCCCTACAGCGACCGAACCCTCCTGTAATCTCCTCCCCACAGCACCCCAAACTTCCTCTAACCCCCTCCCTACAGCGACCGAACCCTCCTGTAATCTCCTCCCCACAGCACCCCAAACTTCCTCTAACCCCCTCCCTACAGCGACCGAACCCTCCTGTAATCTCCTCCCCACAGCACCCCAAACTTCCTCTAACCCCCTCCCTACAGCGACCGAACCCTCCTGTAATCTCCTCCCCACAGCACCCCAAACTTCCTCTAACCCCCTCCCTACAGCGACCGAACCCTCCTGTAATCTCCTCCCCACAGCACCCCAAACTTCCTCTAACCCCCTCCCTACAGCGACCGAACCCTCCTGTAATCTCCTCCCCACAGCACCCCAAACTTCCTCTAACCCCCCTTCCCTACAGCAACCCAACCCTCCTGTAATCTCCTCCCCACAGTGACACAAACCTCCTGTAACCTCCTCCCTACCCTCCTTCAGCCTCCTCCCCACCGTGACCCGAACCTCCTGAAGCATCCTCCCCACCGTGACCCAAACCTCCTTCAGCCTCCTCCCCACCGTGACCCAAACCTCCTGAAGCATCCTCCCCACCGTGACCCAAACCTCCTGAAGCATCCTCCCCACAGTGACACAAACCTCCTGAAGCATCCTCCCCACAGTGACCCAAACCTCCTGAAGCATCCTCCCCACAGTGACCCAAACCTCCTGAAGCATCCTCCCCACCGTGACCCAAACCTCCTGTAACTACCTCCCCACTGTGAACCAAACCTCCTGTAGCTTCCTCCCCACCGCGACATGATCCTCCTGTTACTTCCTCCCCACAGAGTTCTAACCCACTTCTAATCTCCTCTCCACAGTGACCCAACCCTCATGTAACCTCCCCACGGTGACCCAACCCTCCTGTAACCTCCCCACAGTGACCCAACCCTCCTGTAACCTCCCCCCACAGCGACTCAACCCTCATGTAACTTCCACCACACAGACATCCAGTCTTTCTGTAACCTCCTCTTCACAGCAACCCAACCCTCCTGTTACCTTCTCCCCTAAGCTATCCAACCCTCCTGTTACCTTCTCCCCTAAGCTATCCAACCCTCCTGTTACCTTCTCCCCTAAGCTATCCAACCCTCCTGTTACCTTCTCCCCTAAGCTATCCAACCCTCCTGTTACCTCCTCTTCTTCTCTTTCCTCAGGGAGCTGGTGTGTATTGCCACGGTGGAGTCTTTCTTTATGCTGCACTACCTGGCTGAGAAAGTGGCAACAGCACAGGAGACCAAGGAGGGAGTCACCGAGGACGGGATAAAGGACTCCTTCGAGGTGAGACTACACTACAGCTAGATATTTGATTCTGGACAGGAGGATTTCATTCGTTTTTCTGCTATAACATTTCTCTATTTCTCTCCCAACACCCCGCCCCTCTCTCTAGGTGCTGTGTGAGATTCAGGAGGTGGTAAAGACTGGTCTGTGGGTGGGAGACTGTTTCATCTACACCAGCTATGTCAACAAACTCAACTACTACGTAGGAGGAGAGATCGTCACCATCGCCCACCTGGACAGGTAAGGCTATACCTACCTGCTGGGACTGCTACATTGACCTTTTCACCTCAAACTACCTGTTATGCAAGTGTTTCAATATGTCAAATATCTCTCAACTCTTATAGTGCCCTAGGGTCAAGAACATGAAGGATTCATGCCTTACAAAATGTAATGTCAGAATGTCACTGTGTGTCTAGACATGGTTTCTTTTCATTCTAGCTATGTGCTCACCTTTTTAATACTGGTGTTGTATTGACTCCCTGTCTGTCTGCTATAGAACCATGTACTGTACCTGTTGGTCTAAAATACTGGTGTTGTATTGACTCCCTGTCTGTCTGCTATAGAACCATGTACTGTACCTGTCGGTCTAAAATACTGGTGTTGTATTGACTCCCTGTCTGTCTGCTATAGAACCATGTACTGTACCTGTCGGTCTAAAATACTGGTGTTGTATTGACTCCCTGTCTGTCTGCTATAGAACCATGTACTGTACCTGTCGGTCTAAAATACTGGTGTTGTATTGACTCCCTGTCTGTCTGCTATAGAACCATGTACTGTACCTGTCGGTCTAAAATACTGGTGTTGTATTGACTCCCTGTCTGTCTGCTATAGAACCATGTACTGTACCTGTCGGTCTAAAATACTGGTGTTGTATTGACTCCCTGTCTGTCTGCTATAGAACCATGTACTGTACCTATCGGTCTAAAATACTGGTGTTGTATTGACTCCCTGTCTGTCTGCTATAGAACCATGTACTGTACCTGTCGGTCTAAAATACTGGTGTTGTATTGACTCCCTGTCTGTCTGCTATAGAACCATGTACTGTACCTGTCGGTCTAAAATACTGGTGTTGTATTGACTCCCTGTCTGTCTGCTATAGAACCATGTACTGTACCTGTCGGTCTAAAATACTGGTGTTGTATTGACTCCCTGTCTGTCTGCTATAGAACCATGTACTGTACCTGTCGGTCTAAAATACTGGTGTTGTATTGACTCCCTGTCTGTCTGCTATAGAACCATGTACTGTACCTGTCGGTCTAAAATACTGGTGTTGTATTGACTCCCTGTCTGTCTGATACAGAACTTTGTACCTGTCGGTCTAAAATACTGGTGTTGTATTAACTCCCTGTCTGTCTGATACAGAACTTTGTACCTGTCTGTCTAAAATACTGGTGTTGTATTGACTCCCTGTCTGTCTGATACAGAACTATGTACCTGTCGGTCTAAAATACTGGTGTTGTATTAACTCCCTGTCTGTCTGATACAGAACTATGTACCTGTCGGTCTAAAATACTGGTGTTGTATTGACTCCCTGTCTGTCTGATACAGAACTTTGTACCTGTCGGTCTAAAATACTGGTGTTGTATTGACTCCCTGTCTGTCTGATACAGAACTATGTACCTGTCTGTCTAAAATACTGGTGTTGTATTGACTCCCTGTCTGTCTGATACAGAACTATGTACCTGTTGGGCTACATACCTAAGGATGACCGTCTGTATCTGGGTGATAAGGAGCTGAACATCTTCACTTACTCTCTGCTGGTGTCGGTGCTGGAGTACCAGACAGCTGTAATGAGGAGGGACTTTGGGATGGCCGACAGGGTCCTACCCACCATCCCTAAAGAGATGAGGACCAGGGTCACCCACTTCCTAGAGAAACAGGTGAGACTTGGAAGGAGGGTGTATTTTTACATTGGTATTTGTCTTAACGCACACACCATTTCTGTGTTTCCTCTCTTTTGTGTGTTGTACAGTGGGGCAAAAAGTATTTAGTCAGCCACCAATTGTGCAAGTTCTCCCACTTAAAAAGATGAGAGAGGCCTGTAATTTCCATCATAGGTACACTTCAACTATGACAGACAAAATGAGAAAAAAAATCCAGAAAATCACATTGTAGGATTTTTTATGAATTTATTTGCAAATTATGGTGGAAAATAAATATTTGGTCACCTACAAACAAGCAAGATTTCTGTCTCTCACAAACCTGTAACTTCTTCTTTAAGAGGCTCCTCTGTCCTCCACTCATTACCTGTGTTAATGGAACCTGTTTCAACTTGTTATCAGTATAAAAGACACCTGTCCACAACCTCAAACAGTCACACTCCAAACTCCACTATGGCCAAGACCAAAGAGCTGTCAAAGGACACCAAATTACAGGCCTCTCTCATCTTTTTAAGTGGGAGAACTTGCACAATTGGTGGCTGACTAAATACTTTTTTGCCCCACTCTATATATATATATATATGTATATGTAACCCTTTCTCCTCTATCTCTCTCGCTGCAGGGTTTCAGGCGGAAGGCTCTGGCTGTGTCAACAGACTCAGAACACAGGTTTGAGTTGGCTCTGCATCTAGGAGAACTGAAGATCACCTACCAGCTGGCTGTGAAGGCCGAGGTGAGACACCACTTAAAGGGAAAGGCTGGGGAAAATATGGACAAACTGGGAATTATATTCTTGGAATGCAAGAGAAGTATTGATAAATGTAGGTCCAACTGCGGGTATCTGGAGACATAAAGTACTGTGGAAAGTTTTAGGCAGATGTGGAAAAAAGTTATGTTAATAGATTATATTTATCAATTAACTAAATGCAAAGTGAGTGAACAAAAGTGAGTGAACAAAAGAGAAATCTAAATCAAATCCCTATTTGGTGTGACCACCATTTGCCTTCAAAACAACATCAATTCTTGTAGGTACACTTGCACAAAGTCAGGGATTTGTAGGCATATAGTCCGGTGTATGATTAAACAATTATACCAAACAGGTGCTAATGATCATCAATTCAATATGTAGGTTGAAACAATCATTAACTGAAACAGAAACAGCTGTGTAGGAGTTATATAACTGGGTGAGGAGCAGCCAAACTCAGCTAACAAGGTGAGGTTGCTGAAGACAGTTTACTGTCAAAAGTCATACACCTTGGCAAGACTGAGCACAGCATCAAGACACAAGGTAGTTATCCTCTTGGCGCACCGATCCCTTTAGCGGGATCATTTTCATCAACATCCGCTGAATTGCGGAGCGACAAATTCAAATTAAATTACAAAAAATATTTAATTTTCATGAAATCACAAGTGCAATATACCAAAACACAGCTTAGCTTGTTGTTAATCAACCTGGTGTGTCATATTTCAAAAAAGCTTTACAGCGAAAGCAAACCAAGCGTTTGTGAGGACCGCTCTCAGCAGACAAAACATTAAACAGCGAGCAGCAAAGTAGATTGTTGAGTAATCCACAGGCTCATGCAGGTCACGACGGGCAGACGAAAATTCCAAATAGTATCCGTAAAGTTCTGTCTAAAGACTGTTCACACCTTGTGGAAGCCATAGGGAAGTGAATCTGGTTGATATCCCTTTAAATGGAGGGTAGGCATGCATTGGAACAGAGAGGTTTCAGAATAACAGCACTTCCTGGTTGGATTTTCCTCAGGTTTTCACCTGCAATATCAGTTCTGTTATACTCAGACAATATTTTGACCGTTTTGGAAACTTTAGAGTGTTTTCTATCCTAATCTGCCAATTATATGCATATTCTAGCTTCTGGGCCTGAGAAATAGGCAGTTTAATTTGGGTACGTTTTTCATCCAAACATCAAAATACTGCTCCCTAGTCTCAAGAGGTTATACTGCATAAGCAAGGTCTCTCCCAGGCAGAAATTTCAAGGCAGACAGGGGTTTCCAGATGTGCTGTCCAAGCTCTTTTGAAGAAGCACAAAGAAATGGGCAACGTTGAGGACCGTAAAAGCAGTGGTCGGCCAAGGAAACTTACTGCAGCAGATGAAAGACACATCGTGCTTACTTTTCTTTGCAATCGGGAGATGTCCAGCAGTGCCATCAGCTCAGAATTGGCAGAAAACAGTGGGACCCTGGCACACCCATCTACTGTCCGGAGAAGCTTGGAGGTTCTTTCCAAGTTTGGGGCTGCATTCCTGCAAATGGAGTTGGGGATTTGGTCAGAATTAATGGTCTCCTCAATGCTGAGATGTACAGGCAGATACTTATCCTTATCATGCAATACCATCAGGGAGGCATCTGATTGGCCCCCAAATTTATTCTGCGGCATGACAATGACCCCAAACATACAGCGAAAGTTATTAAGAACCATCTTCAGCGTAAAGAAGAACAAGGAGTCCTGGAAGTGATGGTATGGCCCCCACAGAGCCCTGATCTCAACATCATCACGTCTGTCTGGGATTACATGGAGAGAGAAGCACCTGAGGCTGCCTAGTTCCACAGAAGATCTGTGGTTAGTTCTCCAAGATGTTTGGGCCAACCTACCTGCCGAGTTCCTTCAAAAACTGTGCAAGTGTACCTAGATTAATTTATGCTGTTTTGCAAGCAAAGGGTGGTCACACCAAATATTGATTTGATGTAGATTTTTCTTCTTTAAACTCACTCTGCATTATGTTAATTGATAAATGTCTATTTTTGAAAGCATTCTTACTTTACAGTATTTTGTCACACCTGCCTTGAAACTTATGCACGGTACTATTTGGAGACATACACTACCGTTCAAAGCCAGTTTGCTCTGTTCTGTGAAGGGAGTAGTACACAGCGTTGTACGAGATCTTCAGTTTCTCACATTTCTCAGAACAAGAATAGACTGCCGAGTTTCAGAAGAAAGTGCTTTGTTTCTGGACATTTTGAGCCTGTAATCGAACCCACAAATGCTGATGCTCCAGATACTCAACTAGTCTAAAGAAGGACAGTTTTATTGCTTCTTTAATCAGGACAACAGTTTTCAGCTGTGCTAACATAATTGCAAAAGGGTTTTCTAATGATCAATTAGCCTTTAAAATTGTAAACTTGGATTAGCTAACACATCGTGCCATTGGAACACAGGAGTGATGGTTGCTGATAATGGGCATCTGTACGCCTATGTAACCGGTGTGAAATGGCTAGCTAGTTAGCAGGGTGCGCGCTAATAGTGTTTCAATTGGTGATGTCACGCTCTCCGAGACCTTGAAGTAGTTGTTTCCCTTGCTCTGCAAGGGCTGCGGCTTTTGTGGAACAATGGGTAACGATGCTTCAAGGGTGACTGTTGTTGATGTGTGCAGAGGGTCCCTGGTTGGAGCCCAGGTAGGGGCGAGGAGAGGGATGGAAACAATACTGTTACATTGATGCTGTTGACCCGGATCACTGGTTGCTGAGGAGGTCATAGGGGGATGAGTGTAACCGGTGTGAAATGGCTAGCTAGTTAGCGGTGTGCACGCTAATAGTGTTTCAATTGGTGACGTCACTCGTTCTGAAACCTTGAAGTAGTTGATTCCCTTGCTGGGCAAGGGCCGTGGCTTTTGTGGAGCGATAGGTAACGATGAGTCGAGGGTGACTGTTGATGTGTGCAGAGGATCCCTGGTTCGAGCCCAGGTAGGGACGAGGAGAGGGACGAAAGCTACACTGTTACACCTATGTAGATATTCCATAAAAAATCTGCCGTTTTCAGCTACAATAGTAATTTACAACATTAACAATGTCAACACTGTATTTCTGATCAATCTGATGTTATTTTAATGGACAAAAAATGTCTAATTGAAAAAACAAGGACATTTCTAAGTGACCCCAAACTTTTGAACGGTAGTGTATATTATAAGATGAAATGAGAATAACTGTAGTGAAGGATATATCTTATCTTACATTGAACTAATCAAAAGTGAATATGACTTCTATTCTGTTTGTGATTAATATCTTTCCAACATGGCATACCTGTTCTCTCTGTTTCCCCCTCCCTTTATCCTTCTCTCTCTCCACATCTCCTCTTCTCCTCTCTCGCTGGCATGGTGGCCCTCCAGTCGGAGCAGAAGTGGAAGCAGTTGGCAGAGCTGGCTACCACTAAGTGCCAGTTTGTCCTGGCCCAGGAGTGTCTGCACCATGCCCAGGACCATGGGGGGCTGCTGCTGTTGGCCACAGCCTCGGGCAACGCCAGCATGGTGGGCAAGCTGACAGAGGGGGCAGAGTGAGACGGCAAGACCAACGTGGCTTTCCTCACCTATTTCCTCCAGGGGAAGTAAGTGTGTTTAGGGAGAGAAGGGTGCGGGGGGTGGATGGTACAGAGGGAGGTGAGGAGTGAGCAGAGTGTTTAGGTTGAACTTTTATATGTACGTCATCTGTCAATAAATTGTTATTGTTTAATCATTACTAATTCATTATTGGATCTAGGTGCCCTTTATATGTTCATGATCTAGAACTGTATGTATACATTTTCTTTGGTTTCATCATTAATAATTGGGCTTCCGAGTGGCGCAGCGGTCTAAGGCACTGTATCTCAGTGCTAGAGGCGTCACTAAAGACCCTGGTTCGATTTCAGGCTCTATCATAGCTGGCCGTGATGGGAAGTCCCATAGGGCGGTGCTCAATTGGCCCAGCGTCGTTCGGGTTTAGCTGGGGTAGGCCGTAATTGTAAAAAATAATTTGTTCTTAACTGACCTGTCTAGTTAAATGAAGGTATGTTCTGTTTATTTCTTCCAGACTGGACAACTGTCTGGAGCTCCTCATTAAAACCAACCGGCTGCCAGAGGCTGCATTCCTGGCCAGAACATACCTGCCCAGCCATGTGTCTAGGTACAGCACTGGCAGGTTGACCTTTATAATCATGAATCTTGCCCTGGAGGCAGAACTGAGCAACTGAGCCCATCTAGTGGAAAAGTCTAAATTGCCATTGTGCGTGTCTGCGTGTCCTGACCTCTCTCTGTGTCTCCAGAGTGGTAAAGCTGTGGAAGGAGAGCCTGGGGAAAGTGAACCAGAAGGAAGCTGATGCGTTGGCCAACCCTACATACTACAGCAACCTGTTCCCCGGCCTACAGGAGGCCTTCCTGGCCGAAGACTACCCACGTCAGGTTGAGGCCCGCCGCAGAGTACCCTCTCATCACCGTGAGTAGATGCACACACATCTTGGGCACATTGTACCAAAACGTTTGCAAATGTTTTCTGTCATTTTTTTCTGTTTCATACAAATTTAACACGACCCTGATTGAACATGTTCTTTCCATCGTTCATAAACACAACACTTACATTGTTGGTCCCATGTTTCATGAGCTGAAATAAAAGATCCCAGAAATGTTCCATACCCACAAAAGGCTTATTTCTCTCAAATGTTGTGCACAAATTGGTTTACATCCCTGTTAGTGAGCATTTCTCCTTTGCCAAGATAATCCATCCACCTGACAGGTGTGGCATATGAAGAAGCTGATTAAACAGCATGATCATTATGCGGGTGCACCTTGTGCTGGGGATAATAAAAGGCCACTTTAAAATGTGCAGTTTTGTCACACATCACAATACCACAGATGTCTCTGGTATTGAGGGAGGGTACAATTGGCATGCTGACTAGGAATGTCCACCAGAGCTGTTGCTAGATAATTGAATATTAATTTATCTACCATAAGCTGCTTCCAACGTCGTTATAGAGGATTTGATGATGCCAATGTTGTGAACAGAGTGCCCCATGGTGGGGTTGGGGTTGCGGTATGGGCAGGCATAAGCTACGGACAACGAACAATGGCAATTTGAATGCACGCATATCAAGATCCTGAGGTCCATTGTCGTGCCAGTCATGTGCCGCCATCACCTCATGTTTCAGCAATGATAATGCACGGCCCCATGTTGTAAGGTCCTGTACACAATTCCTGGAAGCTGAAAAATGTCCCAGTTCTTGCATGGCTTGCATAGTCACCAGACATGTCACCCATTGAGCATGTTTGGGATGCTCCGGATTGACGTGTACAACAATGTTTTCCAGTTCCTGACAATATCCAGTAACTTCGCACAGCCATTGAAGAGGAGTGGGACAACATTCCACAGGTCACAATCAACAGACCTGATCAACTCTATGAGAAGGACATGTGTCGCACTGCAAGGTGGTCACACCAGATACTGACTGGTTTTCTGATCCAATCCCCTGTTTTTTAAGGTATCTGTGACTGACTGTATTCCCAGTCATGTGAACTCCATAGATTAGGGTCTAATGAATTTATTTCACTTGACTGATTTCCTTATATGAACTGGAACTCAGTAAAATCTTTGAATTGTTGCGTATACATTTTTGTTCAGTATAGTTATGTTACTATAGTGTATTAGCAATACCTAGTGGTTCAATAGCAGCTGAGCACTACAGATATGTGCTGCACCGATGAAGGGGCTCAATGTCTGCGACCACCAGTAAAATACAGGTCAATGATGAGTCAAGGCAATACTTTACAGTTACCATAACTATTTTATACCTCTGCCATTGTTTTCTAGTCAAGTAATATTATAATAATGCTTATTATAATAGTATAAGCCTTGTTCCCTGTACCTGTAATAGTACTATTGTAATACTGTGCTGTTCTGTCTCTCCACTCTGCAGCCCAATGAGGATAGGAATATCCTGGAGGAATCTACAGGCTATGTGCCAAAAGGAGTGTCAGCTGAACCAGAAGTAAAGTCTGAAATCTCACACCTACTGTAATACTGGACATGACCATAGCTGTTGTGTTTAGTGCTACTTACATAACCCCTAGTTTAGACACAATGATTTGTCAACTTGTTATTCTCAATTAAAATATGCTATTATCACTGTTCTATGTGCAGGAGGTTGCTGGGAGCATGGATGAAACCCCTGTATTGGCAGCATTGGTAGTAACCCCCCTAATGGCAGAAGTAGTAGAAACCCCTGTAATGGCAGCAGTGGTGGAGGCTGCTGCTCCAGTAGTGGAAGAGTCCATTGTCATGGAAGAGGTAGAGCCTGTTGCGGCTGCAGTGGAGGAGTTTATTCCAGCAGTAGAGGAATCTATCCCAGTGACATTAGTGGAACCAACTATGACTGCAGTGGAAGAATCCATTGAGATGGCAGAGGAGGGACACATTATTGATGAAGTGGAAGCTCCCAAGCCAGAGGAGATAACAGCAGTGGAAGATACCATCACGAAGATAGAGGTTTCTGTCACCATAGAAAATTACTTATTGGGAGATGTAATCACAGAAAGACACCGCTTGGCACAAGAGGTACCACAGTCCACCCCAGAGGAAGAAGTCATAACAACACCAGAGGAGGCTGTTGAGGAAGAACCTGCAGCAATAAAGCACAGAGCAACAGATGAAGCACCTGTTACCGAGTCAGTCACAGAACCCATTGTAACAGAAGCACCAGTTGCCGAGGCAGCGCCAGTGCCTATAGCAACAGAACCAGAACCTGTTACCATAGAAGCATTGGTGGAAGTAAAAGCAGGTCAGGTCAGTTAAGAACAAATTCTTATTTTCAATGACGGCCTAGGAACAGTGGGTTAACTGCCTGTTCAGGGGCAGAACGACAGATTTGTCAGCTCGGGGGTTTGAACTTGCAACCTTCCGGTTACTAGTCCAACGCTCTAACCACTAGGCTACCCATAGACCTAGACCCAGCACCACTCTTAGACCTAGCACCACTCATAGACCTAGCCCCAGCACCACTCATAGACCTAGCCCCAGCACCACTCATAGACCCAGCACCACTCATAGACCTAGACCCAGCCCCAGCACCACTCCTAGACCTAGCCCCAGCACCACTCCTAGACCTAGCCCCAGCACCACTCATAGACCTAGCCCCAGCACCACTCATAGACCTAGCCCCAGCAGTAGAGCCCCTACCCAGGTGCTTCCACCAGAGCCAGCCCCTGCAGCCGTCGTCTTAGAGGGTAAAGGAGTGGAGCCAGCCCCTGCAGCCGTCCTCTTAGAGGGTAAAGGAGTGGAGCCAGCCCCTGCAGCAGTAGCAGCAGCATCCATGGACCTGCTGGGCCTGAATGATAAATGGAATGAAGAAGTAAACCTGGCCTGGCCAGAGTTGATACATCCTGCCAAGACTTACACAGTATTTAGAATGCTAATCTATATTGGAAATCACCTTTTGATGTTTGATATTGAATAATGATGTATGAATATTAAGGGACAACAGTGTACCAGTAAGGTAGTTCACCCTCGCTCACACCTAGTCTTCCACTGACTCATCACTGATATACATTGCTTTTCCCTCCAGGGTCTTGACGATCTGGACCTGGACATCTTTGACCTGGACGTCGACTTCTTAGACTGAAAGTGGAGGAATGTCCTTAAAGTGACCAAAGAACACGTAGTGTTGTTCATACTCCTAGTGAAAGGGCGTGTGGGCGGGAGGTGGGGTTTTGACCTTTACAGTGAAACTGGTGAAAGTCGGGTGGAGTTGGTCTTTCGGTCTTTAAACTGTGAAACACAATGCAAGGGGGTTTGTAGAACGCTTTGGGTGAGAATGGATGGACAGGGTCCCATTCATTAGGAACAAACGCAGGAAATGTTTTGCAACGGGAAAAATATATTTTTGAACAGGTACAAATTTACTGTGTCCACTCAATTTCTGGTTAAATGCTGAACGTGACTTCGGGGTGTATTCATTAGTCAGATTTCATTGCATAACATTTGGTCTGTTGCTAAATGTTTTTGCAATGGATAACAAGTTTGTTGGACAAATTCAAGTAGGTCCCTCCCCATTTCGTTTTGTTTGCTTCCTAGAGTAAACTCTTTCCTTTGCAAAACATTTAGCAACAGTACCCAACTAATAAATACACCCCGATTTTGAAATCCTTTGTGCAGTACCTCATCGTCCACTCTCACATTGACCCACAGTATAGAATGAAATGTAGATGTTAACCAGAGGGGGTCATTGGGTTGAAATGTTTACCTTATCCAATCACATAGGAAGCTGGGAATAGAGTAGTTCTCTACAGTACGTCTTACCCCTAGATAACCAGGCTTCCAGGGTCTATCTTTCATTAGTTAGGTTAGGTCCTCTCCACAGGTGTTGAGCTTGTGTTCAGTATACCTCTACTTGTCTGGGCACGCATGCTGCTCTGCCATGGTCTAGGTCTCTGCTGTTTTTATAGGGAACCTACTTCATTGTTATAGATGTGAATCCAAGTGCCTTCTGTATGACTGGTCTGGAAAAGGGAATGAAATGTTATCAACTCAATATGACAAGTGTTTGTCTGAATCAGGCCATAGGAATAATTCAGAGACTGTAAATAAAGACATTTTTATTTTGACTGTAAATACATCATGATAATTAAACAGCTTACTCAGTTCCAATGTGATACAGTATGATTAAGGTTATGGACAAATGACAAGGTTGAACTGCAGAAGTGAATATCTGCACTGCATCGTGTGCCCTTCCACCAAATGATAAAAGACTGAAACTTGAAGGACCCCAGTTATGTGCACATTTTGATGCCATTTATTTCCAATGGACACTTGGCTTGCAAGTGGTTCATATGAGCTTCATAGTTCAAGGACTAAGTTATTCTCTTTGCTCACCGAAATTGTCCAGTTGATGAAAGTTTTGATCATGGATAGGCAGGCCATTGGGGATAATGTCACAGCTCTGTTGGTGTAAGGTGTATGGGGCAGTCAGACTGAACTCTGCTGTGATGTGACACAGCTGTCCTGTGGTTGGTGTTGTGATGCATGACGGTCAGACGGTGCTCTCTGCGGAGGTCTGCTCGTAGGCCTGCAGGGCCAGCTCTACGTATCCTGCCCTCTGGGACTCCCGCTTAGCGTAAATCTGGTGGAGAACAGACACAGAGGTTAAACAAAGGGTTTACTGGGTAACATGGCTACCAATACGTTGACTGGTTCATCAACCAGGTTCTGAGATGCACTAGTGTCTGCTGATTGGGCCTCACCTTGAGCAGGTCCAGTCCGTAGGCCTGTTGGCTAGAGGCCTCCTGGGCTGTCTCACTGTGTGGATGGACCTTGTTGAACAGACCTACCAGACTCACTGCATCCTGCAACCTAGAACAAAGAGAACAATACAGCCACTGTTAGAGTGGCTACTCTGGGCTAACAATGACAGCTATGGTGTTAAATCATTACTTGTCACATTTAGGGCTGAGGTGGGCACAAAATTTAGTCAGTCGGTTGACCGTTAATTAACAGACACATGTAGCATCTCCTGGCTTCCACACATAGCCTACAAGCCATTTTAAATAGTTGAATAAATCCTTGTAATATAGCATACACCTTCACAATAAATACATGATGTATTTTAGACAGGTCTAAAGAAACATGATATGAAGAACATATAGGCTATTTCAGAAGAACAGAATAGCATACTCTGATACGTCCTTATGTGGCTATGCAAAATGGCTGTGGGCTAAACTAGTTCATTTAGCAGACAAGATTTGCTCATTATTACGTGCCATTATTTTGTAGTATGAAGAATACAATTGAACAAAGCTGAATAAAATCTAAATATTTTCTCTAAACGTTGAGGGAATGCCCACATGCGGCTATTCTGTGTCGAGCAGATAACAAAAATAGGTACTCCTACAGTGGGGCAAAAAGAGTATTTACGTAGTCAACCACCAATTGTGCAAGTTCTCCCACTTAAAAATATGAGAGAGGCCTGTAATTTTCATCATAGGTACACTTCAACTATGACAGACAAAATGAGGGGGGAAAGAATCCAGAAAATCACATTGTAGGATTTTTTATGAATTTATTTGCAAATTATGGTGGAAAATAAGTATTTGGTCACCTACAAACAAGCAAGATTTCTGGCTCTCACAGACCTGTAACTTCTTCTTTAAGAGGCTCCTCTGTCCTCCACTCGTTACCTGTATTAATGGCACCTGTTTGAAATTGTTATCAGTATAAAAGACACCTGTCCACAACCTCAAACAGTCACACTCCAAACTCCACTATGGCCAAGACCAAAGAGTTGTCAAAGGACACCAGAAACAAAATTGTAGACCTGCACCAGGCTGGGAAGACTGAATCTGCAATAGGTAAGCAGCTTGGTTTGAAGAAATCAATTGTGGGAGCAATTATTAGGAAATAGAAGACATACAAGACCACTGATAATCTCCCTCAATCTGGGTCTCCACGCAAGATCTCACCCCATGGGATCAAAATGATCACAAGAATGGTGAGCAAAAATCCCAGAACCACACGGGGGGGACCTAGTGAATGACCTGCAGAGAGCTGGGACCAAAGTAACAAAGCCTACCATCAGTAACACACTACGCCGCCAGGGACTCAAATCCTGCAGTGCCAGACGTGTCCCCCTGCTTAAGCCAGTACATGTCCAGGCCCGTCTGAAGTTTGCTAGAGAGCATTTGGATGATCCAGAAGAAGATTGGGAGAATGTCATATGGTCAGATGAAACCAAAATATAACTTTTTGGTAAAAACTCAACTCGTCGTGTTTGGAGGACAAAGAATGCTGAGTTGCATCCAAAGAACACCATACCTACTGTGAAGCATGGGGGTGGAAACATCATGCTTTGGGGCTGTTTTTCTGCAAAGGGATCTGGACGACTGATCCATGTAAAGGAAAGAATGAATGGGGCCATGTATCGTGAGATTTTGAGTGAAAACCTCCTTCCATCAGCACGGGCATTGAAGATGAAACGTGGCTGGGTCTTTCAGCATGACAATGATCCCAAACACACCGCCCGGGCAACAAAGGAGTGGCTTCGTAAGAAGCATTTCAAGGTCCTGGAGTGACCTAGCCAGTCTCCAGATCTCAACCCCATAGAAAATCTTTGGAGGGAGTTGAAAGTCTGTGTTGCCCAGCAACAGCCCCAAAAGATCACTGCTCTAGAGGAGATCTGCATGGAGGAATGGGCCAAAATACCAGTGAGTGTGTGAAAACCTTGTGAAGACTTACAGAAAACGTTTGACCTCTGTCATTGCCAACAAAAGGTATATAACAAAGTATTGAGATAAACTTTTTTTTTTAAATCCTACAGTGTGATTTTCAGTATTTTTTTTCTCATTTTGTCTGTTATAGTTGAAGTGTACCTATGATGAAAATTACAGGCCTCTCATCTTTTTAAGTGGGAGAACTTGCACAATTGGTGGCTGACTAAATACTTTTTTGCCCCACTGTCTATGCTTAATTTAGAGTTATTAATGTAACTTTAGTTCTACAAACATTGAGCAATACGTTTAGATTTTTAATACATTTTAAGGCTGCATGATGAGACTAATGGTGATTTGAAAAAAAGTCGCTTGAAAGGCATGAGCTCTGCTTAGTTTTTTGTGCAGGCTGTACGCACTCCAATAGACTCATTCACAATTTTACAAGCACTTGCTAGTGACTCGAATATCACGACTGCATCCCCTTTGTGGCTGTAACACACTCTAAAAAAATCCAAGCCTTTTGCGGCCCTGAATGCTGCATTGTGCCCTACTCTGAGTGTGCTGCGCAATCCGAAGCGCGTCTCACTCACATGGCTGTCCGTAATGTGACCAGGTCTTTCCCACAGGCTACAAGTAAAGCCAGACACATCGGAGACGCAACGGTGCGTCCTTATCCAATACCAAGGTGCATATTGAAGATATTGGAAGAACTGGACACATTTACTTTGTCAGCCAATAAGAAGAGTAGGCCTAACAGGCTGACTACACCGCTCGTGTCGCGTGTGCAAAATAAAATTAGAAATCTATATTATTCAATTATTGCACCCACACTGCTCGAGCGTCTGCGTTGCCAAGGGCTAAAATAGAAGTCAGTTCTATTTGCAAGATCGTGCTGCAAGTCCTGCCTCTCCCATCTCCTCATTGGTTTATAGAAGCAGGTACCCACGTGCCATCTCCTAATTGGTTATAGACGAACAAGGTCAGTGGCAGTAATGCACCTAAATTGTGAAAGTTGCCAATCGCAATATGAAGTCAAGAGAAGAAAAAGCCTGGAAAAAGGAGAGATGACTAGAAACGATTCGGTTGACTGTTTTACGTGTGGATTAATTGGCGGAATAGAGGACCTTGTGCATTTCAGGTAAAACAACAACAATGTTTATATCCCAGGACAAATTAGCTAGCAACAGAAAGCTAGCTCAATAGGACAAATTACCTAAGAATTGCAAGCTAGCTAGCTAAATAGGACAAATTACCTAAGAATTGCAAGCTAATTAGCTAAATTGCCATAAATGTTTAATGCTTTATGACCTGTCCCCAAATTAATATAATTGGTTCAGAGTTTGTCTTGATATTTTAAACTGCGTGTCGTGATCGTGTTTGGTGTGGGGGGGGACAAAATGCATTAATGCATGATGGCGCACACGTGCAGCCGGTTTGGGTTCCATGTTAGGCTCTACACCCGCTTGTAAAGCTGATTAAGTTATTTGGCCACTTTAGTTGTGATACAAACCTTACTAAAACACATAGGCCTATGGGCCAGGCTACATGGGGTGTGCGATTGATTTTAACAAGTCGCAAAAGGCATTGTTTCTTATGCTGGGCATCATTCACAAGTGATAATATATAATTCAGTGATAGGATAATAGTCACCCATCAGACTATTCTTGATTTGATCTTGTCTTTACATACATATATATATATACACTAAATATTATATATCTATGTGTGTGTGTGTGTGTGTGTGTGTGTGAGACATCCCCCTGGTTTATTTTCAAGACAGCCAGGTAGGCTATATCCCTGTTGTAAATATAAGCAATGTGCTTAATATTAGAAATGTTGAGAAATAAATATAGTAGACCTAGCCTATAGAAAGCTGATGGGATCCTCTTTTTACTAGTGGCCATCACTCTGTTTTCTCCCACAATTACACAGCCTATAGAAATGTTGAGCAACATTAGCTCATGGGCTCTCATGAAGTGTTTGATAAGATTTTAAAACACATTTGCATTGATGTCAGAGTGATTAGAAGGCCAATAGAGTGCTGAGTACCAGGCAGTTAGAAAGTTTGGTAGGTTACTAATGACCATCAGCAGCATCAGAGCTTGGAGAAGCCTTCATTTGACTGCCTTCATGACTCGTGACGGCCGGTGTGGTGGTAATACAGTCACTGCAACAGCCCTAGTCACAATGCCTACAAAACACTTTTATAACATATGGCATTTGGAGTCAAACAGATGGCATGGGGTGTCATAGTTTTATTATAGTTGGAGAAAAACCAGGAGGTACTAGGACCCCTGGGGTTACTTGGCCTATCCACAGGGGGTACTAGGACCCCTGGGGTTACGTGGCCTATCCACAGGGGGTACTAGGACCCCTGGGGTTACGTGGCCTATCCACAGGGGGTACTAGGACCCCTGGGGGTACTTGGGAAGATTCATGATACCATAGGCTAACTGGTCAAATTCACATGAGGGGGTACTTCAGGGGTACTCCGGGCAGAGCTAAATTCAGTAGGTCAGTGGTTCCCAAACTTCCCGTTCCCCTTCAAACATTCAACCTCCAGCTGTGTACCCCCTCTAGCACCAGGGTCAGCGCACTCTCAAATGTTGTTTTTTGCCATAATTGTAAGCCTGCCACACACACACTACACAACACATTTATTAAACATAAGAATGAGTGTCAGTTTATACTCTGAGCACAGCCCAATCCAGAAATCTGGCAGTGGCTTCTGATTAAATTCAAATTTTACAGAACTGCTTTTTGCAATTTCGATGAGGCCCTCTTGTTTAGATATCAGTAAGTGGACTGGAGGCAGGGCATGAAACGGATAACGAATCCAGTTGTTTGTGTCGTCCGTTTCGGGAAAGTACCCGTGTAATTGCGCACCGAACTCAGGTGCTTCGCTATATCACACTTGACATTGTCCGTAAGCTTGAGTTCATTTGCACACAAAAAAAATCATACAATGAGGGAAAGACCTGTGTGTTGTCTGTGTTAATGCAGACAGAGAAGAGCTCCAACTTCTTAATCGTAGCCTCAATTTTGTCCCGAACATTGAATATAGTTGCAGAGTCCCTGTAATCCTAGATTCAGATCATTCAGGCGAGAAAAAACATCACCCAGACAGGCCAGTCGTGTGAGAAACTTGTCATCATGAAAGCAGTCAGACAAGTGAAAATTATGGTCAGTAAAGAAAACTAAGCTGCTCTTTCAATTTAAAAAAAATGTGTCAATACTTTGCCCCTTGATAAGCGTTACATGGTCACTGCACATATCATTGCATAGTACAGAAAATACGTCAGTTCAGGGACCTTGCTTTAACAAAGTTAACCATTTTCACTGTAGTGTCCAAAACATCTTTCAAACTGTCAGGCATTCTCTTGGCACCAAGAGCCTCTCGGTGGATGCTGCAGTGTACCTAGGTGGCGTCGGGAGCAACTGCTTGCATGAGTGTTATCACTCCACTATGTCTCCCTGTCATGGCTTTTACGCCATCAGTAAAAGATACCAACACATCTTGACCACCATTTGATGTCCAGTACTTTAAAAATATCCTCTCCTGTTGTCCTGGTTTCCAGAAGAGGATGTCTTCCTTAATTGACCACGTATAAATGTAACAGACATACAGTTGAAGTCGGAAGTTTACATACACTTAGGTTGGAGTCATTAAAACTCATTTTTCAACCACTTCACAAATGTCTTTTTAACAAACTATAGTTCTGGCAAGTCGGTTAGACATCTACTTTGTGCATGACACAAGTCCTTTTTCCAACAATAGTTTACATACAGATTATTTCACTGTATCACAAATCCAGTGGGTCAGAAGTTTACATACACTAAGTTGACTGTGCATTTAAACAGCTTGGAAAATTCCAGAAAATAATGTCATGGCTTTAGAAGCTTCTGATAGGCTAATTGACATAATTTGAGTCAATTGGAGGTGTACCTATGGATGTACTTCAAGGCCCACCTTCAAACTCAGTGCCTCTTTGCTTAACATCATGGGAAAATCAAAAGAAATCAGCCAAGACCTCAGAAAAACTATTTTAGACTTCACAAGTCTGGTTCATCCTTGGAAGCAATTTCCAAACACCTGAAGGTACCACGTTCATCTGTACAAACAATAGTATGCAAGTATGAACACCATGGGACCACGCAGCCGTCATACCGCTCAGGAAGGAGGCGCATTCTGTCTCCTAGAGATGAACTTACTTTGGCGCAAGAAGTGCAAATCAATCCCAGAACAACAGCAAAGGACCTTGTGAAGATGCTGGAGGAAACAGGTACAAAAGTATATATATCCACAGTAAAACAAGTCCTATATCGACATAACCTGAAAAGGCAGCTCAGCAAGGAAGAAGCCACTGCTTCAAAACCGCCATAAAAAGCCAGACTACGGTTTGCAACTGCAAATGGGGACAAAGATTGTATTTTTTGGAGAAATGTCCTCTGGTCTGATCAAACAAAAATAAAACTGTTTGGCCATAGTGACCATCGTTATGTTTGGAGGAAAAGGGGGGATGCTTGCAAGTCGAAGAACACCATCCCAACCGTGAAGCACGGGGGAGGCAGCATCATGTAGTGGGGGTGCTTTGCTGCAGGAGGGACTGGTGCACTTCACAAAATAGTTTGAGTTTATTTTTTATTTTTACAGGGACAGTGCAGATTAATCAACATTTCAGTAAAAGTGCCGGTTTTAGCCAACCGGCTAATTTTCAACCGCAGTCCCTGGGCATTTTCAACCGCAGTCCCTGGGCATTACAATATAGACAATAGCAACATAGAACAAGCAAGACATAGCAACATAGAACAATCAAGACGTAGCATACAGACAGAGCAGCATAAAACAAAAAGCAGCAAGACAAAATTCATAAAAGCAACAAAGTGTTTCCACACCTCACAAGCTACAGACAACAGACAACATGGAGAGTGGCAACACACAGCTAGGGACCAAATAGATGACATCATGAGGAGGAAAATGATGTGGATATATCGAAGCAACATTTCAAGACATCAGTCAGGAAGTTAAAGCTTGGTCGCAAATAGGTCTTCCAAATGGTCTTCCAAATGACCCCAAGCATACTTCCAAAGTTGTGGCAAAATGGCTTAAGGACAACAAAGTCAAGGTATTGGAGTGACCATCACAAAGCCCTGAACACAATCCTATAGAAAATTTGTGGGCAGAACTGAAAAAGCATGTCCGAGCAAGGAGGCCTACAAACCTGACTCAGTTACACCAGCTCTGTCAGGAGGAATGGGCCAAAATTCACCCAACTTATTGTGGGAAGCTTGTGGAAGGCTACCCGAAACATTTGACCCAAGTTAAACAATTTAAAGGCAATGCTACCAAATACTAATTGAGTGTATGTAAACTTCTGACCCACTGGGAATGTGATGAAAGAAATAAAAGCTGAAATAAATCACTATTATTCTGACATTTCACATGCTTAAAATAAAGTGGTGATCCTAACTGACCTAAAACAGGGGATTTTTACTCGGATTAAATGTCAGGAATTGTGAAAATCTGAGTTTGAATGTATTTGGCTAAGGTGTATGTAAACTTCCGGCTTCAACTGTATACCAGGAGCTGGTCTGTTGACTCATCCAGCTGTAACACATAGAATTCACTGGCTTATATGTGAAGCAGTAACTGTTTCAGAACATCTCCTGCCATGTCACTGATGCGTCGTGAAACAGTGTTGTTTGATGAAGACATTGTCTGTATAGTTTTTTTGGCCTTTTCCCCTCAGCATTGTCCCAGCCAAGCCTGGGGCAGCAGGAAGAATGAAGTCCTCCACAATAGTATGTGGCTTGCCTGTCCTGGCCACTCAGTAGCTCACCATATAAGACGTTTCTAGCCTCTTCTTATTAATGGTATCTGTTGCTTTTATACGTCTTACTAAACTAAAGTGACCTTAATTCTCACTCCAAAAACTCCCTTGGCTTATTTCCAAATGGGCATGCTTTGTTTATATATGTCTGCACAAGACGGAAGGTTTCATCGAGTTGTGAGATAGTACTTTTGCACATATAACACACTGTGGCTGAGGAAAGGCACTACTCCCAAAATAATTTAACCACAAATCAATGTAGTTCTCATCATATTTTTGCCTCTTCGATGAGTCAACGTCCCCGTCTGCTGTTCGGTGCTTTCCTGGGTAAGGGGGCAGTAGGTCTTTGGCTGCATCAGATTCACAACTGTCAGTGTCCATGCTAGCTGGGCTAACAACAAATGTAGAATTACTGATGCTAGCATTGGATGTACTCGTGGAAGCAGAACAACTTGTGTCGTCGACAGGTGAAGGTGTAATACTGCTGGTAGTAGCAGTATTACCAGTAGAGCTGGTATGTGTCTCTATGGACGTGGGCCTTACTTTTTTTTTGCCATTTTCGAGCAAACGGAATGAGCAGCAGCAACATTTTGCAACATACAGACCATTAGTGGAATTCCCGCAAGAGAGTAATGGTTAATGTGACTGGGTGTTCATTATTTGACTAGGCTACCTGTATTTGACATTGTGTGTTATTTCACTGAACACTATTTTTGGCAGTGAAATGAGGCTACTCCGGCGAAAAAAAACTCGCTCCGTTGGAAAATATAAATGGTCTGTTTGAAAATGAGAAGGGAAAAAAAGTAGGTGGTACAGTAACCAAAAAAAGGTTGGCAACCCCTGCTCTAACACAAGATACTCACAGGTCTTTCTGCAGCATGTCTATCATGAGTCCGTCCACCCTCCTGGCATTGACCAGGTACCAGACCAGGCCTCCAAAGTGTCTGGTGGAGCGCAGCAGATCATACTTCCCCATCTTCTCTAGATCCTCATAGGTGGCTGCATGCACCTGGACAACAGAGCACAGCCAATAGGGAGAGAGATTTACTAACTGCTAATGGGTAATAACTGAACCATACATCTGGACAGCCTGTTGAGGAGTGTGAAGGAAGTGGTATTTTACCCTGATGTATTCTGAGGAGTCAGGTTCAAACTGGACCTGGCACAGATCCAACATATCCTCATGACGATCCTGGCCAAACACCATCTTCAGGTTCTCCTCCTTGAAGACAGGGGGTGCTGTGAGCCTGCGGCCCTCTTTAGGAAAGTAGACCTGCAGGATCCTATCCCTCTCCTCCCACGATGCCTTCCTCAGAGTCCCAGTGGGTTCCCGGATCACTATGAACCGCTCCTGGAAACAACCATTGAAGAGAGAACAAAACTAGACAGTGCGAAGACTAAAGAGCACTAATTGTTTGAGGCATTGTAAATGATAGCCAACATTTATGTTGGACACAAGCCATTACGCACACTTTGCTTGTCGTGCATGTTGAATATGACGTTGGTGGACACAAACACACTCTCTTCCTCTCTCTCCTACCCTGTGTGGTATGTTGAAGGTGATGTCAGTGAAGACGTATTTGGCTGTGTCCATGCCCTCCAGGATCTTGTCCTCAGACAGGACATCGTTGATGGGCTTCCTCTCCGGCAGCACTGGAGGCATCTTCAGCAGCCTCTGGGCCTGCTCCCTGGCACTCTGGGTCGCCTACAACACAAACACACAGTGTGACGCATTAACAAGAATGACACCAGCTATACAGGGATGTAATCTGCCAACTGAAATGTTCAGAATGTTGCAGTAGATGTTGTAGAGCCATTCTCTACTCTGCATGACATACAAACTATCTGCCCTACTGTGTGTGTGTACCTCTTCCAGCTGTGCGTCTGTCATGAGTTTGTACTTGGGGGGCTTCAGCTCCTGTTTGATGGGTCTGAACACCTTCTCCAGGTTCAAGCCTGTGATTCTGGTTAGGATGTCCTGCACCTCTGAATCCATAAACTGTGGCTTCACATGGGCATCTGGAGAACCTAGAAACAAATTAATGACTTCTGCAGGATCTGCAGGTAAGGCCTGCATCAGAGCTAGTCACACTGCGCATATTGACACAGGAAGTGACCTCACTGATGACGCAAAACAGGAAGAATGGCGCCAAGAACAAACCAAAGATTACGTACAAACCTTCTGAATACAAGCCTTCTAGATATTTTTCATGATTGCACTTAATCTTCAACTACTAGAATGATTGTTCCATGTTCTCCAAAGAATCTTAAGACGGACTCTGTACTTAAAGATCAGAAATCAAACTTGACGAGAGTGAGCAGGAATATAAGTCATAAATATACAAATATATTTTACCTAGGGATGAAATAGCTACGGAGATAGGTGTCTTTTAAGTCTTGCTCAAGGTAATTCTGGCAAAGTGGAATTATGATTTTGGGGGAAAAAAGTGTGTCCCTGCCTTTTTGGGTGAGTTACAAAAGTATCTATATTGAAGCATCTATATAAAAGTAAAAAAGTAAAAGTATCTATATATCCGGCACAGCCAGAAGAGGACTGGCCACCCCACATATGCTCTCTCTAATTCTCTCTTTCTTTCTCTCTCTCGGAGGACCTGAGCCCTAGGACCATGCCCCAGGACTACCTGACATGATGACTCCTTGCTGTCCCCAGTCCACCTGGCCATGCTGCTGCTCCAGTTTCAACTGTTCTGCCTTATTATTATTGGACCATGCTGTGCTGATCATTTATGAACATTTGAACATCTTGGCCATGTTCTGTTATCATCTCCACCCGGCACAGCCAGAAGAGGACTGGCCACCCCACATAGCCTGGTTCCTCTCTAGGTTTCTTCCTAGGTTTTGGCCTTTCTAGGGAGTTTTTCCTAGCCACCGTGCTTCTACACCTGCATTGCTTGCTGTTTGGGGTTTTAGGCTGGGTTTCTGTACAGCACTTTGAGATATCAGCTGATGTACGAAGGGCTATATAAATAAATTTGATTTGAAGCCAGTCCCTAAACAAATCAAGGACAACCACCCGAGCCACAGTCTGTTCACCACGCTATCATCCAGAAGGCGAGGTCAGTACAGGTGCATCAAAGCTGTGACAGAAGCTGTTTTTCAGTCTCAATCTCAAGGACATCAGACTTAAATAGCCATCAATAGCCAGCCTCCACCCAGTAATCTACCTTGAATTTAGTGCCTGCCATCCGGTTACTCAATTCTGCACCTTAGAGGCTGCTGCCCTATGTACATAGAATCACTGGTCCCTTTAGTAATGTTTACATACTGTGTTCTAGTCAATGCCACTCTGACATTGCTTGTCCTAATATATATATACCTTTTTTCTTTTTCTTTTAGATGTGTGTATTGTTGTGAATTGTTAGATACTACTGCACTGTTGGTGCTAGGAACACAAGCATTTCAGTACACCCGTAATAACATCTGCTAAATATGTATGTGACCAATAAAATTTGATTTGAGCTTAAAAGGAAAGATTCACCCATTTTGAATGTTATATTGTTTTTGACAATTTCCTTTCGATTCCCTGGGTCATTTCATGTTTATCTGAGTTATTGCCGTTCAAGCAGGAAGAAATTCAGGCATTATGACGTAGCATTATGATAAATCCGCTCTCACTACACTGGAAGTTACAATGAACAAAAATATTAAAATATAACATGCAACATGTAAAGTGTTGGTCCCATGTTTCATGAGCTAAAATAAAAGATCCCAGAAATGTTCCATAAAAAAAAGTTAGCGAGCCTTTCTCCTTTGCCGAGATAATCCATCCACCTCACAGGTGTGGCATATCAAGAAGCTTATTAAATGGCATGATCATTACACAGGTGTACCTTGTGCTGGGGACAATAAAAGGCCATTAAAATATGCAATCATGTCACAAAACACAATGTCACAGATGGCTCAAGTTGAGGGAGTGTGCAATTGGCATGCTGACTGCAGCAAAGTCCACCAGAGCTGTTGCCAGAGGATGTAATGTTAATTTCTCTACCATAAGCCACCTCAAACATAATTTTTGAGAATTTGGCAGTACATCCAACCAGCCTCACCACCGCAGACCACGGCTATGGCATCATGCAGGCGAGTGGTTTGCTGATGTCAACGTTGTGAACAGTGTCCCAAGGTGATGATGGGGTTATGGTATAGGCAGGCATACGCTACAAACCACGAACACAATTGCATTTTATCAATGGCAATTTGAATGCACAAAAATACCATTCCGAGTTCCTGAGTACCATTTTTTAAAGGTATCTGACCAACAAGATGCATATCTGTATTCCGAGTCATGTGAAATCCATAGGTTAGGGCCTAATAAATAAATTCACATTGACTGTTTTCCTCATACGAACTATAACCCAGTAAAATCTTTGAAATTGTTGCATGTTGGGTTTATATTTTTGTTCACTATAATAGAAGACTTTTAGATGGCGAAAACGTCTATCAAGTCATATTTCAATACTGGCCGATGTAACGCGGGAGGTTGTCTTCTCTCGAAAGAGCCATTGATCATATTTTTTTTTTAAATATTCCTACCTCGAAAAGTTACCCTGTTCAGGCCATGGTAGCCAGATACAATGTCTGTGATGCAACGAGTCTGATTGCTGTCACGTTCAAAACAACTTTGAACAGAACAAAACATTGTACATACATTATGGAGCAGACAACAGCACAAAAGGTAGAGACAGCAGTACATCACGCAAAGCAGCCACACCTGTCAGTAAGTGTCCATGATTGAGTTTTTGAAGAGATTGAGATAAAACTGTCCAGTTTGAGTGTTTGTTGCAGCTCGTTCCAGTCGCTAGCTGCAGCGAACTGAAAAGAGGAGTGACCCAGGGATGTGTTTGGGAACCTTTAACAGAATGTGACTGGCAGAACGGGTGTTGGATGTGGAGGAGGGCAACAGTAGATATCTCAGATAGGGCCTCCCTCCCCTAAGAGGGTTTTATAAATAAGCATCAACCAGTGGGTCTTGCGACGGCTATACAGCGATGACCAGTTTAGAGAAGAGTATAGAGTGCAGTGATGAGCTCCGACTTCCCGCTCTGAAGATCACTGAAATCATGACTTGAAGTTACATCGTCCCCCCCCCCAAAAAAAAAAATGTCACAGTCTTGAAACCACCAGTAGTTTGTGCTAAATAAAATGCTAATGATACTTCCAAGACTAATGGAAAATCCCATTTTTTTTTAAAACAGAGGTCAAAGCATGACGTCAGTTATCTTCAGGTCGGAAAGTCGAGTCTCTAGAAAGATGACCGTGTTCGTCTTGGAATTCCTAGTTGGATGACCGTTAACGATTTTAAGTCTGAACTTTTCCGAGTAGGCAGTTATCTTGAACGCGCTGAATTCAGAGATTTCAGAGTTCCCAGTTTTGAACGCAGCATAGATGTACGTTCTTGTCAACATGGGTGTAAATAGCTCCTAGGATAACAGCTAGCTACCAGTACCATTCAAGTGATTCAAATACTAAAAAGTAAATGCTAGCAAAGTTTTCGCATAGGCAGCTAGCAGTAATAATAGCTGCACATGCTACAAGGTCAGTGGTAGAGCTCCAGTTTCTCAGTGTCGCCACAACATTGTAAATAAACGACTTACTGCTGTCAGACGGTGCACTGCACAACATCCTTCTGCTACATCTGATAAGTATTCCTGTGTTTTGATCGACATTTTTGACAAGAGAATAGCTCCTAAAGAGGCACCGTGCTGCACTAAACGCGGCCATGTTTGTAGCTACCTCATCTATTACACTTTCGTGACCAAATACATACGAAGTGGGAATCATGGGAGATGGAGTCTTCCGATTGTGTGACAGTTTTATAAAGGATGTTCACCAGATGGCGCAAATTGATCACGTATTCTGTGTCCACTTGCAATGTGTTCATGGTTACAGTGGTGATGCTCATGATACTGACATGTAGTCCTAGGTTGGAATAAGTACGAAAATGTATGCATTCACTACTGTAAGTTTCCCTGAATAAGAGCGTCTGCTAAATGACTAAAATGTCAAATGAATAAGGAATTTAGTATTGTCCTCAAATTGTAAGTACCGTAAACATGTATTATGTTTGTCTGACCAATACAGACTGTCTTTTCTCATTACAAAAATGAATACAATAAAAAACATATTCCACTTAGATGCCATGAGTCTCAACATGTTGGGGTGCCAACAAAAAAACAAGTCTCGTGCCCACTCTCTGCATGGTAGAATTGTGTCTGATGTAAGAAGTCAACTATTCCTATAATCAGCAATTTGGTTGTTTTTCTGCACTGCTGTGTGATGTCTGCCTATCCTTGAGGCATAGCTTTGAGTTCAGAGTACTAGACATTCCTACACCATCGTTACAATGTGTTCCTGCATTGTCTGATAGATAGCTGAGAAATCTGTCTGGATGATAGGAGCACACACACACACACTTTTTCATGCAGACATACAAAACCATTTCTCATGCAGACATACTCAAAAACATAGACACTTAACGTTGCACTTTAGCAAAGATTTACTGACAAACACCTTGTGATTTGGTTTGTGAAAAATGATCTCAAAGTATTTTTGAAACATTCTTAATAATAAATGATTGTGGGATAGATTCTAGGGCAATATTTTTTTATGAAAACATTAAGGAAGTCACAAACATTTTGTTAGATAGTTATTCATTCGTACCCATAAGTCAGCAGCTGATTGGACAGTTCTATAATGGTAGGCAATTGAATTTTGATTGTACACAATAGTGTATTCCACAATAAAAGGAGAGTGAAACCAAAGAGACTGTTTTTGGACTTTTGAGTATTTATTCAGAGAGAAAGAATAGGCTAGCTTTGGCAGACATTCTCTGGTCGTCCCTGGTAACATGTAGGAGTGAAGCCTTGATCACTGCTAAGATCTTCTAGAGAGGGATTATGTCAGACCAGGTGGCTATCTCTAACAGTGAGCCCACAGCACACACACGCACACACACACACACAAAAGCCACCACCATATTATACAGTCATGTAACCAGAGCTACCTATCTGTATGTCATCATCAAAAACAGCATGTGTCACACATAAATCCTTCCCCCAGGGAAGGGCTACACAGTAGATGGGGGATGTAAGATAGAGCAAGGTAAAGGTGTGTGTTTGTCAGTAAAGAGGTGATGTGTAGCACGGCAGACTAAAGCAGGGCAGACAGTGGTGTAGCTGTAGCTAGCTGTATGTAACGATGTGAGGATTGAGCTGTAAGGGACCTATGGCTCCAGATGTACGCAGCTGTCGCCCTGCTGACAGCCCTAATCCTGCTACCCACAACTGAGTGCCCTGAGAGGGATGGCGAGAGCGAAGGGGAGAGCGGGAGAGAGGTGGTAAATGCTTTCTGCATTTCTGATTCTCCTCTGTTTTCTCTTTATTTTTCTGTAAGATAGAGGGAGTGATGGAGAAGAAATCTGTCTTTTTCTACATACACTACATGATCAAAAGTATGTGGATGCCGCACTGCGAGCGGTACCGGAGCGCCAAGTCTAGGACCAAAAGGCTCCTTAACAGCTTCTACCCCCAAGCCATAAGACTGCTGAACAATTAATAAAATGGCCACCTGGACTATTTACATTGACCCCCCCCCCCCCCCCCTTTGTTTTTACACTGCTGCTACTCGCTGTTTATTATCTATGCATAGTCACTTTACCCCTACCTACATGTATAAATTACCTCGACTAACCTGTACCCCCTGTATATAGCCTCATCATTGTTATTTTATTCTGTTACTTTTTATAATTTTTTACTTTAGTTTATTAGTATTTTCTTAAACTGCATAGTTGGTTAAGAGCCTGTAAGTAAGCATTTCACTTTATGGTCTACATCTGTTGTATTCGGCGCTGTCACACCCAGACCTTAGTTAAGGGTAAATGTCACACCCAGACCTTAGTTAAGGGTAAATGTCACACCCAGACCTTAGTTAAGGGTAAATGTCACACCCTGACCTGAGTTATCTCTGTTTTCTTTATATTTGGTTAGGTCAGGGTGTGACTAGGGTGGGTACGTTAGTTTTTGTATTGTATAGGTTTTTTGTATGTCTAGGGTTTTGTAGGTCTAGGTATTTGTATGTTTATGGTGGCCTGATATGGTTCCCAATCAGAGGCAGCTGTTTATCATTGTCTCTGATTGGAGATCATATTTAGGTAGCCATTTCCCTTTGGTGTTTCATGGGATCTTGTTCTATGTTTAGAAGCCTGTTTGCACTATTTATATTAGCTTCACATTTCATTGTGTTGTTAGTTTGTTCAGTGTTCTTTCTTTAATAAAAGAAGAATGTACGCATACCACGCTGCACCTTGGTCTCCTTCGTACAACGTATGTGACAGGCACATGTGACCAATAAAGTTTGATTTGAATTGATCTGTTAACACTCCTCCTCCTTTCTCTCTCAGTACAGCGATTGTTGGATTCAAATAGGAAGCTTGACACATGAGGCAAGATCAAGTTCAACACACACACACATATATATTTTACATTTACATCTGAGTTAGGGTCAGTTGCATTTAGATTCAGGTAATTCAGCAGGAGATTCATTCGAATTTCATTTAAAGAACTGGAAAGTACAATTAGGGTGTTTTCAGCTCTTGACATGCGATTGACCCCAAATCTGAAGTACCTAGACAAACATGTAGGCCTACATTTATTCTCCCACCCACACATTCAATATTGGACTGTTTGAGTGTAAGAGTGTGTATGTGTTACTGTGATTGGGCGCAGCAGGAAGAACAGAGAGGTGAAACCTGAGTGGAGGGGATGCTATGGCGGGCGGTGAGGGGGGCACTCAGGGAGCAAGTCAGTCAATATTTATTTGTCTTTCTGCACGGTGGACAGAGGAGAATGGGTTCAGAGGTGAAACAGAAAGGTTTGTGACTATGGTGGAGGATGGTCCTTCTTGAAAAACTATATGGCCAAAATGTGAGAACAGAAATACTACCAATGCCATATAGAGGAACAGTATCAGGTCACTAACAGTTAAAATAATGTTTTCATTGAGGGTGAATTGTAATGTGTCCGCAACTTTGAGTAGAAAAGCATTTATTGACACTGACAGAGAAAGAAGAAAAATCTGAAAGGATACATTTTCCCTAAATCTACCAGTTTTAATTTCTCTCAAATGCTTCGGAAATAAGTGTTAAAAACAACCCTATGGTCAATGTCCGCGTCCCGTGGAAATCCAATTAGGATCATTTAAATATCCCAAAGATCGGTCTTTTCACAAAACCATCTGCAGCGTCCAAACGGTTTGGCCTAAAACTATTACGAAAGACGAGACTCCAGGGTGTTCTCTGTTTTGCTCTATGATCCCCACAAGCTTATTGGGACTCGTCTGATTTAGAGTTAGAGGTTAGGGAAAGTAGGAATTTGGATCGGAATCAGTGAATTGGTCCCCACAAGGATAGCTATACAAAATTGTGTGTGCATCAGCTGAGAAACAGGGGCATCTGTGGCTTCAGTCTCAAGGACAGCAGCTCCTCCTCTCGTCTTCGTCATTGAACAAAGAGGAGTGAGAATGGGAGAGGAGGAGATAGGAGGACAGAGAAGACAGATAGGGAGAGATTCAGGAGAGGGAGGAAGAGAGAAGGGCATAGTGACATAGCGATGGGTTCCTCCACAACTATAATCTGCATCTTTTATAATGATTACCCAGGGATGGTACTGGTTCCCACCATACTGGAAACAGAGAGAGAGAGAGACAAAGAGAGAGAGCGAGATAGAGGGTGAGGGGAGAGAGAAAGAGAGAGTGATAGAGAGAGTTATGGAAAAAAAGGGAGAGTTCACCTGCACCCAGATTTCTGACCTCCCTTGACCCACCTACATCTGCTCATGCTCACTGGTTTCTATTCAAGCCCAGACTAGCCCCATGCCATGCACTAAGCTACAGTATATACCTCCCAAATTTTATTATGCTTCTCACACTAACTTCGGCACTTTTTGTCCCGCTTTACACACACTCACAGACACACACACACACACACACACACACACACACACACACACACACACACACACACACACACACACACACACACACACACACACACACACACACACACACACACACACACACACACACACACACACACACACACACACACAGACTACCCCCGAAACTAGAACCAACCAGACATCTCACCCTGCTGTACCTCCACCGTTAGAAAGGCCTGTAGACTGCATTTGTTTCCAACTAAAGCCTGTCTTGGTTTACATGCAACGAGAGAAGGCCCTCCTCTACACTCCTCTGGTCCACTCCTCTTGTTATTTCATGCTGTTTTTATTATTTAGGCTGGGGGGGTGGAGGGATGGATGGAGATGAGGATGGGGAGCGTGGCACTGACAAAGAAACGAATACCCTGGCACTGGGGAGGTCAGAGATCAAGCTGGGCGAACTGGGTGGTTAGGGGGGGTGAGGTGTTGTGAAGTAGTGTTGTGGGAGGCAGGTGGGCTTGTGGTGCCACATACTGGCCTTTTAAGGGGAAGAAAGAAGAGAGGAGGGAGGAAGATTGAGTAAAAGATAGAGGTAGGAAAGGTGCTTCACAGTCGGGGGCTACACTGAGCCGGGGCCTCATTGCGTGCCACATCATACTGGACTTTTGAGGGACAAGAAGAAAGCAAGCGAAAGAGGGGAGGGAACGCTCTCTCTGGTCAGTGACAGTAATCAGAGCTAGTGTCCCACAGGAACAGGACGTCCAATGGGATCCAGCTACTGATCCGCCCCAGCACTCGGAAGCCTCCACTACACCCTGTCCCATACACACACACACACACACACATATCCCTCCCACCACACACACCCAGCTCCAAATTAGCCTGGTGATTGAGCCGGCCACTAATTTTAGCCACAGACGCCCCGTTCCCTCCGAGCGGCCTTTGCATCCTGGCTTTGAATCAGAATTGTCGGAAGAAGAGGTGATCAATCGCTGTCATCTCTGCCACGACAGAAAATGGACAAATGCAGAGCGCAGAGGGAGGCTGGAGAATGTTGTGGAAGTGGGGTAGCGCCAGATCCTGACATCTGTTGTTGTTTTTATTATTGTCAGGTAGAGAGATTTGACATTTGTGTGTGTGTGTGTGTGTGTGTGTGTGTGGGAGTGTGTGTGTGTGTGTGTGTGTGTGTGTGTGTGTGTGTGTGTGTGTGTGTGTGTGTGTGTGTGTGTGTGTGTGTGTGTGTGTGTGTGTGTGTGTGTGTCAGCTGAGAAACAGGGGCGTCTCTGTGGCTATGAAAAATGTGTGTGAGTGAGAAACAGACAGAGAGAGAGCGAGAAAGAGAGATGTACTTTGTGTTCCCTAGTCTGATGACTCTATGATGGTGAAGAGCAGAGAAGAGGTATACCCTGACAACTGACACATTGATAACACCATACAAACACTGTTAACTGACACACTGATAACACCATACAAACACTGTCAACTGACACACTGATAACACCATGCAAACACTGTCAACTGACACACACTGATAACACCATACAAACACTGTCAACTGACACACTGATAACACCATACAAACACTGTCAACTGACACACTGATAACACCATGCAAACACTGTCAACTGACACACTGATAACACCATACAATCACTGTCAACTGACACACACTGATAACACCATGCAAACACTGTCAACTGTCAACTGACACACTGATAACACCATACAAACACTGTCAACTGACACACACTGATAACACCATACAAACACTGTCAACTGACACACTGATAACACCATACAAACACTGTCAACTGACACACACTGATAACACCATACAAACACTGACAACTGACACACTGATAACACCATACGAACACTGTCAACTGACACACACTGATAACACCATACAAACACTGTCAACTGACACACTGATATCACAATACAAACACTGTCAACTGACACACACTGATAACACCATACAAACACTGTCAACTGACACACACTGATAACACCATACAAACACTGTCAACTGACACACACTGATAACACCATGCAAACACTGTCAACTGACACACACTGATAACACCATACAAACACTGTCAACTGACACACACTGATAACACCATACAAACACTGTCAACTGACACACTGATAACACCATACAAACACTGTCAACTGACACACTGATAACACCATACAAACACTGTCAACTGACACACACTGATAACACCATACAAACACTGTCAACTGACACACTGATAACACCATGCAAACACTGTCAACTGACACACTGATAACACCATACAAACACTGTCAACTGACACACTGATAACACCATACAAACACTGTCAACTGACACACTGATAACACCATACAAACACTGTCAACTGACACACTGATAACACCATACAAACACTGACAACTGACACACTGATAACACCATACGAACACTGTCAACTGACACACACTGATAACACCATACAAACACTGTCAACTGACACACTGATATCACAATACAAACACTGTCAACTGACACACACTGATAACACCATACAAACACTGTCAACTGACACACACTGATAACACCATACAAACACTGTCAACTGACACACACTGATAACACCATACAAACACTGTCAACTGACACACTGATAACACCATACAAACACTGTCAACTGACACACTGATAACACCATGCAAACACTGTCAACTGACACACTGATATCACAATACAAACACTGTCAACTGACACACACTCATAACACCATACAAACACTGCCAACTGACACACACTTATATCACCATACGAACACTGTCAACTGACACACACTGATAACACCATGCAAACACTGTCTACTGACACACTGATAACACCATGCAAACACTGTCTACTGACACACTGATAACACCATGCAAACACTGTCAACTGACACACACTGATATCACCATACAAACGCTGTCTACTGACAACACACTGATAACACCATACAAACACTGTCAACTGACACACACTGATAACACCATACAAACACTGTCTACTGACACACTGATAACACCATACAAACACTGTCTACTGACAACACACTGATAATACCCAATAACACCATGCATGCAGCCACCAGCTGGTCTGACGAAGAGCCACATTGGGTGACCATTATCTCTCTTCCTCCCTCTTTCCCTTTCTCTCCTTCTTCCCTTTACTAGTATTTTGTTCTGTGTATTACTTTCAGTATACTTTATGTGCTCTCCCTTACATCGAACACTAGAGGGCGGTAGACCTGCTCATTGAAGTCTACGGGATATTATCTGATATGTTCCCTATCGTTGTTAATGAGGGTCCTCTCTCTGACCCTCCACCTGACTGCTGTAGCACCACTACAGTCTGACTGGGTACCCAGCTCCTCCACAGTCTCTGTAGGCCTGGGGCCTAGGCCACATACAGTCTGACTGGGTTCCCAGCTCCTCAACAGTCTCTGTAGGCCTGGGGCCAGGGCCACATACAGTCTGACTGGGTTCCCAGCTCCTCCACAGTCTCTGTAGGCCTGTGGCCTGGGGCCTTGGCCATCTGCATCTCAGAGTAGACTTACAATGGCAGGATTGTGGGTGGGTTAGTCAGTCACCTCTCACTCATAATTAGCTCCTCATATCTCACATTGTGGAGGATCCTACAGGATAGGTGGTGGTCTGTTTTTTACTGGATATATTTAGAATATGCAACAATGTTTTACAAACATGTCACATATACAGTTGAAGTCAGAAGTTTACATACACTTAGGTTGGAGTCATTAAAACGTGTTTTCAACCACTACACAAATTTCTTGTTAACAAACTATAGTTTTGGCAAGTCGGTTAGGACATCTACATTGTGCATGACACAAGTAATTTTTCCAACAACTATTTACAGACAGATTATTTCACTTATAATTCACTATCACAATTCCAGTGGGTCAGATATTTACATACACTAAGTTGACTGTTCCTTTAAATTCCAGAATTTAGAAACTTCTGATAGGCTAATTGACATCATTTGAGTCAATTGGAAGTGTACTTGTGGCTGTATTTCCAGGCCTACCTTCAAACTCAGTGCCTCTTTGCTTGACATCATGGGAAAATCAAAAGAAATCAGCCACAAGTCTGATTCATCCTTGGGAGCAATTTCCAAACACTTGAAGGAACCACGTTCATCTGTACAAACAATAGTACGCAAGTATAAACACCATGTGACCATGCAGCCGTCATACCGCTCAGGAAGGAGGCGCATTCTGTCTCCTAGAGATGAATGTACTTTGGTGGGAAAAGTGCAAATCAATCCCAGAACAACAGCAAAGGACCTTGTGAAGATGCTGGAGGAAACAGGAACAAAAGTATATCTTTCCACAGTAAAACGAGTCCTATATCGATATAACCTGAAAGGTCGCACAGCAAGGAAGAAGCCACTGCTCCAAAACTGCCATAAAAAGCCAGACTACGGTTTGCAACTGCACATGGGGTCAAAGATCGTACTTCTTGGAGAAATGTCCTCTGGTCTGATGAAACAAAAATAGAACTGTTCGGCTATAATGACCATTGTTAGGTTTGGAGGAAAAAGGGGAAGGCTTGCAAGCTGAAGAACACCATCCCAACCGTGAAGGACGGGGGTGGAAGCATCATGTTGTGGAGGTGCTTTGCTGCAGGAGGGACTGGTGCACTTCACAAAATAGATGGCATCATGAGGACGGAAAATTATGTGGATATATTGAAGTAACATCTCAAGACATCAGTCAGGAAGTTAAAGCTTGGTCGCAAATGGGTCTTCCAAATGGACAATGACCCCAAGCATACTTCCAAAGTTGTGGCAAAAAAACAGTCAAGGTATTGGAGTGGCCATCACAAAGCCCTGACCTCATCCCTATAGAGAATTTGTGGGCAGAACTGAAAAAACATGTGCGAGCAAGGAGGCCTACAAACCTGACTCAGTTACACCAGCTCTGTCAGGAGGAATAGGCCGAAACTCACCCAACTTATTGTGGGAAGCTTGTGGAAGCCTACCTGAAACGTTTGACCCACTGGGAATGTGATGAAATAAAAGCTGAAATAATTCATTCTCTCTACTATTATTCTGACATTTCACATTATTAAAATAAAGTGGTGATCCTAACTGACCTAAGACAGGGAATTTTACTAGGATTAAATGTCAGGAATTGTGAATAACTGAGTTTCAATGTATTTGGCTAAGGTGTATGTTAACTTCTGACTTGAACTGTACATATACTGTACATGTGATACATGGACATGGATTATGTAGATTTTCTGAGCTCTTTGAGTCTTCGCTCCTTATTAGTGGTTGACATGTAAGATGTTTTTACATGTCTGTCTGCACCAATCACTTTTAACCTGGCTGATTATTGATATAACACCTGTTAGTCTGGCCACTAGTGTTTTGGCTGTACCGATGTAGGATCTTAATTTGAGCCAGTTTGCTACATCAGCAACATAATCCTGCAGCAACCAGAAATGTGAATAATTATGTGGATTATAATCCATGGACATTTTTGTAGGGGTTGACATTTTTAGTTCGGGCAAATCAAGTCTGATTTTCAAAGTGGAAATTACAAACTTTAGAATCCTTTTAAAAACTCAAATGCACTACAAGTTTGCATTTCCTGCTGTGCAGGAAAATGCTCTACAACAAAATTGAATTAAGATCCTACATCTGTATGGGCCTTCACTGAAATAGGGACCGTTGTGCAGAATGTGAAATATCAGTTAAGTAAGTTTCTGCAGGAAATATGTGTGCTTGCGTATTTCTGAGTGTTGCATATGTTTTCTGTGTGTGCAAAATATTTGTTTCTCTTTCTGCCTACCTGTCTGCCTCCTGTCAGTCTGCCCGCCTGTCTGTCTGCCCACCTGTCTGTCTGTCTGTCTGTCTGTCTGTCTGTCTGTCTGTCTGTCTGTCTGTCTGTCTGTCTGTCTGTCTGTCTGTCTGTCTGTCAGCCTGTCTGTCTGACATCAGCCTCTCCACCAGGGTACATGGGCCTGAGTCCGTTCCGTTGGCTGCAGAACACATCTCCCTCTGTGTAGGAGTGGATCGCTTTTGAAGTTGTTGACTGACATCTTTCTGCATTTGGCGTGAGATCTATGCACACATAGCCGCGTGGGCTGGGTTGAGCTGACCGCAGCGCCAACTGTCGGGTTCTGGTCAGGTGACCTTGTCAGGTGACCTGGGTCAGGGCAGCCATTGGCTGCGGTGTCTTGTCCTCTGTCATGCAGTGGGAAAACATTCCAACAGCTGTCCTGGAATGTTCTAAAAACATCTGCAACATTCACTCGCTTGGTGAGAATCTCCACTCCTGCCCCTTCAAAACACAACCTATAAATAAGAGCATGTATATATTAAGGGAAATATTCTAAGGACCTTTTTGTGAAGTGAGGTGGTGTCAGAGTTTCAGATGAAGAACTCCCCTCTCCCCTTTACCTGCTTGAATGTAGCTGAGAGAGTCAGAAGGAAAGAAAACACTTCACATCTTCCACAGAGGTGCCTGGGTTACTTCTTATCTCATAGACCATCTGTCTGTGTGTGTGTGTGTGTGTGTGTGTGTGTGTGTGTGTGTGTGTGAGAGAGAGAGAGGGAGAGAGAGAGAGAGAGAGAGAGAGAGAGAGGGAGAGAGAGAGAGAGAGAGAGAGAGAGAGAGAGAGAGAGAGAGAGAGAGAGCGAGGGAGAGAGAGAGAGAGAGAGGGAGAGAGAGAGAGCACTATGTAGCCTTTGACATAATGTTAATTTGAAGAATGTTTGAAGTATGATGCAACATCAGCTGCTCTTACTTAGCTTTGAGCTGCTTTCCTCTGAAAGGTCCCCTCCGGTCTCAGATTACCACAGAGACAGCCCTGGTACGCGCGCACGTGTGTGTGTGTGTGTGTGTGTGTGTGTGTGTGTGTGTGTGTGTGTGTGTGTGTGTGTGTGTGTGTGTGTGTGTGTGTGTGTGTGTGTGTGTGTGTGTGTGTGTGTGTGTGTGTGTGTGTGTGTGTGTGTGTGTGTGTGCATGTGCGTGTGTGCATGCGTGTGTGTTCACAAATGCATGGGTATTTGTACTAACATATTTATGTTAATATTTGCTTATCCTTTGATGTTTTCTTTCTTGGGATGACTGTTTCGGAAATTGGTAAATGGACATAGTTGCGGTATATCAAATAGTAACAATCCCAAACATGGAAAAGATAAGATAGTGTTCGCATTTCTGTTTTGGAAATGTGTTGTCAGTACTAAATAGCATGAGGAACTGTTTTGAATCTATGTGGATGATTGAATAAGAACCGAGCTCTTTGTTGTGTTGTCGTCTATATTTGCCTTAGGAGTTGGTGGGGAAATATAGGGCTAGAAATGTTTCTGGAGGGTCCTTTATAGGTTAAAGGTCGTGTCACTGATCAGTCTATGAAAGTCACCAAAAAATAAATATATAGTACTGATTAAACTGCACTGTGGGGAATGTAATTTAGGTAGGGATTGCATTTTCCCTGTTCAGTTATTTCACAGACATTTTTCATTCACTTTCTAACACAACCCATACAGACCTCATAGCTGACTCAATGGGTTTCATCTCCTAATGACCTATGCTCGGTTTTCTACTCTTTCCCACAATCTTCCTCTCATTCAATCATTCATGTATTTTCCTACATAAGTTAGTTAATTCACTCGTTTACCCCTGGGTTTGGTGTGTTCTCTCATTCCTCTCTCATTCCCAACAGGTTTGGGAGTAATCTCCATTGGCCAGCTGCCAGGGCTTCGGTGTGGATCCGGGTGGGATCAGTTGGAATTTTGCATGACCAACGCCACTACTCCTGATCGGTGAGTTTGATAAACAAAAAGAAGCAGGTCCTTTGGCGCCTCTAGAACCACACACTGTCTGAAATCTGATGTTGAAAGATTGTTTGAAACATTAATGGTGGTCAGTCACTTGTCAGTCACTAGTCAGTCACTAGTCAGTCACTTGTCAGTCACTTGTCAGTCACTAGTCAGTCACTTGTCAGTCACTAGTCAGTCACTTGTCAGTCACTAGTCAGTCACTTGTCAGTCACTAGTCAGTCACTTGTCAGTCACTAGTCAGTCACTTGTCAGTCACTAGTCAGTCACTTGTCAGTCACTAGTCAGTCACTTGTCAGTCACTAGTCAGTCACTTGTCAGTCACTAGTCAGTCACTTGTCAGTCACTAGTCAGTCACTAGTCAGTCACTTGTCAGTCACTAGTCAGTCACTTGTCAGTCACTAGTCAGTCACTTGTCAGTCACTAGTCAGTCACTTGTCAGTCACTAGTCACTCTGCAGCTCACTTCTTGGAAATATGTTTATGGTGGTGGTGGAGGACCCAAATGAGAGGTGATGCAGTTGTATTGTAGGCTATTTTACTGTTTTAAAACATACTTTTCCACTCCGGAATTTGACATTAATGACTGTGTCAGTGATAACTGACCAGGATAGTGTCATAATGGTTACATGTTGCAAATAATGTGGCTTGTGAAGCTAATGGCAAACAGGCTACATTGTCTCATGTGGTAAGGTTATTTCTGTATTATAGCTTTAAGCTATGTCAGAAACATTGGTAACACATTATTTAGTAACAATTTATATTAGTACCTACTTAAAGACTTCATAAAACATTCATAAACTATACATAACGCCTTCATAGGCAGTACGTAAGTCTGTTTTTGTATGGCTAACATTTGCATCTTCCATGAGCTCTGACTTAGAGGATCTTGCCTTAGGAGAGCTGCTCTTACCTCATCTTTCAATTCTCAGTTTATATCCTGTGCCTACAACCCTCAGCCCTTAGATCCCTGTGCATAAAAGCCTCCATTACAGGAGAAGTAAACAGCACACACACACACACACACACACAATTTGATTTACATGGGGCCTAAAGGAAAACCCTGTGTGTGTGTGTGTGTGTGTGTGTGTGTGTGTGTGTGTGTGTGTGTGTGTGTGTGTGTGTGTGTGTGTGTGTGTGTGTGTGTGTGTGTGTGTGTGTGTGTGTGTGTGTGTGTGTGTGTGCGTGTGTCCGTGCAGGAGTGCAGGAGTGCAGGAGCACACTCATCCGGTTCCCGTCTGCACCTCGGCAGGTCACACATGTGACCATGCATAATCATGCACCCACCAGCACTGCACCTACACATACACCCTGGTTGAGAGACCTACACATGTGCCCTGGGTGAGAGACCTCCACATATGCCCTGGGTGAGAGACCTCCACAAACGACCTGGGTGAGAGACAGGACAAAGGCGGAAGGTGGGGAGGTGGGTATAAGGCGGGCACAATAGGAGGATGTGGCGTGTTGTTTTATCCTGTGGTGGAATGGGCCGCACGCTGCCAGGGCTGCCGGTCCAAGCTGACACATGTGACGTGGTCGATGAGTGACGGCAGTATGTGCAGTATGAGTGGTCATGTAGATATAGACTGCTACTAAAAACAACCAGACCAAACACAACTCCACCACAGTCAGACTATGGTTCACTCACCCCACTGCCTGGACCGACCCCATCCAACTGCAGTGCAAAAGGTCATTAAAAAGGAACATTTTGTGAACAAGGAGACACATAGTTTTCTGAAGAGAGGTTTTGAGATAAACGGTATAGTATGGTTGTTTTTGCACATTTCATGTTGTTTCAACGTACGGAAAACATCAACCATAATGTGATACAGCCACATCAATGAGACAGCATGTCAAAATGGGTCAGAATGTGAAATGCCAGAGCCAATCAGGCGCCTAGATCTTAGGCTTGCAGCCAATCAGGTCATGGCGCGGCCGGCCCCCAGGAGACCATTGAACTCAATATAGAGTTCAATACATACATTTTTGAAGAGATCACAAACTCTTCACTCCAGGAGATCTCTCCTTCTCTCTCTCGCCTTCTCCCTCTGTCCCCTTTTCCTTTCTCCTTGTAAAGCATGTGTCTCTTTCTGGTCATTTTATTTCTCTGCGTGCAAAGAAAATGTTTCCTTGGTGAGGCACTCTCTCTCCCTCTATTTCTCTCTCTCTCTCTCTCTCTCTCTCTCTCTCTCTCTCTCTCTCTCTCTCTCTCTCTCTCTCTCTCTCTCTGGGGTGATGGGATAAAAGGTGCAGCAGGAATTTATGTGTCTGTGCGCTGTTTGGTTAGATAGAGTCATATAACACTACTACGGCATGTTCACATGTGCCGGAGTGTCAGGGCTGTGACGGCTATTTACACTAAAGGGCCGTGTGCGGCCAACACTGGGGCTCCACCGCACTTCCTGGTTACATTAAGTGAAATAGAATCAGCCTAACCCTCACTGACTGCTTAACTCTGCTCACTCTCTCATGATACTCTCTTTTATCTCTCTCTCTCACTCACTCTTCCTCCCTATCTCTCTCTCTCATGATACTCTCCTTTTCTCTCACCGTCTCCATCTCTCTGACTCTATTTTCTCTCTGCCTTTATCAGTCACTCATGCTCTCTCTTTATTTCTCACATATATTTTTTCCCTCCCTCCCTCCCTCCCTCCCTCCCTCCCTCCCTCCCTCCCTCCCTCCCTCCCTCCCTCCCTCCCTCCCTCCCTCCCTCCCTCCCTCCCTCCCTCCCTCCCTCTCTTCAGAGAGTAGTGTAGCGGATATTAGTAATGTTATCACCCTCAACAGTTGTGGCTGCACTGCTCAGAGCTCATACGTACATGTGGAGAGAGGTTTCAAAACAGAGGAAGTGTTTCAGTACAGTGTAGGTACCGACACATCTGCCAATAGTAAAGAACAACTCCCTGACCCTTTGGCCATCAGCACCTATTCTCAGCCTGGAGAAACCCCTCTCTCCAATACGTTACATCTGTTTGGAGTAAAGTAGGTCTGTACCCCTTTCCAATACCATTACATCTGTTTGGAGTAAAGTAGGCCTGTACCCCTCTCCAATGCTGTTACATCTGTTTGGAGTAAAGTAGTCCTGTACTCCTCTCCAATACCATTACATCTGTTTGGAGTAAAGTAGGCCTGTACCCCTCTCCAATGCAGTTACATCTGTTTGGAGTAAAGTAGGCCTGTACCCCTCTCCAATACGTTACATCTGTTTGGAGTAAAGTAGGTCTGTACCCCTTTCCAATACCATTACATCTGTTTGGAGTAAAGTAGGCCTGTACCCCTCTCCAATGCTGTTACATCTGTTTGGAGTAAAGTAGTCCTGTACTCCTCTCCAATACCATTACATCTGTTTGGAGTAAAGTAGGCCTGTACCCCTCTCCAATGCAGTTACATCTGTTTGGAGTAAAGTAGGCCTGTACCCCTCTCCAATGCAGTTACATCTGTTTGGAGTAAAGTAGGCCTGTACTCCTCTCCAATTCATGTACATCTGTTTGGAGTAAAGTAGTCCTGTACCCCTCTCCAATGCAGTTACATCTGTTTGGAGTAAAGTAGTCCTGTACCCCTCTCCAATACCATTACATCTGTTTGGAGTAAAGTAGGCCTGTACCCCTCTCCAATGCAGTTACATCTGTTTGGAGTAAAGTAGGCCTGTACTCCTCTCCAATTCATGTACATCTGTTTGGAGTAAAGTAGTCCTGTACCCCTCTCCAATGCAGTTACATCTGTTTGGAGTAAAGTAGTCCTGTACCCCTCTCCAATACCATTACATCTGTTTGGAGTAAAGTAGTCCTGTACCCCTCTCCAATACCATTACATCTGTTTGGAGTAAAGTAGTCCTGTACCCCTCTCCAATACCATTACATCTGTTTGGAGTAAAGTAGTCCTGTACCCCTCTCCAATACCATTACATCTGTTTGGAGCAAAGTAGTCCTGTACCCCTCTCCAATACCATTACATCTGTTTGGAGTAAAGTAGTCCTGTACCCCTCTCCAATACCATTACATATGTTTGGAGTAAAGTAGTCCTGTACCCCTCTCCAATACCATTACATCTGTTTGGAGTAAAGTAGTCCTGTACCCCTCTCCAATACCATTACATCTGTTTGGAGTAAAGTAGTCCTGTACCCCTCTCCAATACCATTACATCTGTTTGGAGTAAAGTAGGCCTGTACCCCTCTCCAATGCAGTTACATCTGTTTGGAGTAAAGTAGGCCTGTACCCCTCTCCAATGCAGTTACATCTGTTTGGAGTAAAGTAGGCCTGTACTCCTCTCCAATTCATGTACATCTGTTTGGAGTAAAGTAGGCCTGTACCCCTCTCCAATGCAGTTACATCTGTTTGGAGTAAAGTAGTCCTGTACCCCTCTCCAATACCATTACATCTGTTTGGAGTAAAGTAGTCCTGTACCCCTCTCCAATACCATTACATCTGTTTGGAGTAAAGTAGTCCTGTACCCCTCTCCAATACCATTACATCTGTTTGGAGCAAAGTAGTCCTGTACCCCTCTCCAATACCATTACATCTGTTTGGAGTAAAGTAGTCCTGTACCCCTCTCCAATACCATTACATATGTTTGGAGTAGAGTAGTCCTGTACCCCTCTCCAATACCATTACATATGTTTGGAGTAGAGTAGTCCTGTACCCCTCTCCAATACCATTACATCTGTTTGGAGTAAAGTAGTCCTGTACCTCTCTCCAATACCATTACATCTGTTTGGAGTAAAGTAGTCCTGTACCCCTCTCCAATACCATTACATCTGTTTGGAGTAAAGTAGTCCTGTACCCCTCTCCAATACCATTACATCTGTTTGGAGTAAAGTAGTCCTGTACCCCTCTCCAATACCATTACATCTGTTTGGAGTAAAGTAGTCCTGTACCCCTCTCCAATACCATTACATCTGTTTGGAGTAAAGTAGTCCTGTACCCCTCTCCAATACCATTACATCTGTTTGGAGTAAAGTAGTCCTGTACCTCTCTTCTTACCTTCTGGTACCTTATCATCCCTGCCTTTCAATTCTGTTTCTGATCACACATACTAGAAATGTAGCACATACATACACACACAGGGAGTTTCTGAGTCTGCTCTCAATGTGTCTCTATTAGTGACTAGCCCACTGGGCAGCGAGGCCCACCTAATCAGATTATTTGTCTTTTTACCTAAACATGCAAACACTATCATATAGAATTCATAGAAAGCAGTGCACTGGAATGACATTCAGATGGATCACTAGTCACTTTAATAATGCCACTTTATTCCTGTTTACATGTCTTGCATTACTCATCTCATGTGAATATACCGTATTTTATACCATCTATTACATCTTGCCTATGCCACTCTGTCATTGCTCACCCATATATTTATATTTATATATTCTTATTCCATTCCTGTACTTAGATGTGTGCGCATTGGGTACTTGTTGTGTAATTGTTAGATTACTTGTTAGATATTTCTGCACTGTCGGAACTAGACGTACAAGCATTTCGCTACACTCACAATAACATCTGCTAGCAATGTGCATGTGACCAATAAAATTTGATTTGATTTGAGATTACTGGAATGACATTCACTCTCATGGGAAGGGTTGCAAAAAATAACTAACTGAAAGCCACACCCCCAAAAAGTCACAAATATGACCTCATTGAGGCATATGTCAATGTGCTTTCTATGGCTATAAGCACCATGCCACTGCCTATTTCATTTGTTCATTTAGCAACAAAGACAGCTCATAATCCAGTGCCTTTATAATAGTCAACACATATATTTGAGCTTTATTTAGCTTTAAAAATGCTACATTTTCTCTTAGTCTCATGGCAAAATGTGTAGAATAGCCTGAAATTAGCTATAAAACGACAAATGTTTATCTTTTCCCAATGGCAAAATGTGTAGTATTGCAGGAAGTTGGCTGCCCCCCCCCATACCCAAAGGTCTGCAGGCCCACCCACTAATGCATTTCTGGCTACACTACTGGACTAGCCTTGGTGAACATTGTCAGTCTTTATTTCATGTTATTGATGTAGTCGTTTTTTGCAGTTTTAATCTGTTGATAATTCCATCTCCATTGTCTACACCTCCTGTGATTCCCATCATCTAGTGATTTAGTGAGGCCTTGGCCTTGGCTGCTGTTGAAAGCAATCCAGCTCAAGCCAGGGTTTACACACATACTCATAGGCTAACACACACACTTTGAGTTACCATGACTAATACCTTACAATTTGGCAGGCATAGGCTGGGATCAAAGGTCAACCCCTGGTAAATAAACATTGGACCGCACCATTGGCTCCATGGTGACTACATTACTGTAACTCTGTATGATTGATTTAAAGTTGCCCCCCTCCCATTTGGTTCATTAATAACAAATCATCAGAAATGTAGGCATCTTTAGGGCTACTATCATGGAATATACTGTATGTGTTTAATGGTTATACAGTTTTACACAGCACAAAATACTGGTTGAATAGCATAGTAGATAAGGTCCATAAAGTTCTGTCCATTGATGAAATGTTAAAAATGATATTGGATTAATATTTTTCCATTGTTATCATCTTCTATTCTGATGTGAAATATAGTCCCTGCCCCTCCTGGGATAGCCATCGTTTCTTCCCAGATCCTACCTCCAGCCTGCTCAAAGGGCAGGTATAATGTTTCTTCCTGGGACTTGCACTGGGCCTGACCCCAGCGCATATAAAACATGTTAGCTAATGGGGCAGGCAGCGGGGCCAAGTCCGAGCGTTTGATCAGGAAATCCTGCATGCGCCTTACTGGATGGAAATGTGATTAGTAGCCTTGGTGACGAAGAGACGAGATCCACACGGCTTTCGTTCAAGCGGATGTGACAGTCAGTGTTTTTCCGCGTCTCCCAGCGCAGCGGGATCACAAGGGCTCGGATACAGGGCATTAGATAATGCGCGCGTAATTGAATGCATCGGCAAAGCTGGGGAAAGAGGAGATGCTTCTGATCGCGACCTGTGATAAGATAACCGCACTATTTACTTGATTTAATTATTCCCAATGCCCCGTGCGCCACCTGTAATGTAATGCCTTGCATTTACAGTAGTAGAAAACTGAAATGCTGGGCAACATACGTTCTGGAAATTAATAAATCAACTAGGCATAGTTTTTAGGCCTATAGGCTACTGTCTTGATGCGTTTTTGCGCGTTTCTAGAGTGGATTGGGAGCGAGGCGATGTCAAGGGGACGCGTCGCGCTGGGACAAATCAACGACCTGAAAGGTGAAAGTAGATTCCAGTTGTCCGGATTCTAGAACCAAAACAAACATGTCAACCTATTTAGTTGGCAATGACAAGACACTCTCTGGAATACCGAGGTGTATATAGTTTCTGATTGTGTTTTTATATCCACATGTCTCAGTCCCAATCTTTAAAAATCTTTACAAGCTAAAACATGTAGGTTGGCCAAGTGCATGGAAAACAAATCACTAATTTAGAAGGAATTGAATATTTAAACTCTGGGTCAACACTTTCAAACATGCATAATTAGGCTTTTCAATGTGAACTAGGCTTTTTTCAATAGTGGAGTTTCAATTGAATTATCTTTAATGAATTTCCATATGACACCAAAGGACAGCAATATTTTTAATATAGTGTAAATCTGTAGTTCCCTCCATTAACCAACTATAAAATATATTTCTGAACACTTCTCATCAATATTGACCTAAGAAGAGAAATCCTCACACAGAATGCCTCATCTATTCTCCTGAGAATATGAGAACGATGAAATAGTGGCCATAAAAAGAGAAAGCCGATCATTTCCCAAACATCTGTGAAAAATGTAACCTTTCCGTCGCTCTCATGATGTCAGTGCGCCGCTGTTTTCTGCGGGGATTGCGCTAAAACGCTTGTGACAGAGCCAAAGTAAACAATTCCAAATGGAGCCCAGCGCGGGAAAAGGGACACTAACAACAAAAGGAGTTAGATATGGATCATTGGGTCTACGCGCCGACCGCAGCTTGGACCAATTATTGTTGTCATCTTGATCCAATTTAATCAATCCGAGCAGGGACTTGAGGGGGGCGGGTGCAAACGTTGGTCAAATATCCACCACCCCCTTCTCCCTCTACCCATGCTGTGACCACTGTTGACTGTTAAAGAGAATAGTCAATAGCCACCTGATTTGAATGCGCAATTCCTCACATAACATAACATTTTCCACACTCTTTTAACAATGTTTACAATACGTCAAATTGGGAAGACCCCATTCTCTATATACTGAACGTGAAACAAGAGATAGGGAGGATTTCAATTTGAATATGTGTCCACTAGAGAAAGCAATGTTTTATTCTTAGAGATCCAGAGAAGTTTCTTTATCTCCCTGTAAAATATATCATATAATATTTATATCCTGCCAATAAGCAGCCACCCGCCCCTTTCCCCCTCCGTTTTCGATGAATATGACTGAGCTATAATGAGAGATGAGACTGAGCGCTGTATCCTTGTGGCGCACGAGCGCTCCTTATCACAATGATTGGATTTAGGACCTTACAATGTTTCTTATTTGACAAAGTGGTCAATCCATTGCGTGATAGCCTTTAGTTATATTTGTTTTATATTCACAAGTATGTCATAATACACCACCCTCTCGCTCGCTCACACACACACACACACACACACACCATGGCTCAGGGTCTGAATATGGTGCCAGAGAAAACCTTCCCTCTTTCTAAACCAATCAGCATTTTAATCAAGAAACCTGTAGAATTAATTAGGGTTCACGAAAAATAATACACAGTATTAATCCGGGTAGCGTTTCCACCAATCACCCTACATCGTTTTGTTGACATGGTCAGTGTTTTCAATGATAATAGTGATATTATTTCAGGTAATGCGCATTGGCAAGTGGGTAAATGCAATGGTCACTGCGATTCCATTATTTGTTAATCGCATAACGGAATTTCAAAAAACGTATTTCCAACACCAAAAACTAGACGCAGGGTTAGGCTATTCAAATTCAAACCCTACGAGCTCCGGAGCTTGCTGGTTTTCTGTTTTACCTGATAATTAATTGCACCCACCTGGTGTCCCATGTCTAAATCAGTCCCAGACTAGAGGGGAACAATGAAAAGATGCAATGGAACTGGCTTAGAGGTCCAGAGCTGAGGGGACGAGAGGTTGACTTGGTTCCGTTGGAACGTTAGCTAGCGTTGCGAGTAAAGAGTTCACCCAGGCCGTAGCTACATGCTTTAGCTCAGATTTTAAAGTAACTAACTAAGGGTAACACATATTTTAAATGTGTGTTTGTTTTCAAACCAACAGTTAGTCTACGCCTAAAAATAAGCATTCCACTTTACGCACAAGGTTACAAGTTTACGCACACGCATCATGTGCATGCAGTAAGTGTAGACTAATATTATAGCATTTTCAGCTAATTAATTGTCTCTCATTCGATGTTTCTAGGCTCATCCTTTCCATTGAGTAGGCTATATTAAAGGCTAAATCGTTTATTTGCATTAAGACATGTATCCGTCCCCGGGTCCCTTTAACAGTTGTTGCAGCAATTACGTCGACATAATACCCCTCTGATGTTCTACCACCGCTGGAAGCCACCGTGTGCATCCGCAGGATGGTAGGCATTTATTACACAAAGCCGTTTCTAGTTCTCCAAATTAAAAATGGACTCCATTGACTGTTGACCTTGGCTCGACTTTCTCCCTTTCTATTTTTATTAGGTTATTAACACAAACCCCTGAAAGTATATTTTTTTAAGTCTGAAGCAAATTCGATTAAGCCTCTTTACTTGCGCGGGTGCAGACATAGACTACCAATCGCTGTCTAAACTCCAGTCTACTCCTTGTTACATATAGCGGCGGTGAGACACTGAACTCACTGAAACCGTCTCGGCCTGAAAGCCTCTATCCCCCCGTCCACATCTGATTGAGGGGGCCAAGGTTTGCAGCACATTACCGCTTTATTGAATTAATTACGATAAGGATCATAGCTTTAAACGCGGGGTGAGGCGAGGAGTGTTTTTCAGCTTAGATAGCTCCGAGCAATTTCTCCCCTGAACGATCGCGCAGGGTTATTGGATCTGTCAGGCCTGAACTCGGTGGCACAGTAACGAACTCCATAAGGTAAAGAGGTTGGGCACAGTTCGTGGCGGTGATCCCTATACCTCTGCTACACAGGGAAATTTGTACTACATACTGAACAAATAAGGAGAGAGATACAGGCAGGGCCGTCGTTTCCATGGTGCTGCATGCAACTCCAAAGGCTTGGAGGAGAGAGCGGCGTTTCCCGGTGTCTCGCGCCATATACACTTTCACCGGATGGAATTAACTGTATCATTATATTATGATGCCGGTTGGATTTGTAACGACCTTACTCAGTTTGACTTGTTTGCCTGTATAATAAGGCGACGTCCACGAGTCTACAGAATCAACGCTATATAGGCCTAGTAAAAACGTTTCAAATAGCCTATGTTTTGCGTTGGGTCGCAGTTGGGAAAACCAAGAAGACCTCCCATCCACTTCACATCAAATGAGTCCTCTTCCAGTGAGTGAGTCCATTCTCATTTTCTCAATTTCACCCATCACAATGTTGAAAGTATTAGAAGACATTAGCAAAGAATTCCTGTCGTTTGTTTTTGAATAACAAACGCACTGACACGCGCGGGTATGTGAGTATGGTGGGGCCCGGGGGAAGGAGTGTCTTGTCATGTCAAGTAAAGAGCGTCGGGGTGAGTTGAGTCTGTCCGTTTCCAATTTGCGGCCTTGTTGATCAATAGCGCTGCTGAGTGCGTTATGGCTGCTGATGACGTTTAGATAATGTTTTTATGCCTTTGTGAGCCAACCAACATTTCAACACATTTGACAGCCCTCCCAGGCACCCTTTACTTTTTATATACTCCACACGAGGTGTGTGTGTGGACAAGAGCTAAGTGTATGCAGATGTAGCACAATATTTTCACTGTAAGAGAGAATCTTTCAGCGACAGTAAACTGCAGCTGAATCAGCGCGCTGTCCCGCCAAGCGAGAGCCTTTCATATGAACGCAAAATATATCGAAAATGTGCGCGCGGTCTTTTCATTTTGTTTTATCTGACCACTCTCTCACAGACGCTCATTCTCCCTCTCTGCTGTTCACACACACAATTCTAGCCTATGTAACCACTTTATCCTTCAGCTTTTCTCTATGGCGCACACACACACGCACACGCACACACACACACACACACACACACACACACACACACACACACACACACACACACACACACACACACACACTCACGTATCACGTATCACAACACATTCTGTAAAAAATAAAAATAATAATAATTCCCCCCTCTTCGAAGGACACACATCTCGTTTGTTTTTTATGCCACGTGCAGGCACTCTCCATATAGCCTTTGCCAACACACATATGAATCCCCTAGTTGTTGATTGAGAGAAGACACAGCTATTGGGTATTTGGTAAAATGAGTGAGAAGATTAGATGCAATCACAGCCTTGTACAGCTGGCTCTTGTTTAGAGAGTTGAGAATCTCCAGGGGGAGGAAAACTAATTCCCATTCAAAACACATCAGTATCAAATGTGCCCATAAGGCCAGAAGAAAGCATTATTGCCAGTGCTGGGGCTGATTCCAGATCAGTGTATATAGTCTGTCTGGTGTGGGTTCAGTCACTGATGTCTGCAATTAGACTGGTCTGAGAACAGCAACTAGAACCTCATTATTTTCCAATTAAATTCAAATATTTCTTATTGCCATGGCTATAAATATATTATTGCCAAAGCTGTTTACAGATAGATAATGTAGCCAAGTTGTCCACTGTTAAATCTCATTCCCAGCTGTTCTATAATATATGGTATGATTTAGAAATGTAAAGTTGTACCCCTGCTGGTATTATACAGGGGCAGGATCTTCATTTGATCACTCTTTTGTTGCTGAAAATGTTCCTTGCCTTCAGGAAATGCAAGCGTGTTGTGTATTCAAGGTTTTAAAAGGCTTCTACAGTTTGTAATTTCTTGATTTTCCCTAACCAACACCTACTATCCACATAATAATTCACATTTCCTGTTGCTGCAGGATTATTCTCCTGCTGTATCAAACTGGCTCAAATTAAGATCCTACATATGTAGTCCGTATTGACCCTTTCCATATCATCATAATCAGAGTCAGACTAAACCAAGAGGGCTTGGCAGTCTAGGAATGGGGGGCACAAGAGGGGAGAGGTGGGCTGGAGGTTATGGAGGGGTGGGAGGAGAGGGGTGAGAGGCTATAGTAGGACCAGAATGGATAGCAGACTTTTTGGGGGGATGTAGAGAAGGGGAGAGGGGTTAGGATGCAGGGGGTCCAGATTTTTAGAGTGGGGTGTATTCGGAGCTGGCCAGAGCCTCACAGGGGTGTGTTGTTTTAGGGGTCCCGGGGGAAGCAGTCTAAGGGGTCAGGGGTGGTTGAGATTGGGGAGGTTGGAGAGCAGAGGAGGGGGGGTATAAGGGGTTAATTGTGTTACTGTCATGCTGTAAGCCCAGAATCAGCGCAAGGAGTGGAAAGCAATTTCTGGACGCTCGAGCGGTCTGGCCCAAGGCATGTCATTTAAAGTGACTGAATGTGCACCCCCTCTAACTCCATCCTTTCATTCCTCCCGCCACACCCTTATTCTCTATTGTATTACCTGAGTAAACATTCGATTGGAATGAAATGTAGTCGACATTGGACCGCCAGCCAGAGAGCACAGAAATGGACTCCATGCACAAAAATACGATTTCACACTCGCACACATACCCTTCTTTACTGTCTCTCCATCTCTGCATCTCTCAATCTCTCTTTCATAATGTCTCATGTCGAGTCCTGTCTTCATTTCTCCTCAACACGTTTATTTTTCACCTCTCTCGCTTTACTCACTCCATCCGTGGGTCTTCTCTCCCAAACCTCTCCTCTTTCACCCGGGCTCAATTTCAGTTGTGTTAACTTGAGAGTAGGGCCAGGAGTTTTTCCTGTATGGCAGGTAGCTTTATAACCAGGGCCCAGAGTTATTCCTGCTCAGGTTACGTGGTCACAGCAGGAAGAGTTAAGCGATGTCTTAGCTCTCTTCTCCCTTCTCTCCTCTCTCTGGGCCCAGTGTGACTGTTCCATTTCGTGATTTATGTTTTGCTCACTTGTGGCCTAAGTATTTGTTGTGCCATGGTACAGTACATGTTTCTGATGAAGATAGGAGTGATGAGAAAAGCACTCTTTCATTTGTTTTCTGTTTCTTTTCTTCCCTCTCTCCTCTCTTTTAGAATGAAGAGGGCGACTCTTTATCTGGTAGCCAAGTTTACACGTCGTCTGACAGAAAGAGGCTTCAAACAAACAATCTCTACTCTTAACGTAAACACCAGTGTTAACTGGCCTAAATATTTACCTTTTCACTCTTTTCATCCCTCTATCCATCCTGTCTTTCACGTTGAAGCGCCACACGCCTAGCGCTGGCATTGAGATGGCTATCACACATTCAGTGTATCAATCATTTGGGTAGACGTGGGTATACAACATATGGGCCCCCTAGCCCTTGGGGTGCAATGGTAGGAGGGTTGTGAGGTGTGTGTGTGTGTGTGTATAAACTCTTTAAATGAGACATGTTGACAGAAGAAGTAAACTGTGGAGGTACACACACAAGCACAGAGGGAGGGAGAGAGAGAAAGAGCGAGAGAGTGGGGATAAGTGTGTTTTCATAACAGTTTCCATAATAAAAATAAAACAGACACACACACACACACTATGACTGCACCTCCAGTAGAGCAATGCCTTAGGAAGGAAATGCTGAGGTTTAAAATGGCACACAATGACAGACACACATTCACACAGGCTCCACAAGCTCATTCACGTAAATGCACATTACTAACCATAAATCCCACACATATGTATGTACACACATACACTCACCCTGCATCTCTCAATCTCCCTCCGCAGCCATTGTGTTGTATGTTTGTTCAGGGGTCTGCACATCACTACTTTTGTTTTGTTCTCTCATTTGCCCGACACCCACTTTTAAACACTGTTCCTGCATGTGTGTGTGTGTGTGTGTGGGAGGGGGTGGGGGGGGGGTTTGGATATGGGCAGCTGTAGTCCAGCGTTAAAGTTATGCATCAGTTGACCCCCCATCAGGGACCAGCCTGCCTGTTAGCCAGAGACACATTCCACCCTGTCACTGCAGACACCTGCTGCTGTAGCCTGGCTGATAGAGACGTCATAACACAACACTAACCCCACTACCAACCCCAGACACTACAAACTACACACTAGAGGTCGACCGATTAATTGGCATGGCCAATTAATTAGGGCCGATTTCAAGTTTTCATAACCATCGGTAATCAGCCTTTTTGGATGCCGATTATGGCCGATTACATTGCAATCCACGAGGAAACTGCGTGGCAGGCTGACCACCTGTTACGCGAGTGCAGCGTCAAAAGGACCTTGTGGCTGCAAGCAGTCAAGTTAAGTTTATTTTTTAAACTTGCATATTTAGTTAAAATAAATTAATGTTAGCAGCCAACATTAACTATGGAAATTGTGTCACTTCTCTTGCGTTCAGTGCAAGCAGAGTTAGGGTATATGCAACAGTTTGGGCCGCCTGGCTCGTTGCGAACTGTGAACTAATTTGCCATAGTTTTACATAATTATGACATAACATTGAAGGTTGTGCAATGTAACAGCAATATTTAGATTTAGGGATGCCACCCGTTCGATAAAATATGGAACGGTTCCGTGTTTCACTGAAAGAATAAACATTTTGTTTTCTAAATGATAGTTTTCAGATTTGACCATAGGCTCGTATTTCTGTGTTTATTATATTATAATTAAGTCTATGATTTGATATTTGATATAGCAGTCTGACTGAGTTGTGGTATGCAGCAGCAGGCTCATAAGTATTTATAAGCATGTTTATGACTTCAGGCCTATCAACTCCCGAGATTAGGCTGGCAATAATAAAGTGCCTATAAGAACATCCAATAGTCAAAGGTATATGAAATACAAATGGTATAGATAGAAATAGTCAAAGCGTCATAACTCCAATAATAACTACAACCTAAAACTTCTTAACTGGGAATATTGAAGAACTGGGAATATTGAACCATTAGCTTTCATATGTTCTCATGTTCTGAGCGAGGAACATAAACGTTAGCTTTTTAAAATGTCACATATTGCACTTTTACTTTCTTCTCCAACACTGTGTTTTTGCATTATAAAAACCAAATTGAACATGTTTGATTATTTATTTGAGACTAAATAGATGTTATTTATGTATTATAATAAGTTAAAATAAAAGTGTTCATTGTTCATTCAGTATTGTTGTAATTGTCATTATTACAAATATATATATATATAAATCATCCGATTAATTGGTATCGGATTGTTTTGGTCCTCATATAATCAGAATCGATATCGGCGTTGAAAGATCATAATCGGTCGACCTCTAGTACACACTACAACAACGCCACTACCACTACCAACCCCAGACACTGCACACTACAACAACAACAACACCACTACCACTACCAACCCCAGACACTGCACACTACAACAACACCACTACCACTACCAACCCCAGACACTGCACACTACAACAACACCACTACCACTACCAACCCCAGACACTGCACACTACAACAACACCACTACCACTACCAACCCCAGACACTGCACACTACAACAACACCACTACCACTACCAACCCCAGACACTGCACACTACAACAACACCACTACCACTACCAACCCCAGACACTGCACACTACAACAACACCACTACCACTACCAACCCCAGACACTACACACTACAACAACACCACTACCACTACCAACCCCAGACACTACACACTACAACAACAGCACTACCACTACCAACCCCAGACACTGCACACTACAACAACACCACTACCACTACCAACCCCAGACACTGCACACTACAACAACACCACTACCAGCCCCAGACACGACACACTACACACTACAATAACCCCACTACCAACCCCGGACACTGCACACTACAACAACCCCACCACCAACTCCAGATACTACACACTACACAATCCCCACTACCAACCCCAGACACCACACACTACACTAACCCCACTTCCATCCCCAGACACTACACACTACACTAACCCCACTACCAACCCCAGACCCTACACACTACACTAACCCCAATTCCATCCCCAGACACTACACACTACACTAACCCCACGACCAACCCCAGACACTACACACTACACTAACCCCACTACCAACCCCAGACACTACACACTACACTAACCCCACTAGCATCCCCAGATACGACACACCACACTAACCCCACTACTAACCCCAGACACTACACACTACACATTACACACTACACAAACCCCAGACACTTCACACTACACTATCCCCACTACCAACCCCAGACACTATGCACTACACAATCTCCACTACCAACCCCAGACACCACACACTACACTACCCCCACCACCAACCCCATACACCACACACTACAGTATCCCCACTAGCATCCCCAGATACTACACACTACACTAACCCCACTACCAACCCCAGACACTACACACTACACCAACCCCACTACCAACCCAGACACTACACACTACACTATCCCCACCACCAACCCCAGACACCACACACTACACACTACACTAACCCCACTACCAACCCCAGACACTACACCACACACTACACTATCCCCACTACCAACCCCAGACACTACACACTACACACTACACTAACCCCACTACCACCCCAGACACTATACACTACACATTACACTAACCCCACTACCAACCGCAGACACTACACACTACACTATCCCCACTACCAACCCCAGATACTACACACTACACCAACCCTACTACCAACATCAGACACTACACACTACACTTACCCCACTACTAACCCCAGACACTACACACTACACACTACACTAGCCCCACTACGAACCCCAGAAACTACACACTACACTAACCCCACTACCAACACCAGACACTACATACTACACACTACAATAACCCCTATACCAACCCCGGACACTACACACTACACTATCCCCACTACCAACCCCAGACACTACACTATCCCCACTACCAACCCCAGACACTACACTAACCCCACTACCAACCCCAGACACTACACACTACACTAACCCCACTAGCATCCCCAGATACGACACACCACACTAACCCCACTACCAACCCTAGACACTTCACACTACACATTACACACTACACAAACCCCAGACACTTCACACTACACTATCCCCACTACCAACCCCAGACACTATGCACTACACTATCTCCACTACCAACCCCAGACACCACACACTACACTATCCCCACTACCAACCCCAGACACCACACACTACACTACCCCCACCACCAACCCCATACACCACACACTACACTAACCCCACTTCCATCCCCAGACACTACACACTACAATATCCCCACTACCAACTCCAGACCCTACACACTACACTATTCCCACTAGCCTCCCCAGATACAACACACTACACTAACCCCACTACCAACCCCAGACACTACACATTACACACTACACCAACCCCAGACACTTCACACTACACTATCCCCACTACCAACCCCAGACACTATGCACTACACTATCTCCACTACCAACCCCAGACACAACACACTACACTATCCCAGACACGACACACTACACACTACACTAACCCCACTACCAACCCCAGACACTACACACTAAACACTACACTAACCCCACTACCAACCCCAGACACTACACACTACACCAACCCCACTACCAACCCAGACACTACACACTACACTATCCCCACCACCAACCCCAGACACAACACACTACACACTACACTAACCCCACTACCAACCCCAGACACTACACCACACTACACACTACACTATCCCCACTACCAACCCCAGACACTACACTATCCCCACTACCAACCCCAGACACTACACACTACACACTACACTAACCCCACTACCACCCCAGACACTACACACTACACATTACACTAACCCCACTACCAACCCCAGACACTACACACTACACTATCCCCACTACCAACCCCAGACAATACACACTACACTATTCCCACTACCAACTCCAGACCCTACACACTACACTAACCCAACTAGCATCCCCAGATACTACACACTACACCAACCCTACTACCAACATCAGACACTACACACTACACTTACCCCACTACTAACCCCAGACACTACACACTACACACTACTCTAACCCCACTACCAACCCCAGAAACTACACTATCCCCACAACCAACCCCATACACTACTCTAGCCCCACTACGAACCCCAGAAACTACACACTACACTAACCCCACTACCAACACCAGACACTACACACTACACACTACAATAACCCCAATACCAACCCCGGACACTACACACTACATTATCCCCACTACCAACCCCAGACACTACACTATCCCCACTACCAACCCCAGACACTACACTATCCCCACTACCAACCCCAGCCACTACAGTCTACACACTACATGAACCCATCTTCCAACCCCAGACACTACACACTACACACTTCACATACCCACTGCCATCCCCAGGCACGTCACACTACATTAACTCCTCTACCAACCCTCGACACTACACACTACACTAACCCCACTACCAACCCCAGACACTACACAATACACACTACACTAACCCCACTACCAACCCCAGACACTACACACTACACTATTCCTACTACCAACCCCAGACACTATACACTACGCACTACACTATCCTCACTACCAACCCCAGACACTACACACTACACTATTCCCATTACCAACCCCAGACACTACACACTACACTATCCCCACTACCAATCCCAGACACTACACACTACGCACTACACTTTCCCCACTACCAACCCCAGACACTACACACACTACACACCTCACTAACCCCACTACCACCCCAGACACTACACACTAAACACTACACTAACCCCACTACCAACCCCAGACACTACACACTACACTAACCCCACTACCAACCCCAGACACTACACACTACACTATCCCCACTACCAATCCCAGACACTTCACACTACACAAATACCACTCCCCAACCCCAGACACTTCACACTACACTAACCCCACTACCAACCCCAGACACTACACACTACACTATCCCCACTACCAACCCCAGACACTACACACTACACTAACCCCACTACCAACCCCAGACACTACACTCAACACTAACCTCACTACCAACCACAGACACTACATACTACACTATACACCTTGCTCCAGACAACAATTACAACCTTTATGACGGTTCTATGAATGCCATATGACACCCCTATGTCAGGTTTATGAGTATACTAGCTAACAGAGTCATAAAATCACAACTCTCCCCCATTACCCCACCCCAAACAAAATGCTACTCAGTCTGCTTCAGACAATACAGCCTGTGACTCCTTTAAGTAGCCTATATGAATGTCATATGATACCTCTACGTCAGGTGTATGACTGTTCTGCCGTTTGCCTATTGACCAGGACTGAAATTCAGATTGCAGTATGATAGCTCAATGAAAACTAGTATCTGTAGTTCTGACTGATATCTGACCCATGACCCGACCTAATGTCTGGCTTTGGTAGAGATGATGCAGACCTATCTGGGAGTATTACCATTCTGGGAGCTCATTTGACCATAGGGAGAAAATGTTGTTTTGTCTACTGTGTAAATAATTGAGATTCACTGCAGTAGTCTAATGTTTTTGTGTGGAGTAACAGTGGTTATAGTCAGTGGCTGGGAGACAGTCTTTGGGCCCACGCCCTTACCCACCTTCTCTCTCCCCCCTCAACCTCCCACCCTGGTATGTGGGAACATCTCACGAATACCAGCATGCACGACGGTGTCCTGCCACTGAACCCCGTCACCCCCTGCCCACACACACACACACCCCCACCACCCTTATCACCAGCATCGCACCACAGAGAAGCATGCTTCCTGCTCTACACACACACAGACACACACACACAGACACACACACACAGAGACACACACACACACACACACACACACACACACACACACACACACATCCATGCACACACAAACTAATGAATTCAAACACACATATAGAACCTGCATCTCATCCACATTCACACAGTCACACATTCACACACACATTCACACACTCACACACTTTCAAACACACTTGTGCAGTTAAAGCTAGACACAAGCCTGTTCTGAGATATGTTCTGATGTGGGTTCTGTCTGAGATTTGGGGAGATGAGATATGTGCTGGTGTGGGTTCTCAAATCAAATCATGCTTGATTTGTCACATGCACCGAATACAAGTGTAGACCTTACTGTGAAATGCTTACTTACAAGCCCTTAACCAACAGTGCAGTTCAAGAAGAGTTAAGAAAATATTTACCAAATAAAGTAAAAAATAACAAAAAGTAACACAATAAAATAACAATAATGGCTTTATACAGGGGGTACCGGTAACAAGTCTGTATGCGGGGGTACAGGTTAGTTGAGGTAATTTGTACATGTAGGTAGAGGTGAAGTGACTATGCATAGATAATAAACAGCGAGTAGCAGCAGTGTACAAAACAAATGGAGGGGAAGGGGGGTGGGGTCAATGTGGAAATCGCACAGTATTAAATAGAGCCATGACTACATGGAAATCTATTTCACATCAAGTAACTGACGCAAGCAGTGAATTTGTTTTTAAACAGGTAAAAAAGACACCTTGTGGAACAGCGGGGACTGTGAAGCAACACAAACAGGCACAGATACATGCATATACATACACACACACGATAACATACGCACTATACACACATGTACACATGGATTTTGTACTGTATATATGTGGTAGTGGTGGAGTAGGAGCCTAAGGACACACGGTCTGTGAATGTATTGTAATGTTTTTAAAATTGTATAAACTGCCTTAATTTTGCTGGATCCCAGGAAGAGTAGCTTCTGCCTTGGCAGCGCCTTACGGTCAGATGCCGAGCAGTTGCCATACCAGGCGGTGATGCAACCGGTCAGGATGCTCTCGATGGTGCAGCTGTAGAACTGTCTGAGATTTGGGGAGATGAGATATGTGCTTGTGTGGGTTCTGTCAGAGATTTGGGGAGATGAGATATGTGCTGATGTGGGTTCTGTCTGAGACTTGGGGAGATGAGATATGTGCTGGTGTGGGTTCTGTCTGAGATTTGGGGAGATGAGATATGTGCTGGTGTGGGTTCTGTCTGAGATTTGGGGAGATGAGATATGTGCTGGTGTGGGTTCTGTCTGAGATTTGGGGAGATGAGATATGTGCTGGTGTGGGTTCTGTCTGAGATTTGGGGAGATGCCTATCTTGACCCTACAGGATGTGTCACGCCCTGACCTTAGAGAGCCTTTTTATTTCTCTATTTGGTTAGGTCAGGGTGTGATTTGGGTGGGCATTCTAGTTTGTCTATTTCTTTGTTGGCCGGGTATGGTGCCCAATCAGAGGCAGCTGTCATTCGTTGTCTCTGATTGGGGATCATACTTAGGCAGCCTTTTTTCCCACCTTAAGTTGTGGGATCTTGTTTGTGTGTAGTTGCTTTCTGCACTGCATATAGCTTTATGTTCGTTTTTGTATATTGTTGTTTTTCGGTGTCATTTTTAATAAAGAAGAATTTACGCCTAGCACGCTGCACCTTGGTCTCCTTCTATCAACGAGCGTAACAGAAGATCCCACCACCAAAGGACCAAGCAGTGTGGCCAGGAGGAGCAGGGATCCTGGGCCCAGGAGAAAAGTGAGTGGAGGACATCCTGGACATGGGAGGATATATTAGACGGTAAAAGATCCTGGACGTGGGAGGAGATCCAGGCAGGAATGGATCGCCCTCCATGGGAGCAGACGGAGGCAGCGAGGGAGGAACAACAACGAAACCGGGGTTCCCAACCTCGACGCAAGCACGAGAGGCAGCCCCAAACATTTTTGGGGGGTGCACACGGGGTGGTTGGCGGAGCCAGGTTGCAGACCAGAGCCAACTCCCCGCACTCGCTTTAAGGAGTGTGTGACCCTTCAGGCACCATGCTTTGCGGTTACACGTACTGTGTCGCCTGTACGCATCCACAGCCCGGTGCGCTCTGTGCCAGCTCCCCACATTTGCCGTGCTAAAGTGGCATTCAGCCAGGAGGGATTGTGCCGGTTCAGCGCTCCTGGTCTCTGGTGCGTGTGTGACCCTTCAGGCACCATGCTTTGCGGTTACACGTACTGTGTCGCCTGTACGCATCCACAGCCCGGTGCGCTCTGTGCCAGCTCCCCACATTTGCCATGCTAAAGTGGCATTCAGCCAGGAGGGATTGTGCCGGTTCAGCGCTCCTGATCTCTGGTGCGTGTGTGACCCTTCAGGCACCATGCTTTGCGGTTACACATACTGTGTCGCCTGTACGCATCCACAGCCCGGTGCGCTCTGTGCCATCTCCCCACATTTGCCGTGCTAAAGTGGCACTCAGGAGGGATTGTGCCGGTTCAGCGCTCCTGGTCTCTGGTGCGTCTCTTCGGCCCAGGATATCCTGCACCGGCTCTGCGCACTGTGTCTCCGGTGCGCCTTCACAGCCCAATGCATCCTGTGCCAGCTCCATGCACCCGGCCTCCAGTGTATGTCTCCAGCCTAGTACGTTTTGTGCCTGCTCCACGCACAAAGCATCCAGTGGTGATCCAGGGCCTGAAGCCTCCAGTGATGATCCATGGCCCGAAGCCTCCAGTGATGATCCATGGCCCGAAGCCTCCAGTGATGATCCAGGGCACAAAGCTTCCAGTGATGATCCATGGCCCGAAGCCTCCAGTGATGATCCATGGCACGAAGCCTGCAGTGATGATCCATGGCCCGGAGCCTCCAGTGATGATCCATGGCCCGGAGCCTCCAGTGATGATCCATGGCCTGAAGCCTCCAGTGATGATCCATGCCACGAAGCCTCCAGTGATGATCCATGCCACGAAGCCTCCAGTGGTGATCCATGGCCCGAAGCCTCCAGTGAGGATCCACGGCATGAAGCCTCCAGTGATGATCCATGGCCCGAAGCCTCCAGTGATGATCCATGCCACGAAGCCTCCAGTGGTGATCCATGGCCCGAAGCCTCCAGTGAGGATCCACGGCACGAAGCCTCCAGTGAGGATCCACGGCACGAAGCCTCCAGTGATGATCCATGGCCCGAAGCCTCCAGTGATGATCCATGGCACGAAGCCTGCAGTGATGATCCATGGCCCGGAACCTCCTGGGACGGTCCACAGTCCTGAACCTCCTGGGAGGGTCCACAGTCCTGAACCTCCTGGGAGGGTCCACAGTCCTGAACCTCCCGAGACGGTCCACAGTCCTGAACCTCCCGAGACGGTCCACAGTCCGGAACCTCCTGAGACGGTCCACAGTCCGGAATCTCCTGAGACGGTCCACAGTATGGAACCTCCTGAGACGTTCTGCAGTCCAGAGCCTCCAGCAACGGTCAGCATTCCAGAATCTCCAGCAACGGTCTGCAGTCCAGAGTCTCCAGCAACGGTCTGCAGTCCAGAGTCTCCAGCGGCGGTCTGCAGTCCAGAGCCTCCAGCAGCGGTCTGCAGTCCAGAGCCTCCGGCGATGATCCACTGTCATGCCCTGACCCTAGAGAGCATTTTTATAAATTTTTTCGGTTAAGTCAGGATGTGATTTGGGTGGGCATTCTAGTTTGTCTATTTCTTTGTTGGCTGGGTATGGTTCCCAATCCGAGGAAGCTGTCATTCGTTGTCTCTGATTGGGGATCATACTTAGGCTTTTTCCCACTTAAGTTGTGGGATCTTGTTTGTGTGTAGTTGCTTTCTGCACTGCATATAGCTTTAAGTTTGTTTTTGTATTTTGTTGTTTTTCAGTGTCATTTTTAATAAAGAAAAATGTATGCCTACAACGCTGCACCTTGGTCTCCTTCTATCAACAAGCGTAACAGGATGACTGTGCAGACAGATAACAGATTGGGAGATGGAGAAAGAGAGGGATAGAGGGAGGGAGAGGAAGGGGTTGGGGATAGATGGAGAGATAAAGGGAGGGAGAGGGGAAGGGATATAGGGAGAGTTGGTGGGAGGGAGGGAGGAGTAATGATTTAACATAGACATGCCTAGCTGCTATCTACTACTGCTTCCCAATTTACAAACTCAATTGAATGAGCTTTATTGGCATGATAAGTGCTGCTGCTCCAGTTTCAACTGTTCTGCCTTATTATTATTCGACCATGCTGGTCATTTATGAACATTTGAACATCTTGGCCATGTTCTGTTATAATCTCCACCCGGCACAGCCAGAAGAGGACTGGCCACCCCACATAGCCTTGTTCCTCTCTAGGTTTCTTCCTAGGTATTGGCCTTTCTAGGGAGTTTTTCCTAGCCACCGTGCTTCTACACCTGCATTGCTTGCTGTTTGGGGTTTTAGGCTGGGTTTCTGTACAGCACTTTGAGATATCAGCTGATGTACGAAGGGCTATATAAATACATTTGATTTGATTTGATAGGTCAAGCTATCTGAGACATATCTTGCACAATCTCAGTCATACTCTCACTGAGCTGCACAAACACACACATGCACGCACGCAAGCACACACACACACAACACACACACACACAATTAGTAGCCCACCCGGAGGCTGTGTCCTGGTAATAAGTGCTTGCTGATGTTTTCAAAAGCTCAGTAATAGAAAGAATAAACACAGTGTAACCTTTTAATTGAGTGATGACATGACGATGATGGAGAGATGACTAACAGCTTCTTGTGGAGCGGACAAGGAGTGTGTTGACGCTTTCTCTATACCTCCATCTGCCTTGTTTAATCCTGTTTGTATTCATTAGTGCTCCTCACAACTCCCTCTGTCTTACAGTCCATTCAGGAAGGAATGTATTCTCACTTCGCCTCTCTCTTTATTTGGTTATTTTATAGACTCTCTCTATTTAGTTATTCTATAGACTCTGTCTCTCTATGGTTCTTCTATAGACTCTCTCTATTTAGTTCTTCTATAGACTCTGTCTCTCTATGGTTCTTCTATAGACTGTCTTTCTATTTAGTTATTCTATAGACTCTGTCTCTCTATGGTTCTTCTATAGACTGTCTTTCTATTTAGTTATTCTATAGACTCTGTCTCTCTATGGTTCTTCTATAGACTCTGTCTCTCTATGGTTCTTCTATAGACTCTCTCTATTTAGCTCTTCTATAGACTCTCTCTATTTAGTTATTCTATAGACTGTCTCTCTATGGTTCTTCTATAGACTGTCTTTCTATTTAGTTATTCTATAGACTCTGTCTCTCTATGGTTCTTCTATAGACTGTCTTTCTATTTAGTTATTCTATAGACTCTGTCTCTCTATGGTTCTTCTATAAGACTCTCTCTATTTAGCTCTTCTATAGACTCTCTCTATTTAGTTCTTCTATAGACTGTCTCTCTATGGTTCTTCTATAGACTGTCTTTCTATTTAGTTATTCTATAGACTCTGTCTCTCTATGGTTCTTCTCTAGTCTCTGTCTCTCTATGGTTCTTCTATAGTCTCTGTCTCTCTATGGTTCTTCTATAGTCTCTGTCTCTCTATGGTTCTTCTATAGACTCTGTCTCTCTATGGTTCTTCTATAGTCTCTGTCTCTCTATGGTTCTTCTATAGACTCTGTCTCTCTATGGTTCTTCTATAGACTCTCTCTATTTAGTTCTTCTATAGACTATATGTCTATTTGGTTCTTCTATAGACTATATTCTATTTAGCTCTTCTATAGACTATATGTCTATTTAGTTCTTCTATAGACTATATGTCTATTTGGTGCTTCTATAGACTATATGTCTATTTGGTTCTTCTATAGACTATATGTCTATTTGGTGCTTCTATAGACTATATGTCTATTTGGTTCTTCTATAGAATATATGTCTATTTAGCTCTTCTATAGACTATATGTCTATTTAGCTCTTCTATAGACTATATGTCTATTTAGCTCTTCTATAGACTATATGTCTATTTAGCTCTTCTATAGGCTATATGTCTATTTGGTTCTTCTATAGACTATATGTCTATTTAGCTCTTCTATAGACTATATGTCTATTTAGCTCTTCTATAGACTATATGTCTATTTAGCTCTTCTATAGACTATATGTCTATTTAGCTCTTCTATAGACTATATGTCTATTTAGTTCTTCTATAGACTATATGTCTATTTGGTTATTCTATAGACTATATGTCTATTTGGTGCTTCTATAGACTGGATGTCTATTTGGTTCTTCTATAGACTATATGTCTATTTGGTTCTTCTATAGACTTTATGTCTATTTAGCTCTTCTATAGACTATATGTCTATTTAGCTCTTCTATAGACGATATGTCTATTTAGCTCTTCTATAGACTATAGGTCTATTTAGCTCTTCTATAGACTATATGTCTATTTAGCTCTTCTATAGACTATATGTATATTTAGCTCTTCTATAGACTATATGTCTATTTAGCTCTTCTATAGACTATATGTCTATTTGGTTCTTCTATAGACTATATGTCTATTTAGCTCTTCTATAGAGTATATGTCTATTTAGCTCTTCTATAGACTATATGTCTATTTAGCTCTTCTATAGACTATATGTCTATTTAGCTCTTCTATAGACTATATGTCTATTTAGTTCTTCTATAGACTATATGTCTATTTGGTTATTCTATAGACTATATGTCTATTTGGTGCTTCTATAGACTATATGTCTATTTAGTTATTCTATAGACTATATGTCTATTTGGTTCTTCTATAGACTTTATGTCTATTTAGCTCTTCTATAGACTATATGTCTATTTAGCTCTTCTATAGACTATATGTCTATTTAGCTCTTCTATAGACTATATGTCTATTTAGCTCTTCTATAGACTATATGTCTATTTGGTTCTTCTATAGACTATATGTCTATTTAGTTATTCTATAGACTTTATGTCTATTTAGCTCTTCTATAGACTATATGTCTATTTGGTTCTTCTATAGACTATATGTCTATTTAGCTCTTCTATAGACTATATGTCTATTTAGCTCTTCTATAGACTATATGTCTATTTAGCTCTTCTATAGACTATATGTCTATTTAGCTCTTCTATAGACTATATGTCTATTTGGTTCTTCTATAGACTATATGTCTATTTAGCTCTTCTATAGACTATATGTCTATTTAGCTCTTCTATAGACTATATGTCTATTTAGCTCTTCTATAGACTATATGTCTATTTAGCTCTTCTATAGACTATATGTCTATTTAGCTCTTCTATAGACTATATGTCTATTTGGTTCTTCTATAGACTATATGTCTATTTAGCTCTTCTATAGACTATATGTCTATTTAGCTCTTCTATAGACTATATGTCTATTTAGCTCTTCTATAGACTATATGTCTATTTAGCTCTTCTATAGACTATATGTCTATTTAGCTCTTCTATAGACTATATGTCTATTTAGCTCTTCTATAGACTATATGTCTATTTAGCTCTTCTATAGACTATATGTCTATTAGCTCTTCTATAGACTATATGTCTATTTAGCTCTTCTATAGACTATATGTCTATTTAGCTCTTCTATAGACTATATGTCTATTTGGTTCTTCTATAGACTATATGTCTATTTAGCTCTTCTATAGACTATATGTCTATTTAGCTCTTCTATAGACTATATGTCTATTTAGCTCTTCTATAGACTATATGTCTATTTAGCTCTTCTATAGACTATATGTCTATTTAGCTCTTCTATAGACTATATGTCTATTTGGTTCTTCTATAGACTATATGTCTATTTAGCTCTTCTATAGACTATATGTCTATTTAGCTCTTCTATAGACTATATGTCTATTTAGCTCTTCTATAGACTATATGTCTATTTAGTTATTCTATAGACTATATGTCTACATCTCAGTTTTAGTCCTTCTTTATTATTGTAATTTCTTTCACTTTCACTTATTTATTTCTCTCTTTCTTTCTCTTTGTATTTCTCCCATCTTCTATCTTTCCGGCTCCAACAGCCTCTCTCTCTCTTCCTCCTCCCATCTCTCTGTCTGTTTTGAGAGGGCTTGTCAGAGCCCTGACAGTGGTAATCTCAGTTACAGACTCTGTGCCCCCCCCCCATTCAACAGGCACACACACACACATACACACACACCAGGCCAGAGGACCGTACAGAGCATGACCCCCCAGCCTCAGCCCTGTAGCCATATCCAACATCTGGTTCAGTCATGTAGATCAGAGAGGAGTATAAAGCCACTCCACTTCCTGTTTCATCTCTCCAATTCTAGCCCCTTTACTTACTCTCTCTCATTCTTGTTCGCTCTCTCTGGTCTTTCGCTCTAACTCTCTCTTGATATGCTTCTCTTAATTAATCTTTCCCTCTCTAAACAATTCATAATTCTGTTCTCCATCTCTCTCATTCTATAGATCGCCCCAAAAAAATTGAAAGGCATCGGTAAGCAACCAACTGCCAGTAGATTGTATCATGCTATCACACAATATTCTATAATTATGTGCTTGACACACATTCCCAGACATACATAACAACAGTAGACAGGTGTTACACACACACACACACAGGCCAGTGTGCAGTCTGTCTGTGTGTCGGTGGTCCGTGGTCCCTGGGGAACCAATAGCAAGTCAGTGTGTGCAGTCAGGGGCCTCCAGTCTATTAGAGGCCCACAGTGGAATTCTCAGTGAAACAGAGATCAGCAGAGTGACAGAGACACACAACAGCTGTGTGGATACATGCACGTAGGGTGGCTTTTTCTCTCTCTGTTGTTTCTTAAATGTTCTCCTGCTGCCTTTTATTGCTCATTTCTATGGTCAAACTTTGTATTTCTTACTTTGCACTTTTATAGCAATAATGTAATTAGTCTGTATCACTCACTAACAGCTTAAAAATAACATATAACATCACTGAGCTGGTTTCATATGAGAGTATGGTTGCTGCCAGTGGTCGATTGGCTGTCTGGCAATTCTGGCAAATACCAGATGGACTTGACCATTTTTTGTTGTTGCGTGGACTAGTCAAAATTGACACACACACACACAAATATTTGTTATAAATAAAAAATAAATGAAAAAGGTGACATGGCCGGGGGCATGTTAATAGTTTTTATTAGATTTTTTGTGCAATTCTTCTGTTATACTAACATATAATGGCTGATCAGTAGGCAACGGCCAGCCCCCTACCTAGACTAGCCAGCCCAGTTTTCTGATAGGCTGAGCTGAGGTCATGTGGCATGAGCAAAGAGACCTGCTCCAACTCTGTCATCAGTTAGACATAGACAACCAAGATCATGGATCGTACGGAAAGGTGCATATAAACGTAGAAAGAGCACATTCTACATTGTCACCTCACTCAAAACATAACATTTTAGGGTGGCTAAAAACATGATTTGGTCAAACAGTAAAGTGCATTATCCTCATGATTCCTGTAATGGAAGTGTGTACCCTGCCCCTGTGCCTGTTTCGCTGGAGCCTGCTCCTGTAATGGAAGTGTGTACCCTGCCCCTGTTTCGCTGGGGCCTGCTCCTGTAATGGAAGTGTGTACCCTGCCCCTGCCCCTGTTTCGCTGGGGCCTGCTCCTGTAATGGAAGTGTGTACCCTGCCCCTGTGCCTGTTTCGCTGGGGCCTGCTCCTGTAATGGAAGTGTGTACCCTGCCCCTGTGCCTGTTTCGCTGGGGCCTGCTCCTGTAATGGAAGTGTGTACCCTGCCCCTGTGCCTGTTTCGCTGGGGCCTGCTCCTGTAATGGAAGTGTGTACCCTGCCCCTGTGCCTGTTTCGCTGGGGCCTGCTCCTGTAATGAGCGAACCACTCCCCTCTCCCTCCATGCACTTGAGAGATAAATGTGTTCTGATCATATAACATTTCAAAATGCAATCATGGGAAACACACAGCTTTGGAAGTTTCGTCCCATTGTACCTGTCGAAGAGAGGAGGGCCTTAGCTTTCTGTAGGTGTAATTATTATTTCTTAACTAAATACTCAGAACAATAGCAACTATTTTACAACCAAGATATTTGATATGGCTTTACATGTGCACCGGCCGTTGCGAAGGCATAGACCTATAGGTCTCATGGGTAGTAGCAACTGTTTTTAAAAATGTGACATTACATTTACTGTTGGATGAATACATAACTACAAACAGAGGCTATGATACTTGGAGTTAGTGGTCTAGTTAATGTGTTTCCACTTCCACAGATGTTGAACCCCAAATGAATCAGCCCATGATATTAGTTTGTGCTATTTTGGCTTTCTTTGTCAGTAAAATATAGCAACTATAGTCTAATTGTCAAATCAAAATTCATGGCAATTACTGGATTAGGTTGCACAAACTATCTTGAGTCATGCATATATATAGAAGTACTTATTTCTTGAATAAAAGTTCATGTTGAAAAATAGCAGTGACACCAGGGGAAATGTTAGTCTGGAGTCTTGTAATAGTAATTAACACTTAGGGTAGGTGTTGATTCAGGGGAGAGCCCTCCCCCAGGATTCCACAATTCTATGATCGCAAAATCCCAAATCCCCCACATATTATACCAGGGCTTGCAAATTTCACAAATTTTCATATAAAACAGTTAAATCATTCCAATATTATTGCATAAAACTGACCCATAAATGCAGTACAAAGAGAGGGCTCACAATTTCAACCAATCACACATTTACCACATAATATGGATCAATCAAGCCACAAATCAGCGTATTTCAATCAAAATCATTCCACAGTTGACAATGTATGTTAGAGCAAAAACCAAGCCATGAGGTCAATGGAATTGACCGTAGAGCTCCGGGACAGGATTGTGTCCAGGCACAAATCTGGGGAAAAGTACCAAAACATTTATGCATCATTGAAGGTCCCCAAGAACACAGTGGCCTCCATCATTCTTAAATGGAAGAAGTTTGAAACCACCAAGACTCTTCCTAGAGCTGGCCGCCCTGCCAAACTGAGCATTCGGGGGAGAAGGTCCTTGGTCAGAGAGGTGACCAAGAACCCAAAGGTCACTCTGACAGAGCTCCAGAGTTCTTCTGTGGAGATGGGAGAACCTTCCAGAATGACAACCATCTATGTCGCACTCCACCAATCAATCAATCAAACAAATGTATTTATAAAGCCCTTTTTACATCAGCCGATGTCTCAAAGGTCTGTACAGAAACCCAGCCTAAAACCCCAAACAGCAAGCAATGCAGGTGTAGAAGCAGCTTTGAGTTTGCAAAAAGGCACCCAAAGGACTCTCATACCATGAGAAACAAAACTCTTTGACCTGAATGCCAATCGTCTGGTCTGGAGGAAACCTGGCACTATCCCTATGGTGAAGCATGGTGGTCGCAGCATTATGCTGTGGGGATGTTTTTCAGTGGCAGGGACTGGAAGACTAGTCAGGATCGAGGGAAAGATGAACGGAGCAAAGTACAGAGAGATCCTTGATGAAAAGCGCTTTGGAGCAGGTTAGGACCTCAAACTGGGACGAAGGTTCACCTTCCAACAGGACAATGACCCTAAGCACAGAGCCAAGACAATGCAGGGGTGGCTTCGGAAAAAGTATCTGAATGTCCTTGTGTGGCACAGCCAGAGACTTGAACCCGATCGAACATCTCTGGAGAGACCTGAAAAAAGCTGTGCAGCGACACTCCCCATCCAACCTGACAGAGCTTGAGAGGATCTGCAGAGAAGAATAGGAGAAACTCCCCAAATACAGGTGTGCCAAGCTTGTAGCGTCATACCTAAGAAGACTCAAGGCTGTAATTGCTGCCAAAGGTGCTTAAACAAAGTACTGAGTAAATGGTCTGAATTACTTATGTAAATATGATATTTCCGTTTTTTATTTTTAAGAAATTTGCCAATATTTCTAAAAACCTGTTTTTGCTTTGTCGTTATGGGGTATTGTGCACAGATTGATGAGGGGAAAAAACGATTTAATCAATTTTAGAGTAAGACTGTAGCAAAATGTGGGAAAAGTCAAGGGGTCTGAATACTTTCCGAATGCACTGTATGAAAGGCACTTTTATAACGTATAAGGCTTAGGCAGACAGGCAGACAGACAGACAGACAGACAGGCAGGCAGACAGACAGGCAGACAGACAGACAGACAGGCGGACAGACAGACAGACAGACAGACAGACAGACAGACAGACAGACAGACAGACAGACAGACAGACAGACAGACAGACAGACAGACAGACAGGCAGACAGACAGACAGGCAGACAGACAGGCGGACAGACGGCACAACAGGAAAGCCAACAAAATGTCTAGAGCAGAGGAACAGTTATATTGGTGAGTTGTATATCCAGACAGACTAACAGTTAGTGGTGAGTTGTATCTCCAGACAGACTAACAGTTAGTGGTGAGTTGTATATCCTGACAGACTAACAGTTAGTGGTGAGTTGTATATCCAGACAGACTAACAGTTAGTGGTGAGTTGTATCTCCAGACAGACCAACAGTTAGTGGTGAGTTGTATATCCAGACAGACTAACAGTTAGTGGTGAGTTGTATATCCAGACAGACTAACAGTTAGTGGTGAGTTGTATCTCCAGACAGACTAACAGTTAGTGGTGAGTTGTATCTCCAGAGAGACTAACAGTTAGTGGTGAGTTGTATCTCCAGACAGACTAACAGTTAGTGGTGAGTTGTATCTCCAGACAGACTAACAGTTAGTGGTGAGTTGTATCTCCAGACAGACTAACAGTTAGTGGTGAGTTGTATCTACAGACAGACTAACAGTTAGTGGTGAGTTGTATCTCCAGACAGACTAACAGTTAGTGGTGAGTTGTATCTCCAGTGATGTTTTTCCATATTGTATTTGTTTTAAACATGAGCCAGTCACTGGTACAGAATTGGTGAGAAACGCTGTACTGTACTACCAGTGTCAGCACTACTGCCTGTGTCTAAGTATGGTGTGTTGGGTCAGGGTGTAGGGTTTATGTGTGGGGGTGTGGTGTGTGTGTATGGTTGGGGTGAGGGGGTGATGTGGGTTGGTGTGGATAAAATGCCATGGCTGAATTTTTGTCCAAGTCCGCCCCTGGTTGTTGCAGCAGTCAGAGTTGCCATGGTGGTGCAGCCCTCCCCTTAGTCCTAGTTTTGCTAACACTTGGCCAGGTGAGGGTTTGGAGGGCGGAGGAGCGGGTGAATATATCACACAACTTGTGTTTGTCTTGGCTGAAAAGTTGTAGAAAAAGAGACAGAGAGGGCAATGCCCTGGGGTGTTTGGGATCGGGGAAGGGAGAGACGTGAGACAGAGAAGGACATGCCCTGGGGTGTTTGGGATCGGGGACGGGAGAGAGATGAGACAGAGAAGACCATGCCCTGGGGTGTTTGGGATCGGGGAAGGGAGAGAGATGAGACAGAGAAGACCATGCCCTGGGGTGTTTGGGATCGGGGAAGGGAGAGAGATGAGACAGAGAAGACCATGCCCTGGGGTGTTTGGGATCGGGGAAGGGAGAGAGATGAGACAGAGAAGACCATGCCCTGGGGTGTTTGGGATCGGGGAAGGGAGAGAGATGAGACAGAGAAGACCATGCCCTGGGGTGTTTGGGATCGGGGAAGGGAGAGAGATGAGACAGAGAAGACCATGCCCTGGGGTGTTTGGGATCGGGGAAGGGAGAGAGATGAGACAGAGAAGACCATGCCCTGGGGTGTTTGGGATCGGGGAAGGGAGAGAGATGAGACAGAGAAGACCATGCCCTGGGGTGTTTGGGATCGGGGAAGGGAGAGAGATGAGACAGAGAAGACCATGCCCTGGGGTGTTTGGGATCGGGGAAGGGAGAGAGATGAGACAGAGAAGACCATGCCCTGGGGTGTTTGGGATCGGGGAAGGGAGAGAGATGAGACAGAGAAGACCATGCCCTGGGGTGTTTGGGATCGGGGAAGGGAGAGAGATGAGACAGAGAAGACCATGCCCTAGGGTGTTTGGGATCGGGGAAGGGAGAGACATCAGGGATTCTCTTCTAGCTAAATTATTTTCACTCCTTCGGGTGGTCTATTGAGGAGACAGACTTTAAATCACTCAAGTTGCGACAATTGTTAAACTTCAAAAATATGAATAAAATAAATGTTTTTAAACATTTTAATTAAGTAAACTCACCTTATTTTAGGTTCACACATACACACACACACACATTTGTTGTACTGTCCTTGTGGGTACCAAACAATTGATTCCCATTCAAAATCCTATTTTCCTTAACCTCGAACCCTAACTACTAATTCTAACCCTTATTCTAATGTTATCCCTAAACCTAACACCCTAGCCTAAAATTCCCCTTTTCCTTGTGGGGACCAGCTAAATGTCCCCAGTTGTTAACATTTTTCTGGTCCACACAAGGATAGTAAAACCAAAACACACACACACTGCAGTGCAAGTGTGAATGTAGTGTCGGTGAGGCTTGGTGTGATTGACAGGGAGTGGTGAGCAGAGGAAGTGAGGGTTGAAAGAACACTCAGGTAGTGTTAACACCTGATTGACAGGTTGGCCCCACCCTCGCTGACACTCAGACAGACAGAAGACAACCTTCATTTAGTCTCCACAAACAAGACAATGGGCTGTCTCCTTTACTCACACATCGTTCTTTTTTTCACTTCAGTATTCTTTCTCTTTCTCTCTCCCTTCTCTTTCTCTCCCTCCCTCCTTCTTTCTCTGATGACTGCTGTTGAGTTGTATCTTCCACCTGGTCTATCTTCTCTTGTTTCTCGAGAGTGTTTCTGCTGATCCCTGGGTTTCTCCGTCACTCCCAATGGGTGACTGGGTGTGTGTCTCTGTGCCAGTGTGTGTGTAAGTTATAGTATGCCTTTGTATATGTGAGTGCCTTGTGTCTTTGTGTGTGCATGAATGTGTATTTGTAAGGATGTGTGTGGATGCTTGTCAGTATGTGTGCTTGCTTTCTTGCATGTGTACAAGTGCACGTGAGTGTGTCAGAGAGATAGGCCAGGTGTCTGCTCATTGCGGGTTGTCTGTCAGTGGTCTTAGGGCAAGGGTGTGGAGTGAGAGTGGGGCTTGGGCCGGGAAACTGTGACCAAACCGGCTGGGAGAAATTCCTGCCATTCCCCAGGATCCGCCTGGACAAAAAGCACCATAACACACCTGGGATACACAGACATGGGCTCAACACACACACAAGCACACACACACACACACACTCTGCACCAATTAACGTGAAATGTAAAACCACCCCCTAAAGTGCATAGGTCAAATAGAAAAAGGAACCTGAATGCACCGAGACACCAACCTTCCCTCTATCTATCCTTTTCAATGTTCCAAACAAACTGTTAAAAAAAACTTGTATGTCCGGTTACACAGATTATAACCAGTAAGAGTATTGTTACACACACGCACACGCACACACACACACACACACACGCACACACACACACACGCACACACACACACGCACACACACACACGCACACACACACACACACGCACGCGCACGCGCACACACGCACACACACACGCACACACACACACACACACACACACACACACTCACTCACACAGAGAGACTTCTACCCCCTCTAAAAAGGGATTGAAAGCATGGTAAGGTTGTGTTTGTGTGATCAGAGGCCCACGGCAGACTGTCATCTGTCATCACCTGAGTCAACTGTAGCCATCAGCCAGTCTGCCTGAGAAAACACCATAGACATCCAGACAGAACTAACTAATACATGAAACCAGAGACATCCAGACAGAACTAACTAATACATGATACCAGAGACATCCAGACAGAACTAACTAATACATGATACCAGAGACATCCAGACAGAACTAACTAATACATGATACCAGAGACATCCAGACAGAACGAACTAATACATGATACCAGAGACATCCAGACAGAACTAATACATGATACCAGAGACATCCAGACAGAACTAACTAATACATGATACCAGAGACATCCAGACAGAACTAATACATGATACCAGAGACATCCAGACAGAACTAACTAATACATGATACCAGAGACATCCAGACAGAACTAACTAATACATGATACCAGAGACATCCAGCCAGAACTAACTAATACATGATACCAGAGACATCCAGCCAGAACTAACTAATACATGATACCGGAGACATCCAGCCAGAACTAATACATGATACCAGAGACATCCAGACAGAACTAACTAATACATGATACCAGAGACATCCAGCCAGAACTAACTAATACATGATACCAGAGACATCCAGACAGAACTAACTAATACATGATACCAGAGACATCCAGACAGAACTAACTAATACATGATACCGGAGACATCCAGCCAGAACTAATACATGATACCAGAGACATCCAGACAGAACTAACTAATACATGATACCAGAGACATCCAGCCAGAACTAACTAATACATGATACCAGAGACATCCAGACAGAACTAACTAATACATGATACCAGAGACATCCAGACAGAACTAACTAATACATGATACCAGAGACATCCAGACAGAACTAACTAATACATGATACCAGAGACATCCAGACAGAACTAACTAATACATGATACCAGAGACATCCAGACAGAACTAACTAATACATGATACCAGAGACATCCAGACAGAACTAACTAATACATGATACCAGAGACATCCAGACAGAACTAACTAATACATGATACCAGAGACATCCAGACAGAACTAATACATGATACCAGAGACATCCAGCCAGAACTAACTAGTACATGATACCGGAGACATCCAGCCAGAACTAACTAATACATGATACCAGAGACATCCAGACAGAACTAACTAATACATGATACCAGAGACATCCAGACAGAACTAACTAATACATGATACCAGAGACATCCAGACAGAACTAACTAATACATGATACCAGAGACATCCAGACAGAACTAACTAATACATGATACCAGAGACATCCAGACAGAACTAACTAATACATGATACCAGAGACATCCAGACAGAACTAACTAATACATGATACCAGAGACATCCAGACAGAACTAACTAATACATGATACCAGAGACATCCAGCCAGAACTAACTAATACATGATACCAGAGACATCCAGACAGAACTAACTAATACATGATACCAGAGACATCCAGACAGAACTAACTAATACATGATACCAGAGACATCCAGACAGAACTAACTAATACATGATACCAGAGACATCCAGACAGAACTAACTAATACATGATACCAGAGACATCCAGACATAACTAATATATGATACCAGAGACATCCAGACATCACTAACTAATACATGATACCAGAGACACCCAGACAGAACTAACTAATACATGATACCAGATACATCCAGCCAGAACTAACTAATATATGATACCAGAGACATCCAGACATCACTAACTAATACATGATACCAGAGACACCCAGACAGAACTAACTAATACATGATACCAGATACATCCAGACAGAACTAACTAATACTGTCATGCTCTGATCTGTTTCACCTGTCCTTGTGATTGTCTCCACCCCCTCCAGGTGTCGTAGATTTTCTCCAGTGTATTTATCCCAGGAAGACTTATCAAAAAGTCTTGCTCTCTGTGCCTGTTCGTCTTGTATGTTTGTCAAGTCAACAAGCATGTTTTTCCCATTCACTTTTTGATAAGTCTTCCCGGTTTTGACCCCTGCCTGACTCTGGACTACTTTCCCGCCTGCCTGATCATCCTGCATGCCCTGACCTTGATTCTGCCTGCCTGATCATCCTGCCTGCCCTGACCTTGATTCTGCCTGCCTGATCATCCTGCCTGCCCTGACCTTGATTCTGCCTGCCTGATCATCCTGCATGCCCTGACCTAGATTCTGCCTGCCTGATCATCCTGCCTGCCCTGACCTTGATTCTGCCTGCCTGATCATCCTGCCTGCCCTGACCTTGATTCTGCCTGCCTGATCATCCTGCCTGCCCTGACCTTGATTCTGCCTGCCTGATCATCCTGCCTGCCCTGACCTTGATTCTGCCTGCCTGATCATCCTGCATGCCCTGACCTAGATTCTGCCTGCCTGATCATCCTGCCTGCCCTGACCTTGATTCTGCCTGCCTGATCATCCTGCCTGCCCTGACCTTGATTCTGCCTGCCTGATCATCCTGCCTGCCCTGACCTTGATTCTGCCTGCCTGATCATCCTGCCTGCCCTGACCTTGATTCTGCCTGCCTGATCATCCTGCCTGCCCTGACCTTGATTCTGCCTGCCTGATCATCCTGCCTGCCCTGACCTTGATTCTGCCTGCCTGATCATCCTGCCTGCCCTGACCTTGATTCTGCCTGCCTGATCATCCAGCCTGCCCTGACCTTGATTCTGCCTGCCTGATCATCCTGCCTGCCCTGACCTTGATTCTGCCTGCCTGATCATCCTGCCTGCCCTGACCTTGATTCTGCCTGCCTGATCATCCTGCCTGCCCTGACCTTGATTCTGCCTGCCCGTCGGTACCTTTTTGAATTCTGAAATGGTCTTGACCTTTTTGCCTGTCCACGACCATTCTCTTGCCTTACCCTATTGGATTATTAAATATTGTAAGGCTCCAACCATCTGCCTCCTGTGTCTGCGTTTGAGTATCGCCTTGTGTCATGATAAATACATGATACCAGAGACATCTAGACAGGACTAACTAGTACGTGGTCTAAGGCACTGCATCTCAGTGCTAGAGATATCACCACAGACCCTGGTTCGATTCCAGGCTCTATCACAGCCGGCTGTGATTGGGAGTCCCATAGGGCGGCACACCGTTGGCCCAGCGTCGTTAGGGTTTGGCTGGGGTAGGCCGTCATTGTAAATAAGAATTTGTTCTTAACTGACTTGCATAGTTAAATAAAAAGAGGTGGGGAGATCTGTTTTTACTGCATATACAGTGCCTTGCGAAAGTATTCGGCCCCCTTGAACTTTGCGACCTTTTGCCACATTTCAGGCTTCAAACATAAAGATATAAAACTGTATTTTTTAGTGAAGAATCAACAACAAGTGGGACACAATCATCAAGTGGACCGACATTTATTGGATATTTCAAACTTTTTTAACAAATCAAAAGCGGAAAAATTGGGTGTGCAAAATTATTCAGCCCCCTTAAGTTAATACTGTGTAGCGCCACCTTTTGCTGCGATTACAGCTGTAAGTCGCTTGGGGTATGTCTCTATCAGTTTTGCACATCGAGAGACTGACATTTTTTCCCATTCCTCCTTGCAAAACAGCTCGAGCTCAGTGAGGTTGGATGGAGAGCATTTGTCAAGGGGGCCGAATACTTTCGCAAGGCACTGTATATATATATATAGAGAGAGACTAGCTTACGCCAAACTCCATATCACACGAGATGGCTAAGGAGTTTGGTGGAGTCGAGAGGGGGGAGAATATACTTGTGCCACATTTAAAAATGTAACTAAATTTCATATTAATTTGCCCTACAAGTGTAATTTCAATGGAAGATCAGTGATACGAGGTAAATACGAACTAAACACGTTAAAAGTGAAATACATAACATTGTAGGATATGGTGGTTGTGTAGAGTTGGGAACTCATGTATTTCTATTGAAAAAGTGTTTACATTACTCTCCTCCTTTTCTCTAATTTCTTACCTCTCTCTCTTCCCCGCTGTCCATCCGCCCCTCTGTGTGTGTGAATCTTTGAGCTGCTTCCACACACAAACACAGGGAGTGTGAAAGGCTTGGCAAACTTCAAAGCCTAGGTAGCTGACAGGTAGAAGTGTGGGGGGTGGGGATAAGTCCGGCGGATCACAATAGCCCTATTGCACACCTGTGCTGTATGGAGAAGCACTGACGTGAAGAGACACACACACACACTCATATCCTTCTCTACTCATGCATATTACTCACATACCTACACATACACTCACACACACACTCACCGTTACATGAACACACGGACACACATACACACCTATTCATGTTCTTCTCTGCTCATGCTTAAAGACAGGCCGGCAGTGACCTCTCCCCTCACACGCACACACATTCCCTCTCCCATCCTAACCCCTGACCTGTACACCTGCAGGTGTTGGGGTCTTTGTCTGGGGACATGGTGAGATCAGCCCCTCTCAGACCCCACCTCTCTCTCAGGTGTTGGGGGCTCAGGTAAGCGCACACACAAACACACACACAATCTTACCCTACCATGTATGTGTGCGACGTACACGTAGAAGGTTTTCCTCAGGTTGGTTAAGTTTGTAAAACCTTAAGCTTTTCAGACACTTGGCTTTCAGAGAAGGAGGTTCCGTGTTTTGACTGATATGGAGCCCAAGGACAGACAAGCCTGAGGGAGAGAATGAGAAAGATAAAGTGAGATATAGGGGAGGGAGTTACCCTGTCCTGCCCTTGTGTTGGTGTGGGAGACAAAGGCAAGTGCTAAAAGGATGTATTGATCCTACATATATGGTGTGTGTGTGTGTGTGTGTGTGTGTGTATGTGTGTGTGTGTGTGTGTGTGTGTGTGTGTGTGTGTGTGTGTGTGTGTGTGTGTGTGTGTGTGTGTGTGTGTGTGTGTGTCTCCTTGGCTTAGTACATATAAATCGTACTTTGTGTTCTCATGTTTGTTTTAAATGACACAATTACATTGACCACTCTGAGCCTCTTATCTGAGGGCACGCACACGAGCGAGGTGGGGAGCATTCCGCCCCAACAGATCCACAGATGAAGCTATCTCTATTGCACTCCACACTGCCCTTTCACACCTGGACAAAGGGAACACCTATGTGAGAATACTATTCATTGACTACAGCTCAGCGTTCAACACCATACTGCCCTCAAAGCACATCACGAAGCTAAGGACCCTGGGACTAAACACCTCCCTCTGCAACTGGATCCTGGACTTCCTAACGGGCTGCCCCCAGGTGGTAAGGATAGCGAACAACACATCTGCCACACTGATCCTCAACACAGGGACCCCTCAGGGGTGAGTGCTCAGTCCCCTCCTGTACTCCCTGTTCACCCATGACTGCATGGCCAAGCACGACTCCAACACAATCATTCAATTTTAGACGACACAACAGTGGTAGGCCTGATCACCGACAATGATGAGACAGCCTATAGGGAGTAGGTCAGAGACCTGGCAGTGTGATGCCAGGATTACAACCTCTCCCTCAACATGATCAAGACAGAGGAGATGATTGTGGTCTACAGAAAAAAGGGCCCGAACACACCCCCATTCTCATCGACGGGGCTGTAGTGGAGCAGGTGGAGAGCTTCAAGTTCCTTGGTGTCCACATCACCAACAAACTATCATGGTCAAGGCACACCAAAACAGTCGTGAAGAGGGAACAAAACAAAGCCTATTCCCCCTCAGGAGAATGAAAAGTTTTGGCATGTGACCTCAGAACCTCAGAAAGTTCCACAGCTGCACCATCGAGAGTATCCTGACTGGATGCATTATCACCTGGTATGGCAACTGCTCGGCAGAAGGTAGTGTGTACAGCCACGTACATCACTGGGGCCAAGCTTCCTGCCATCCAGGACCTCTATACCAGGCGGTGTCAGAGGAAGGCCCATAAAATTGCCAAAGACTCCAGCCACCCGGGACATAGACTGTTCTCTCTGCTACCGAACGGCAAGCGGTACCGGAGTGCCAAGTCTACGTCCAAAAGGCTTCTTAACAGCTTCTACCCCCAAGCCATAAGACTCCTGAACAGCTAATAAACTGGCTACTATTTGCATCGTTCCCAGCCCCCATTTTAACGCTGCTGCTACTCTCTGTTTATTATCCATACATTGACACTTTACCTCTACCTACATGTACGTATTACCTCAATTGCCTTGACTAACCAGTGCCCCCGAACATTGACTCTGTATCGGTATCCCCTGTATATAGCCTTGCTATTGTTATTCTATTGTTTCTCCTTAATGATTTGTTATTTTTATATATACAGTTAAAGTTGGAAGTTTACATACACTTAGGTTGGAGTCATTAAAACTTGTTTTTCAACCACTCCACAAATTTCTTGTTAACAAACTATAGTTTTGACAAGTTGGTTAGGACATCTACTTTGTGCATGACACAAGTATTTTTTCCAACAATTGGTTACAGACAAATTATTTCACATATAATTCACTATATCACAATTCCAGCGGGTCAGAAGTTTACATACACTAAGTAGACTGCCTTTAAACAGCTTGGAAAATTCCAGAAAAGATGTCATGGCTTTAGAAGCTTCTGATAGGCTAATTAACATAATTTGAGTCAATTGGAGGTGTACCTGTGGATGTATTTCAAGGCCTACCTTCAAACTCAGTGCCTCCTTGCTTGACATCATGGGAAAATCAAAAGAAATCAGCCAAGTCCCCAGGAAAAAACTGTAGACCTCCACAAGTCTGGTTCATCCTTGGGAGTCATTTCCAAACGCCTGAAGGTACCACGTTCATCTGTACAAACAATAGTACGCAAGTATAAATACCATGGGACCACGCAGCCATCATACCGCTCAAGAAGGAGATGCATTCTGTCTCCTAGAGATTAACGTACTTTGGTGTGAAAAGTGAAAATCAATCCCAGAACAACAGCAAAGGACCTTGTGAAGATGCTGGAGGAAACAGGCATAAAAGTATCTATATCCACAGTAAAACGAGTCCTATAGCGACATAACCTGAAAGGCAGCTCAGCAAGGAAGAAGCCACTGCTCCAAAACCGCCATAAAATAGCCAAGCCTACGGTTTGCAACTGCACATGGGGACAAAGATCGTACTTTTTGAAGAAATGTCCTCTGGTCTGATGAAACAAAAATAGAACTGTTTGGCCATAATGACCATCGTTATGTTTGGAGGAAAAAGGGGGAGTCTTGCAAGCTGAAGAACACCATCCCAACCATGAAGCACGGGGGTGGCAACATCATGTTGTGGTGGTGCTTTGTTGCAGGAGGAGCTGGTGCACTTCACAAAATAGATGGCATGATGAGGACGGAAAATTACGTGGATATATTGTAGCAACATCTCGAGACTTCAATCCGGAAGTTAAAGCTTGGTCGCAAATGGGTCTTCCAAATGGACAATGACCCCAAGCATACTTCCAAAGTTGTGACAAAATGGTTTAAGGACAACAGAGTCAAGGTATTGGAATCACAAATCCCTGACCTCAATCCCATAGAAGATTTGTGGGCCGAACTGAAAAAGCATGTGCGAGCAAGGAGGCCTACAAACCTGACTCAGTTACACCAGCTCTGTCAGGAGGAATGGGCCAAAATTCACGCAACTTATTGTGGGACGCTTGTGGAAGGCTTACAAAAATGTTTGATCCAAGTTAAACAATTTAAAGGCAATGCTACCAAATGCTAATTGAGTGTATGTCAACTTTTGACCCACTGGGAATGTGATGTAAGAAATTAAAGCTGAAATAAATCATTCTCTCTACTATTATTCTGACATTTCACATTCTTAAAATAAAGTGGTGATCCTAACTGACCTAAGACAGGGAATTTTTACCAGGCTTAAATGTCAGGAATTGTGAAAAACTGAGTTTAAATGTATTTGGCTAAGGTGTATGTAAACTTCCGACTTCAACTTTTTTTTTTACTCCAGTGTATTTAAGTAAATACCTTCCCAACACTTTTTCTTAAAACTGCATTGTGGATTAATGGCTTGTAAGTAAGCATTTCACTGTAAGGTGAATTTGGTGCATGTGACAAATAACATTTGATTTGATCTGTATTTCTTCCTAGTTTTAATTTAATTTCCCAGTGCTGTGGCCTATCTATCAGCTCTTTTATATAGAGGGCCAGGATATACACTTATTCACCTGCTCTGAGTTAAGGTTGAGGTTGTTCTAGTGGTCAACAGGGTGGCAGCCGGCAGAGTTGGTATGGTCCTGTCTGTCTGTGTCTCAGTCAACACGGTTAGATAGGCCATGGTACATTTCTGTCTGTCTGTCATTCTGAGTCGATTAAACTTGGATATCTTCAGGAGCCTGACGTCTGTCTGTGGTCGACATCTGGCCAGGTCTTTTCTTTACCTAACCGGCGCCGACAGAGATGGCTGCCTCGCTTCGCGTTCCTAGGAAACTATGCAGTATTTTTTTTGTGTGTTATTTCTTACAATGTTACCCCAGGAAATCTTAGGTTTTATTACATAAAGTCAGTAGGAACTATTGCATATAAGAGCACCGTCAACTCACCAACATTACGACCAGGAATACGACTTTCCCGAAGCGGATCCTCTGTTTGGCTTACCACCCAGGACAATGGATCGGATCTCAGCCGACAACCCAAAACAACTGTGCCGTAGAAGGGGCAGACTGAGCGGTCTTCTGGTCAAGCTTCGTGGACGGGCACTTCGCGCACCGCTCCCGAGCATACTACTCACCAATGTCCAGTGTCTTGACAACAAGGTAGACGAAATCCGAGCAAGGGTAGCCTTCCAGAGAGACATCAGAGACTGTACAGTTTTTTGTTTCACGGAAACATGGCTCACTCGAGACACGCTATCGGAGTTGGTACAGCCACCTGGTTTCTTCACGCATCGCGCCAACAGAAACAAGCATCTCTCTGGTAAGAAGAAGGGCGGGGGTGTATGCCATATCATTAACAAGACGTGGTGTGATCATAACAACATACAGGAACTCAAGTCCTTTTGGTCACCTGACTCATGTCCTTTTGGTCAGAATTCCTCACAATCAAATGCCGACCGATCGATCGTAGTCACAGTCGTGTATATTCCCCCCCAAGCGGAGACATCAACGGCCCTGAAAGAACTTCATTCGACTCAAAGTAAACTGGAAACCACATATCCTGAGGCTGTTTTTATTGTAGCTGGGGATTTTAACAAGGCTAATTTGAAAACGATTGCACAACCCGGGCTGGCAAAACCCTGGATCATTGTTATTCTAACTTCCGTGACGCATATAAGGCCCTCCCCCGCCCTCCTTTCGGAAAATCTGACCACAACTCCATTTTGTTGCTCCCAGCCTATAGACAGAGACTAAAACAGGAAGCACCTACGCTCAGGTCTGTTCAACGCTGGTCCGACCAATCGGATTCCACGCTTCAAGATTGCTTTGATCATGTGGACTGGGATATGTTCCGCATAACATTGAACAACAACATTGATGAATACGCTGATTCGGTGAGCGAGTTTATTAGCAAGTGCATCGGTGATGTTGTACCCACCGCGTCTATTAAAACATTCCCCAACCAGAAACCGTGGATTGATGGCAGCATTTGCGCAAAACTGAAAGCGCTGCTTTTAATCAGGGCAAGGTGACCGGAAACATGACCGAATACAAACAGTGTAGCTATTCCCTCCGCAAGGAAATCAAACAAGCTAAGCGTCAGTATAGAGACAAAGTGGAGTCGCAATTCAACGGCTCAGGCACGAGAGGTATGTGGCAGGGTCTACAGTCAATCACAGACTACAAAAGAAAAACCAGCACCGTCGCGGACCACGATGTCTTGCTCCCAGACAGACTAAACAACTTATTTGCTCGAGTTGAGGACAATACAGTGCCACTGACACGGCACGCTACCAAAACCTGCGGGCTCTCCTTCACTGCAGCCAACGTGAGTAAAACATTTAAACATGTAAACCCTCGCAAGGCTGCAGGCCCAGACGGCATCCCCGGCGGTGTCCTCAGAGCATGCGCAGACCAGCTGGCCGTTGTGTTTGCGGACATATTCAATCAATCCTTATCCCAGTCTGCTGTTCCCACATGCTTCAAGAGGGCCACCATTGTGCCTATTCCCAAGAAAGCTAAGGTAACTGAGCTAAATGCCTACCGCCCTGTAGCACTCACTTCCGTCATCATGAAGTGCTTTGAGAGACTAGTCAAGGACCATATCACCTCCACCCTACCTGACACCCTAGACCCACTCCAATTTGCTTACCGCCCCAATAGGTCCACTGACGACGCAATCGCCATCACACTGCACACTGCCCTAACGCATCTGGACAAGAGGAATACCTATGAAAGAATGTTGTTCATTGATTACAGCTCAGCATTTAACACCATAGTACCCTCCAAACTCGTCATTAAGCTCAAGACCTGGATCTCGACCCCGCCCTGTGCAACTGGGTCCTGACGGGCTGCCCTCAGGTGGTGAGGGTAGCTAACAACATCTCCACCCCGCTGATCCTCAACACTGGGTCTCCACAAGGGTGCGTTCTCAGCCCTCCTGTACTCCCTGTTCACCCACGATTGCGTGGCCATGCACGCCTCCAACTCAATCATCAAGTTTGCAGACGACACTACAGTGGTAGGCTTGATTACCAACAACGGCGAGACGGCCTACAGGGAGGAGGTGAGGGCCCTCGGAGTGTGGTGTCAGGAAAATAACCTCACACTCAATGTCAACAAAACAAAGGAGATGATCGTGGACTTCAGGAAACAGCAGAGGGAGCAGCCCCCTTTCTACATTGACGGGACAGTAGTTGAGAGGGTGGAAAGTTTTAAGTTCCTTGGCGTACACATCACGGACAAACTGAAATGGTCCACCCACACAGTGTGGTGAAGAAGGCGCAGCAGAGCCTCTTCAACCTCAGGAGGCTGAATAAATTTGTCACGTCACCAAAAACCCTCACAAACTTCTACAGATGCACCATCGAGAGCATCCTGTTGGGCTGTATCACCCCCTAGTATGGCAGCTGCTCCGCCCATAACCGTAAGGCTCTCCAGAGGGTAGTGAGGTTTGCACAACGCTTCACCGGGTGCAAACTACCTGCCCTCCAGGACACCTACACCACCCGATGTCACAGGAAGGCCAAAAAGATCATCAAGGAGAACAACCACCCGAGCCACTGCCTGTTCACCCGGCTATCATCCAGAAGGCGAGGTCAGTTTATCAAAGCTGGGACCAAGAGACTGAAAAACAGCTTCTATCTCAAGGCCATCAGACTGTTAAACAGCCATCACTAACAGAGAGTGGCTGCTGCCAAAATATGGACTCAAATCTCTAGCCACTTTAATAATGGAAAAATGTAATAAATGTATCACTAGCCACTTTAAACAATGCCACTTTAAATAATGTTTACATACCCTACATTACTCATCTCATATGTATATACTGTACTCTATACCGTCTACTGCATCTTGCCATCTTGATGTAATTAAATGAATCACTAGCCACTTTAAACAATGCCATTTTATATAATGTTTACATACCCTACATTACTCATCTCATATGTACAGTGGGGCAAAAAAGTATTTAGTCAGCCACCAATTGTGCAAGTTCTCCCACTTAAAAAGATGAGAGAGGCCTGTAATAAATAAATAAAATAAAAAAATCCAGAAAATCACTGTAGGATTTTTTATGAATTTATTTGCAAATTATGGTGGAAAATAAGTATTTGGCCACCTACAAACAAGCAAGATTTCTGGCTCTCACAGACCTGTAACTTCTTCTTTAAGAGGCTCCTCTGTCCTCCACTCGTTACCTGTATTAATGGCACCTGTTTGAACTTGTTATCAGTATAAAAGACATCTGTCCACAATCTCAAACAGTCACACTCCAAACTCCACTATGGCCAAGACCAAAGAGCTGTCAAAGGACACAAGAAACAAAATTGTAGACCTGCTCCAGGCTGGGAAGATCTATAATAGGTAAGCAGCTTGGTTTGAAGAAATCCACTGTGGGAGCAATTATTAGGAAGTGGAAGACATACAAGACCACTGATAATCTCCCTCGATCTGGGGCTCCACGCAAGATCTCACCCCGTGGGGTCAAAATGAGCAGAAGAACGGTGAGCAAAAATCCCAGAACCACACGGGGGGACCTAGTGAATGACCTGCAGAGAGCTGGGACCAAAGTAACAAAGCCTACCATCAGTTTTCCACCATCATTTGCAAATAAATAAATTCAAAATCCTACAATGTGATTTTCTGGATTTTTTTTTCATTTTGTCTGTCATAGTTGAAGTGTACCTATGATGAAAATTACAGGCCTCTCTCATCTTTTTAAGTGGGAGAACTTGCACAATTGGTGGCTGACTAAATACTTTTTTGCCCCACTGTATATACTGTACTCCATACCATCTACTGCATCTTGCCTATGCCCTTCGGCCATCACTCATTCATATATTTTTATGTACATATTCGTATTCATTCCTTTACACTTGTGTGTATAAGGTAGCTGTTGTGAAATTGTTTGGTTAGATTACTTGTTAGATATTACTGCATTGTCAGAACTAGAAGCACAAGCATTTTGTTACACTCGCATTAACATCTGCTAACCATGTGTATGTGACAAATAAAATTTGATTTGATTTAGAGTTGATGTAGCTGGCAAGGTAATAGCAGGTAGACTTTAGCCAGCCCATAGGGCTCTGCTTTCTAGACGCTGTGGTTTGGTCCCCTATGACCCTGCCCAGTGTTTTTCAGGGGTTTTCCAGTTCAAGTTTATTATTACCAACATTGCATTCAACACATACTACAAACCATGGTCATATACTGTAATATGTAAATATCTAATGACTTTTGAATGAATTAATACAAATATTTTAATTGAGGAATATTCTGTACCTGTATCTTGGAAGTCAATCCCTCTTGGATGTACTGTAAGTGAAAGGAGGCTGGTCTATGCTGGTCTATGCTGGATGTATGTTTAGGTGTGTGTGTGTGTGTGATCCCCAAGGTCGGGGGCAACTCTTGTGGCGTCATCTAGGCACACGTTCACATCACACACACACCCCCCGTCTCTCCGTTCCAGCGCTCCTCTCATTCATAAAAGGGTTAATGAGATCTGTCATCACCCCACACACACGGTTTATTATCAAAAGGTTCCTTCCTGTGTTGGGTAAAAATAATCATGCAATTCCACAGACATAAATGTCCACTGGGGTCCTGGGCGGTCCTAAACGAATGATTGTTTTCACTGGGTTCCTTTGGGGTAGCATCCAGGCAGTATAGGGGGGTTTGAGGAAGTGACTTAGCCTTTTAGGTCTTCAGACAGGAATCATAGCTACCATCACCTTCAGTCCCCTCACTTTTTACCCCAACATGCCACATTGTGGTTTGAATTGCTCCTAGAACCATTCCCTTTTACTGTTTTCTGCTCTTCTCTTACTACAGCCTCCATCCCAAGAATAGCTGAACATTGGACTCCAGAGGGTCGGCCCCAAGACATGGTGGTGGAGAAAAATGGAGGCAGAGCTCCAACAACATCAGCAGAGCTGGGGCACGGTGGAGAAGATGGCCAGAGACAGACAGAAGGGGAGAGCCTTTGTTGCTGCCCTATGTTCCAGCCGGCATGACGGGGGATGTGGGAGTGAGTCCTGTTCTCGTCTACTCGTATACATTGGTTCCCTACTGTCCATCTATCTCTGACCTATTGACATTCTGTCTTACTGCATTAATCAACAATGTTCCTATGCTAGCCTCTATGGACACTACACATTGCATGCTTGCCCTATCCCATTACTCCCCCCTCCTCCCCAACAATGAGCCTCTCTCCTCTTGCTTCATACCCTCAACTGACCTTATCTACCCTCAGTCTAACTCATTCCCTGAACTGACCCTGTCCACCCACAAGCTGCCCCCCCTCTCCTTGACAACCTCCCTCGTAGTGAGAAATAGGCAAGGAATGCCAGTGGCAGACATTTAGTGCAAATGTCAGCACACACACACATGCATGCATACATACAGTTGAAGTCAGAAGTTTACATACACTTAGGTTGGAGTCATTAAAACTTATTTTCAACCACTCCACAAATGTCTTGTTAACAAACTATAGTTTTGGCAAGTCGGTTAGGACATCTACTTTGTGAATGACACAAGTCATTTTTCCAACAATTGTTTACAGACAGATTATTTCACTTATAATTCACTGTATCACAATTCCAGTGGGTCAGAAGTTGACTGTGCCTTTGAACAGCTTGGAAAATTCCAGAAATTTATGTCATGGCTTTAGAAGCTTCTGATAGGCTAATTCATATCATATGTGTCCATTGGAGGTGTACTTGTGGATGTATTTCAAGGCCTACCTTCAAACTCAGTGCCTCTTTGCTTGACATCATGGGAAAATCAAAAGAAATCAGCCAAGACCTCATAAAAAACATTAATGTCTGACTGTCATTCTCTGAGTCAGGAATTGTGAAAAACAGAGTTTAAATGTATTAAGCTAAAGTGTATATAAACTTCCGACTTCAACATTCACACACACACACACACACACACACACACACACACACACACACACACACACACACATACACATACACATACACGCACGCACACACACACACACACACACACACACACACACACACACACACACACACACACACATACACGCACACACACACACACACACATACAGACAGAAGCTCTCCCAAAGGGGATAAATAGCATGTAGGCCAATATCAGTGTTCGGAGAAGAAAAATATTTTCATTGCAAGTGTATCTCTATATGTCAACAATCTGATAGGGCGCTGGGTGGAGATGCTTGGTTCCCAGGAGGACTCTGGCCACAGGTTGGGGCAGGGGGATGGAGGGGGTAGATAGAGTGGTGAACAGGAGAACATGGTGTTTGTCAACACCTCTGGTCTGGCAGATAGAGAGGGCAGTCTGTGACAGAGGAGCGATAGGAAGCAGATACAGGTGAACTTCCATTTAGACATAATCTATGTCCCGTGTGTGTGTGTGTGTGTGTGTGTGTGTGTGTGTGTGTGTGTGTGTGTGTGTGTGTGTGTGTGTGTGTGTGTGTGTGTGTGTGTGTGTGTGTGTGTGTGCGCGAACCATGCTCTATCCACAAAGGGTCCCATGGTGTTTTCATAACAGTCACTCCTACAACAGCCCAGCAGTGTGTATCTCTGATAGGAATTATATTCTCAAAGCTGATATTCGATTCTCTCTCAGGCTATTATAGAAAAGACAACAGCTTTTTTTAACCATTTGTTAGCTAGTTACCAATTGAATTATTAAAAGAACCACACACATTGCTGTAGCAAATAACTGGCAAGTACCATGTTGACAGAATTGTGAGAGAGATTTACCACCAATAGACTAGAGACTGTAGGAGATGTAGGGGAAGGACGCAACCTGAATAAACTACTACTATCTTTTCATATCCCATTACCTGTCATAATGTGTACACAGCACTGTCATAATATGGATAATATCCCTGTCTTAACATACTTTGGTATATAACCTACAGTGATACACACACACACTACACCAACAGACATAGACCTTGATGATTTAAATGTCTCTCATCTCAAGCCTCACAACAGTGTTGTGTTCACATGATGAGAGATAGGTGGTAGACCAAGGTTTCAGCCTTGAGCCCCCAAGGAAAACATATAGGGAACAGAGGGTCCTCTGTCTGGCCAGATGTCTGCAGCCACCGCCACTCACTCACTCACACACACACACACACACACACACACACACACACACACACACACACACACACACACACACACACACACACACACACACACCAATTGAAATGCTGAGGAGTAAGGAGGCACTAGTCCTTGGAACCTATATTATCCCAGGGAGTAATGAACCTATATTATCCCAGGGAGTAATGAACCTATATTATCCCAGGGAGTAATGAACCTATATTATCCCAGGGAGTAATGAACCTATATTATCCCAGGGAGTAATGAACCTATATTATCCCAGGGAGTAATGAACCTATATTAACCCAGGGAGTAATGAACCTATATTAACCCAGGGAGTAATGAACCTATGTTAACCCAGGGAGTAATGAACCTATATTATCCCAGGGAGTAATTAAACTATATTAACCCAGGGAGTAATGAACCTATATTATCCCAGGGAGTAATGAACCTATATTATCCCAGGGAGTAATGAACCTATATTATCCCAGGGAGTAACGAACCTATATTATCCCAGGGAGTAACGAACCTATATTATCCCAGGGAGTAATTAAACTATATTAACCAAGGAAGTAATGAACCTATATTATCCCAGGGAGTAATTAACCTATATTAACCCAGGGAGTAATTAACCTATATTATCCCAGGGAGTAATGAACCTATATTAACCCAGGGAGTGATGAACCTATATTATCCCAGGCAATAATGAACCTATATTAACCCAGGGAGTGATGAACCTATATTATCCCAGGCAATAATGAACCTATATTAACCCAGGGAGTAATGAACCTATATTAACCCAGGCAATAATGAACCTATATTAACCCAGGGAGTAATGAACCTATATTAACCCAGGGAGTAATGAACCTATATTATCCCAGGGAGTAATGAACCTATATTATCCCAGGGAGTAATGAACCTATATTAACCCAGGGAGTAATGAACCTATATTATCCCAGGGAGTAATGAACCTATATTATCCCAGGGAGTAATTAAACTATATTAACCAAGGAAGTAATGAACCTATATTATCCCAGGGAGTAATGAACCTATATTAACCCAGGGAGTAATGAACCTATATTATCCCAGGGAGTAACGAACCTATATTATCCCAGGGAGTAACGAACCTATATTATCCCAGGGAGTAATGAACCTATATTAACCCAGGGAGTGATGAACCTATATTATCCCAGGCAATAATGAACCTATATTAACCCAGGGAGTAATGAACCTATATTATCCCAGGGAGTAATGAACCTATATTAACCCAGGGAGTAATGAACCTATATTATCCCAGGCAATAATGAACCTATATTAACCCAGGGAGTAATGAACCTATATTAACCCAGGGAGTAATGAACCTATATTATCCCAGGGAGTAATGAACCTATATTATCCCAGGCAATAATGAACCTATATTATCCCAGAGAGTAATTAACCTATATTAACCCAGGGAGTAATGAACCTATATTAACCCAGGGAGTAATGAACCTATATTATCCCAGGCAATAATGAACCTATATTATCCCAGGGAGTAATGAACCTATATTAACCCAGGGAGTAATTAACCTATATTAACCCAGGGAGTAATGAACCTATATTATCCCAGGGAGTGATGAACCTATATTATCCCAGGCAATAATGAACCTATATTAACCCAGGGAGTAATTAACCTATATTAACCCAGGGAGTAATGAACCTATATTATCCCAGGGAGTAATGAACCTATATTATCCCAGGGAGTAATGAACCTATATTAACCCAGGGAGTAATGAACCTATATTAACCCAGGGAGTAATGAACCTATATTAACCCAGGGAGTAATGAACCTATATTATCCCAGGGAGTAATGAACCTATATTATCCCAGGGAGTAATGAACCTATATTATCCCAGGGAGTAATGAACCTATATTATCCCTATCTGTAATGTGTCTGTAGCATGACCCTGAGTATGTTTTAATGTATTTTTTTATGAATGGCATTTACAATAACACATCAAGACATAATCATGGGGAGATATATGACATATGACAGACATAAGATGCTGAATAAAAACTTAAAGTATTGTTATATTATGTTGACATGTTGTCTTGTTGTTATACCATATACATGTTGTGTATTATTGACATAATACCATATGCTAGCTACAGGTACCACATGGGGGGGTGGGGGGAGAGAGAGAGACAGAGAGGGAAAGCAACTTTGGGAAAATCCTCTGCATTAACAGCAGACTGTCACGGCTGGCTGAAGGACCAAGGTGCAGCATGGTACGCGTACATTTTCTCTTTATTAAACGCCGACAAAACGAAGAACAAAAAACTAACCGTGAAGCTTTGGGCTTTGTGCCCTGAACAAAGACAAAGTTAACTTCCCACAAAACAGGTCGGGGAAAAGGGTACCTAAGTATGGTTCTCAATCAGAGACAACGATAGACAGCTGCCTCTGATTGAGAACCACACCCGGCCAAACACATAGAAATAGAAAATCATAGAACATTGAACATAGACTGGCCCACCCAAATCACAACCTGACCAAACAAAAATAGAGACATAAAACGCTCTCTACGGTCAGGTCGTGACACAGACTTGTACATTTCCTCAGTGAAAACAATGTCCTGAGCAAATGTCAAATTAGCTTTTTACCAAATTACTGTACGACAGACCACGTATTCACCCTGCACACCCTAATTGACAAACAAACAAACAAAAACAAAAGCAAAGTCTTCTCATGCTTTGTTGACTTAGCTTTTGACTCAATTTGTCATGAGGGTCTGCTTTACAAATTGATGGAAAGTTGTGTTGGGGAAAAGCATACGACATTATAAAATCCATGTGCACAAACAACAAGTGTGTGTTTTAAAATGAGCAAAAAAATACATTTCTTTCCACAGGGCCATGGGGTGAGACAGGGATGCAGCATAAGCCCCACCCTCTACAAACATACAGTTGAATTCGGAAGGTTACTTACACTTAGGTTGGAGTCATTTAAGCTTGTTTTCCAACCACTCCACAAATTTCTTGTTAACAAACTATAGTTTTGGCAAGTCGGTTAGGACATCTACTTTGTGCATGACAAGTAATTTTTTCAAATTTTTTTTACAGACAGATAATTACACTTATAATTCACTGTATCACAATGCCAGTGGCTCAGAAGTTTACATACACTAAGGTGATTGTGTTTTAAACAGCTTGGAAAATTCCAGAAATTGATGTCATGGCTTTAGAGTCTTCTGATAGACTAATTAACACAATTTCAGTCAATTGGAGGTGTACCTATGGATGTATTTCAAGGCCTACCTTCAAACTCAGTGTCTTTTTGCTTGACGTCATGGGAAAATCAAGGGAAATCAGCCAAGACCTCAGACAAAAAAATTGTAGACCTCCACAAGACTGGTTCATTCTTGGGAGAAATTTCCAAATGCCTGAAGGTACCACGTTCATCTGTACAAGCAATAGTACGCAGGTATATACACCATGGGACCATGCAGCCATCATACCGCTCAGGAAGGAGACGCGTTCTGTCTCCTAGAGATGAACGTACTTCGGTGTGAAAAGTGCAAATCAATCCCAGAAAAACAGCAAAGGACCTTGTGAAGATGCTGGAGGAAACAGGCACAAATGTATCTATATCCACAGTAAAATGAGTCCTATATCGACATAACCTAAAAGCCGCTCAGAAAGGAGAAGCCACCACTCCAAAATCGCCATAAAAAAAGCCAAACTACGGTTTGCAACTGCACATGGGGACAAAGATCGTACTTTTTGGAGAAATGTCCTCTGGGCTGATCAAACAAAAATAGAACTGTTTGACCATAATGACCATCGTTATGTTTGGAGGAAAAAGGGGGAGGCTTGCAAACCGAAGAACACCATCCCAACCATGAAGCACGGGGTTGGCAGCATCATGTTGTGTGGATGCTTTGCTGCAGGAGGGACTGGTGCACTTCACAAAATAGATGGCATCATGAGGGCGGAAAATTACATGGATATATTGAAGCAACATCTCAAGACATCAGTCAGTAAGTTTAAGCTTGGTCGCAAATGGGTCTTCCAAATGGACAATGACCCCAATGTTATTTTGACATTTTACATTCTTAAAATAAAGTGGTGATCCTAACTAATCTAAGACATGGAATGTTAACTAGGATTAAATGTCAGGAATTATGAAGAACTGAGATTAAATGTATTTGGCTGAGGTGTATGTAAACTTCCAACTTCAACTGTATATATCAACGAATTGGCGAGGGCACTAGAACAGTCTGCAGCACCCGGCCTCACCCTACTAGACTCTGAAGTAAAATGTCTAAGGTCTGCTGATGATCTGGGCTTCTCCCCCCAACCAAGGAGGGCCAACAGCAGCACGTAGATCTTCTTCACAGATTATGTCAGACCTGGGCCCTGACTGTTTATCTAATGGTGTTCCAAAAAAGGTCCAGTTGCCACGACCACAAATACAAATTCCATCTAGTCACTGTTTCCCTAGAGTACACAAAAAATACCTGGATCTGGCGAAAAATACTTGAATTAGTTATAGAACCCATTGCCCTTCATGGTTGTGAGGTCCGCGGTCCGCTCACCAACCAAGAATTCACAAAATGGGACAAACACCAAATTGAGACCCTCCATGCAGAATTCTGCAAAAATATAGTCTGTGTACCAAGTAAAAAACACCAAATAATGCATGCAGAGCAGAATTAGGCCGATACCCGCTAATTATGAAAGAAACCGTTAAATTCTACAACCACCTAAAAGGAAGTGATTCCCAAACATTTCCGTAACAAAGCCATCACCTACAGAGAAATGAACCTGGAGAAGAGTCCCCTCAGCAAGCTGGTCCTGAGGCTCTTTTCACAAACACAAACAGATCCCACAGAGCTCCAGGACAGCAACACAATTAGACCCAATAGACACAACCAAATCATGAGAAAACAAAAATATTATTACTGACACAATGTAAAGAATTAACAAAAAAACAGAGCAAACTAGAATGCTATTTGGCCATTAACAGAGAGTACACAGTGGCAGAATACCTGACCACCGTGACTGACCCAAAATTAAGGAATGCTTTGACTATGTACGGATTCAGTGAGCATAGCCTTGCTGTTGAGAGAGGCTTCCGTAGGCAGACCTGGCTCTCAAGAGAAAACAGTCTATATGTACACTGCCCACAAAATGAGGTGGAAACTGAACTGCAGGTCCTAACCTCCTGCCAAGCGTATGACCATATTAGAGACACATATTTCCCTCAGTATCACGACTTTCACCGAAGGTAGCTCCTCTCCTTGTTCGGGCGGCGCTCAGTGGTCATCGTCACCGGTCTACTGGCTGCCACCGGAGGTGGCTCCTCTCCCTGTTCGGGCGGCGCTCGGTGGTCATCGTCACCGGTCTACTGGCTGCCACCGAAGGTAGCTCCTCTCCCTGTTCGGGCGGCGCTCGGTGGTCATCGTCACCCTGTCTACTGGCTGCCACCGGAGGTAGCTCCTCTCCCTGTTCGGGCGGAGCTCGGTGGTCATCGTCACCGGTCTACTGGCTGCCACCGAAGGTAGCTCCTCTCCCTGTTCGGGCGGCGCTCGGTGGTCATCGTCACCGGTCTACTGGCTGCCACCGAAGGTAGCTCCTCTCCCTGTTCGGGCGGCGCTCGGTGGTCATCGTCACCGGTCTACTGGCTGCCACCGAAGGTAGCTCCTCTCCCTGTTCGGGCGGCGCTCGGTGGTCATCGTCACCGGTCTACTGGCTGCCACGGAAGGTAGCTCCTCTCCCTGTTCGGGCGGCGCTCGGTGTTCATCATCACCGGTCTACTAGCTGCCACCGAAGGTAGCTCCTCTCCCTGTTCGGGCGGCGCTCGGTGTTCATCATCACCGGTCTACTAGCTGCCACCGAAGGTAGCTCCTCTCCCTGTTCGGGCGGCGCTCGGTGTTCATCATCACCGGTCTACTGGCTGCCACCGAAGGTAGCTCCTCTCCCTGTTCGGGCGGCGCTCGGTGTTCATCATCACCGGTCTACTAGCTGCCACCGAAGGTAGCTCCTCTCCCTGTTCGGGCGGCGCTCGGTGTTCATCATCACCGGTCTACTGGCTGCCACTGAATTTAGCTCCTCTCCCTGTTCGGGCGGCGCTCGGTGTTCATCATCACCGGTCTACTAGCTGCCACCGAAGGTAGCTCCTCTCCCTGTTCGGGCAGCGCGCGGTGTTCATCGTCACCGGTCTACTGGCTGCCACCGAAGGTGGCTCCTCTCCCTGTTCGGGCGGCGCTCAGTGGTCATCGTCACCGGTCTACTGGCTGCCACCGGAGGTGGCTCCTCTCCCTGTTCGGGCGGCGCTCGGTGGTCATCGTCACCGGTCTACTGGCTGCCACCGAAGGTAGCTCCTCTCCCTGTTCGGGCGGCGCTCGGTGGTCATCGTCACCCTGTCTACTGGCTGCCACCGGAGGTAGCTCCTCTCCCTGTTCGGGCGGAGCTCGGTGGTCATCGTCACCGGTCTACTGGCTGCCACCGAAGGTAGCTCCTCTCCCTGTTCGGGCGGCGCTCGGTAGTCATCGTCACCGGTCTACTGGCTGCCACCGAAGGTAGCTCCTCTCCCTGTTCGGGTGGCGCTCGGTGGTCATCATCACCGGTCTACTGGCTGCCACCGAAGGTGGCTCCTCTCCCTGTTCGGGCGGCGCTCGGTGGTCATCATCATCGGTCTACTGGCTGCCACCGAAGGTAGCTCCTCTCCCTGTTCGGGCGGCGCTCGGTGTTCATCATCACCGGTCTACTGGCTGCCACCGAATTTAGCTCCTCTCCCTGTTCGGGCGGCGCTCGGTATTCATCATCACCGGTCTACTAGCTGCCACCGAAGGTAGCTCCTCTCCCTGTTCGGGCAGCGCGCGGTGTTCATCGTCACCGGTCTACTGGCTGCCACCGAAGGTAGCTCCTCTCCCTGTTCGGGCGGTGCTCGGTGGTCATCGTCACCGGTCTACTGGCTGCCACCGAAGGTGGCTCCTCTCCCTGTTCGGGCGGCGCTCGGTGGTCATCGTCACCGGTCTACTGGCTGCCACCGAAGGTAGCTCCTCTCCCTGTTCGGGCGGCGCTCGGTGGTCATCGTCACCGGTCTACTGGCTGCCACCGAAGGTGGCTCCTCTCCCTGTTCGGGCGGCGCTCGGTGGTCATCGTCACCGGTCTACTGGCTGCCACCGAAGGTAGCTCCTCTCCCTGTTCGGGCGGCGCTCGGTGGTCATCGTCACCGGTCTACTGGCTGCCACCGAAGGTGGCTCCTCTCCCTGTTCGGGCGGCGCTCGGTGGTCATCGTCACCGGTCTACTGGCTGCCACCGAAGAGCTCCTCTCCCTGTTCGGGCGGCGCTCGGTGGTCATCGTCACCGGTCTACTGGCTGCCACCGAAGGTGGCTCCTCTCCCTGTTCGGGCGGCGCTCGGAGGTCATCATCACCGGTCTACTGGCTGCCACCGAAGGTGGCTCCTCTCCCTGTTCGGGCGGCGCTCGGCGGTCATCATCACCGGTCTACTGGCTGCCACCGAAGGTAGCTCCTCTCCCTGTTCGGGCGGCGCTCGGTGTTCATCATCACCGGTCTACTGGCTGCCACCGAAGGTAGCTCCTCTCCCTGTTCGGGCGGCGCTCGGTGTTCATCATCACCGGTCTACTGGCTGCCACCGAAGGTAGCTCCTCTCCCTGTTCGGGCGGCGCTCGGTGTTCATCATCACCGGTCTACTGGCTGCCACCGAAGGTAGCTCCTCTCCCTGTTCGGGCGGCGCTCGGTGGTCATCGTCACCGGTCTACTGGCTGCCACCGAAGGTGGCTCCTCTCCCTGTTCGGGCGGCGCTCGGTGGTCATCGTCACCGGTCTACTGGCTGCCACCGAAGAGCTCCTCTCCCTGTTCGGGCGGCGCTCGGTGGTCATCGTCACCGGTCTACTGGCTGCCACCGAAGGTGGCTCCTCTCCCTGTTTGGGCGGCGCTCGGAGGTCATCGTCACCGGTCTACTGGCTGCCACCGAAGGTGGCTCCTCTCCCTGTTCGGGCGGCGCTCGGCGGTCATCATCACCGGTCTACTGGCTGCCACCGAAGGTAGCTCCTCTCCCTGTTCGGGCGGCGCTCGGTGTTCATCATCACCGGTCTACTGGCTGCCACCGAAGGTAGCTCCTCTCCCTGTTCGGGCGGCGCTCGGTGTTCATCATCACCGGTCTACTGGCTGCCACCGAAGGTAGCTCCTCTCCCTGTTCGGGCGGCGCTCGGTGTTCATCATCACCGGTCTACTGGCTGCCACCGAAGGTAGCTCCTCTCCCTGTTCGGGCGGCGCTCGGTGTTCATCATCACCGGTCTACTGGCTGCCACCGAAGGTAGCTCCTCTCCCTGTTCGGGCGGCGCTCGGTGTTCATCATCACCAGTCTACTAGCTGCCACCGAAGGTAGCTCCTCTCCCTGTTCGGGCGGCGCTCGGTGTTCATCATCACCGGTCTACTAGCTGCCACCGAAGGTAGCTCCTCTCCCTGTTCGGGCGGCGCTCGGTGTTCATCATCACCGGTCTACTAGCTGCCACCGAAGGTAGCTCCTCTCCCTGTTCGGGCAGCGCGCGGTGTTCATCATCACCGGTCTACTGGCTGCCACCGAAGGTAGCTCCTCTCCCTGTTCGGGCAGCGCTCGGTGTTCATCATCACCGGTCTACTGGCTGCCACCGAAGGTAGCTCCTCTCCCTGTTCGGGCGGCGCTCGGTGTTCATCATCACCGGTCTACTAGCTGCCACCGAAGGTAGCTCCTCTCCCTGTTCGGGCGGCGCTCGGTGTTCATCATCACCGGTCTACTGGCTGCCACCGAATTTAGCTCCTCTCCCTGTTCGGGCGGCGCTCGGTGTTCATTATCACCGGTCTACTAGCTGCCACCGAAGGTAGCTCCTCTCCCTGTTCAGGCAGTGCGCGGTGTTCATCATCACCGGTCTACTGGCTGCCACCGAAGGTAGCTCCTCTCCCTGTTCGGGCGGCGCTCTGTGTTCATCATCACCGGTCTACTAGCTGCCACCGAAGGTAGCTCCTCTCCCTGTTCGGGCGGCGCTCGGTGTTCATCATCACCGGTCTACTGGCTGCCACCGAAGGTAGCTCCTCTCCCTGTTCGGGCGGCGCTCGGTGTTCATCATCACCGGTCTACTAGCTGCCACCGAAGGTAGCTCCTCTCCCTGTTCGGGCGGCGCTCGGTGGTCATCATCACCGGTCTACTAGCTGCCACCGATTCCTTTTCTTATCTGTTGGTTTTGTCTTGATTGTTTTCACATATATCTTATTTGTTGTTAATTAGGGGCTATTTAAACTCCCAGGTCCCGCCTGATTTTGTGCGGGTTTATCCTTTATGTCAGTGGTGTATTATTGTTTTTCTCTTACGTGTTTGCTGTTCGTTATTTGGTTTGGGTTGGGAAGGAAACCTGGTTTCGGTTTTTTGGTCATTTTGCCTGGTTGTTGGCTGGACCCAGCTGAATAAAGTGTATTCATTGGAAGCACTGCTCTCTGCGCCTGACTCCACACCCACCACTCCTAGCGATCCGTGAAACTCAGATTACACAGACCCACAAAGAATTCGAAAACAAATCCAATTTTGCTAAACTCCCATATCTCTTCGGTGTAATACCACAGTGCATTCACATCAGCAAGATTTGTGAACTTGTACCACAAGAAAATGTCAACCAGTGAAGAACAAACACCACTGTAAAGGGGAAAGGGAAAGAGTGTAATGTTTACTGTACTTTTGTTATTGTTTATTTCACTTTTGTTTATTATCTATTTCACTTGATTTGGCAATGTGAACATACAATGCCTTCAGAAAGAGCCCTTGACTTGTTGTTACATAAAAATGACATTTTATTCAAATAAATAAGCCTTATTCTAAAATGGATTAAATAAAGTTAAATAAAGTTCCTCAGCAATCTACACACAATACCCCATAATGACTCAAATCAATTTTTGTAAAAATATTTAAAAAATAAACTTCTTTGCGTAAGTATTCAGACCCTTTGCAATGAGACTCGAAATTGAGCTCAGGTGCATCCTGTTTCCATTGATCATCCTTGAGATGTTTCTACAACTTGATTGGTCCCTTTGATTATATAAGGTCCCACAGTTGACATTGCATGTCAGAGCAAATACCAAGCCATGAGGTCCAAGGAATTGTCTGTAGAGCTCCGAGACAAGATTGTGTCGAGGCACAGATCTGCGGAACGGTACCAAAAAATGTTGGCAGCATTGATGATCCCCAAGAACACAGTGGGCTCCATAGTTCTTAAATGGAAGAAGTTTGGAACCACCAAGACTCTTCCTAGAGCTGGCCGCACGGCCAAACTGAGCATTCAGGGGAGAAGGGCCTTGGTCAAGGAGGTGACCAAGAACCCGATGGTCACTCTGACAGAGCTCTAGAGTTCCTCTGTGGAGAACCATCTCTGTAGTACTCCACCAATCAGGCATTTATGTTAGATTGGCCAGGCGGCAGCCACTCCTCAGTAAAAGGCACATGACAGCCCGCTTGGAATTTTCCAAAAAGTACCTTAAGACTCTCAGACCATGAGAAACAAGATTCTCTGCTCTGATGAAACCATGTTCTGGAGGAAACCTGCACCATCCCTACGATGAAGCATGGTGGTGGCAGGATCATGCTGTGGGGATGTTTTTCAGCAGCAAGGACTGCGAGACTAGTCAGGATCGAGGGAAAGATGAACGGAGCAAAGTACAGAGAGATCCTTGATGAAAACCTGTGAGTGCTAGGGACTTCAGACTGGGGCAAAGGTCACCCTCCAATAGGACATTGACCCTAAGCACACAGCCAAGACAATGCAGGAGTAGCTTCGGGATAAGTCTCTGAATGCCCATGAGTGGCCCGGCCAGAGCCCGGACTTGAACCTGATTGAACATCTCTGGAGAGATAGCTGTGCAGCGACGCTCCCCATCCAACCTGACAGAACTTGAGAGGATCTGCAGAGAAGAATTTGAGAAACTCCCCATGTGTGCCATGCTTGTAGCATCATACCTAAGAAGACTCAATGCTGTAATTGCTGCCGAAGGTGCTTCAACAAAGTACTGAGTAAAGGGTCTGGATACTTATGTAAATGTAAAATTGTGCTTTGTCATTATGGGGTATTGTGTGTAGATTGATGAGGGGAACAAAAAAAACAGTTTAATCCATTTTAGAACAAAGCTGTAACTTAACAAAATGTGGAAAAAGTCTGAATTGAATTGAGAGAGAGAGTTAGAGGGAGGGAGAGAGGGAGAGACAGAGAGAGAGAGAAAGGGGAGAGAACGAGAGGGGGGAGAGAGAGGGGGACAGAAGGAGGAGAGAGTGAAAGAGAGAGGGAGGGGGAGGGGAGGGGAGGGAGGGAGAGAGAGAGAGAAAGAAAGAAAGATAGAGAGGGGGAGAGAGAGAGGGGGGAGAATGGAATGGAGAGAGGGTGAGGGAGGGAGGGAGAGGGGAAGGGAGAGAGAGCGGGGGGAGAGAGAGAGAGAGAAAGAAAGAAAGAATGAGAGAAGGGGAGAGAGGGAGAAGGTGGGGAAGAGAGTGAGTTAGAGAGAGAGAGACGGGGGGGTGAAAGCGAGACGGTATGTGGCTAAGAGGTTAGCTTGGAGGCAGTCATGGGAAGCAGGAAGGGAACACACCTGTGTGTGATTTACAGCAGTCAGATACAATCTCACACACCACACAAAGATACAACTATTTTTTCACATAAATACAATCAAAACAGGTCTAAATATGATGCCATATTGAAATGCGTAGTAATGAAGGAGGTAGCAGTTGTAATCCAAACTTGAGTGGCAGTGTAATCCTGCTTTCCCTTGCTGTGGAATCAGAGTGACACTACTGACAGGCGTTATATTGATTATATTCATGCATCTATTTTTCTACCTTGGCATCCTGTTGAACCTGTGCTCATGACCTTGCCCTTGCCACTGTGTTAAACTGGGTTAAGTTTACTCAGAGCATGCTGTCTCAGATCCAGGCAGTTAGTTCTGGACTGTAAGAGAGCAGGGAGGGGTTAAAGGTTAGAGTGAGACATTTTGACAACTCAAAAAAGGCATATCACTTCAAATGCTGAACTCAGACAGTCCTGTTTCAAAGTCAGTTGGAATGCATGATTCCATGGTGCTCATTGTAGATCTGTTTCATTTCAAACCCACATTCAGTGAAAGATCCACTGTCTTTTTTAAATGGATACTTGCCGTTGTCTCTTTTGACCCTAGCTCTAAATAGACGTAATGGTGTCAGAAGTGGGATCTGGGCAGGTAGGTGAGTTTATTCCACGGAGGGTGTGCTCGCTCTTTGAATATCCTGCATCCACCAATAGGAAGTCACCCAACGAGGGCATGCTCCATCATGGTATCCTGGAGGCTCTAATCAGCTATTAGCCATGTCGTGCCACTGTCTCTAACCCCACCACAGTGCAACTTCCCGCTGATCCAAGTGTACGACGACGGACACTTTCCGGTTCATTCATTATTCCAAACCCTTCTAAAATAATTCCTGCTTCCGGAGCGGTTATGACGGGGGGCCAAGATCGGAACGTCAGAGCGAGGGTCCGGCAGATCTGAGCATTCCTCCTCTCTTTCTCTTTTCCTTCTTCTGTAATCAGGGCTGCGACGGGCCTCCGCCACCAGAACAAAGGGTTATGTTTGTTGTCTTGCGCCCCTTTTATTTTGTTCGTGTTCCTCTGTGTGCGTGTGCAGGGCTTTGATGTATACACACAAACACGAACGCCCCCCAGCCTGTTATGAAATGATTTGTGCCCGTGAGTAAGCGTGCAGATTGGAAAGAAAGGAAGAGTACAAAGTAGGAGTGGAGTGTTTGTTTCCTTCTCTATCACTAATGGGCTTTTTACAGTTGGAGTGTCGAAGACCCAGGCTTTTCGTAGGAAGTCTAAGAACTGTGTTTGGTGCGGGGTCAGCTTGCCTTTCAACTTTAATTTAAAGTAATGCACCTGTTTGTTGTCATTTCTAAGTTTAGCTCTGACCTTCAAAGCACAATTAGATATGGCTAGTTATGGTCACACAAAAATATAGCAGGTAATTATGATATGATGCGAGATACAGAGCTAAGGAAACCCCCAAACTAGTTCTGGCTGACAAAACTTAAATGCCTTTCTTCCACTTCGTTGGTTTTCGACAAAGGAAAATATTATTTTAATTTAGTAAAAAAAGGGCTAGACAAAGGTGAATCTCTACATTTCAGATTCTGTGAAACTCCCGAGGAGAATGAAATGAGCAGCGTTATTTAAGTTCATGTGTTCATATCTTAGATCCACTGATTAGTGTGATATGATGGAGTCTCCCAAAGACCAAAGAGGGAGAAACAGACAGATGATAAAGAGATGGAGAAACAGAGATGATAAAGAGAGGAAGAAACAGACAGATGATAAAGAGGTGGAGAAACAGAGATGATAAAGAGATGGAGAAACAGAGATGATAAAGAGATGGAGAAACAGAGATGATAAATAGATGGAGAAACAGATGATAAAGAGATGGAGAAACAGAGATGATAAAGAGAGGAAGAAACAGAGATGATAAAGAGATGGAGAAACAGACAGATGATAAAGAGATGGAGAAACAGACAGATGATAAAGAGGGGAAGAAACAGACAGATGATAAAGAGAGGAAGAAACAGAGATGATAAAGAGAGGAAGAAACAGAGATGATAAAGAGATGGAGAAACAGATGATAAAGAGAGGAAGAAACAGAGATGATAAAGACAGGGAGGGAAAGAGAAGACAAAGATGAGGAGATTTCGCTTCAGGTTTAGCTTCCCCCCTCTCTTTCTTGTCTGGTGGGTGCTACGGTTGAGCTGAGGCCGAATGCCAACGTTTGAGAAACCAGCAAGAGTGCGTGTGCGTGTTTGTGTGTGTCTCAGACGGAGAGAGAAAGAGAGGTTTGAAAAGAGTGTGTGACTCCTCGTTCGCCTCCCTGTGAGATGGGGGCTGGTTCTTCCTGTTCATCCGTGCTGACATACATGGGGTAGAGGAGGGGGAGGATGGCTAGTCTTTTATTTTTTGTTGTTGCCTATTTTTGGGCATTAAAATGTGTCACATATCAGATTGCAAACAATGTAAAAATAAAAATAAAAAAGGAATATGTAGTTAATAAAGCCACATACAAACATGGTGTATTATTTGCTTTCTTGAGTAAGACAGCACCAACAAGCAGGTGTTTCAGCGTAGCTCAGTGCTTTCTGTGGTGGAGGGGCAGCCAGCTGAAAAAAATACAGAGCGTAAGGGTTGGTAAGCTTCTCTAGTTGTGCATTGATTGGCTCAGTGTTCTGTTAGTCATGGGGACACAACGTCATCGCAAATTCCACAGGGAGAGCTAGAAAGTTCAAGCCCCCTTGGGTGCTGCCATTGATTTACATTAGAAGTGCCCATCCAAGAAGGCTAAAGGTTATTGGCCACAGATAAAATGATGTCAAATCATGTTATATCTCAAGCAGCTTTGATTGGACTGATCTTACTTAGCAATCTTACTTAGCAATCTTACTTAGCAATCTTACTTAGCAAGCTTGACAAGCAGTCATCATCATGAATCACCTCGACAATCTACTGGCAAATCCTTTTCAATCCTTGTCATATTAAGATACATTTCTGATAAAATGTATCGGTGCTCATTGGCCATTGGACATAAACATTAAACAACAAGTTGAAAATCAAAGATTCAACAATGAGTGGTTCGAAAAGGAATCAGTGGATAAATGCAAGCGTGGCAAAGAAATAACATTTAGCTTCCTCTGCTATTCAGTGGAGAGGGTGTGTGGTATAAGTCTGGGTCGGAGGGTCTCTTTTCCAAGCTTACTAAAAGGATCAACCTTCACACACAACACCATGGGCCAGTAAAGGTTGAATATACAGTTGAAGTCGGAGGTTTACATACACCTTAGCCAAATACATTTAAACTAAGTTATTCACAATTCCTGACATTTAATCCTTGTAAAAATTCCCTGTCTTAGGTCAGTTAGGATCATCATGTCACGTTCTGACCTTAGTTCTGTTATCTTTGTTTTAGTATGGTCAGGGCGTGAGTTGGGTGGGTTGTCTATGTTCGTTTTTCTATCATTTGGGATTTCTGTGTTCGGCCTGGTATGGTTCTCAATCAGAGGCAGCTGTCAATCGTTGTCCCTGATGGAGAATCATACTTAGGTAGCCTGGTTTCACTTTTGAGTTGTGGGTGTTTATTTTCCGTGTCAGTGTTTGTGCCACATGGGACTGTTTCGTTTTGATTACTTCACGTTTATTGTTTTGTATTTCAGTGTTCAGTTTTGTTTCATTAAAATGATAAAACATGAACACTTACTACGCTGCGCTTTGGTCCGATCCTTGCGACTCCTCGTCAGAAGAAGAGGACGAGCATTACACACCACTTTATTTTAAGAATGTGAAATGTCAAAATAATAGTAGAGAATTATTTATTTCGGCTTTTATTTCTTTCATCACATTCCCAGTGGGTCAGAAGTTTACATACACTCAATTAGCATTTGGTAGCATTGCCTTTAAATTGTTTAACTTGGGTCGAACGTTTCAGGTAGCCTTCCACAAGCTTCCCGCAATAAGTTAGGTGAATTTTGGCCCATTCCTCCTGACAGAGCTGGTGTAACTGAGTCAGGTTTGTAGGCCTCCTTGCTCGCACACGCTTTTTCAGTTCTGCCCACAAATTTTTTATAGGATTGAGGTCAGGGCTTTGGAAGTATGCTTGGGGTAATTGTCCGTTTGGAAGACACATTTGCGACCAAGTTTTAACTTCCTGACTGATGTCTTGAGATGTTGCTTCAATATATCCACATAATTGTCCTCCTCATGATGCCATCAATTTTGTGAAGTGCACCAGTCCCTCCTGCAGCAAAGCACCTCCCCAACATGATGCTGCCACCCCCTTGCTTCACGGTTGGGATGGTGTTCTTCGGCTTGCAAGTCTACCCCTTTTCCTCCAAACAAAACAATGGTCATTATGGCCAAACAGTTCTATTTTTGTTTCATCAGACCAGAGGACATTTTTCCAAAAAGTGTGATCTGTGTCCCCATGTGCAGTTTCAAATCGTAGTCTGGCTTTTTTATGGCAGTTTGGAGCAGTGGCTTCTTCCTTGCTGAGCTGCCTTTCAGGTTATGTCGATCTAAGACTTGTTTTACTGTGGATATAGATACTTTTGTACCTGTTTCCTCCAGCATCTTCACAAGGTCGTTTGCTGTTGTTCTGGGATTGATTTGCACTTTTCACACCAAAGTACATTCATCACTAGGAGACAGAACACATCTCCTTCCTGAGCGGTATGACGGCTGTGTGGTCCAATGGTGTTTATACAGTGGGGCAAAAAGTATTTAGTCAGCCACCAATTGTGCAAGTTCTCCCACTTAAAAATATGAGAGAGGCCTGTAATTTCCATCATAGTTACACTTCAACTATGACAGACAAAATGAGAAGAAAAAAAATCCAGAAAATCACATTGTAGCATTTTTTATGAATTTATTTGCAAATTATGGTGGAAAATAAGTATTTGGTCACCTACAAACAAGCAAGATTTCTGGCTCTCACAGACCTATAACTTCTTTAAGAGGCTCCTCTGTCCTCCACTCGTTACCTGTATTAATGGCACCTGTTTGAACTTGTTATCAGTATAAAAGACACCTGTCCACAACCTCAAACAGTCACACTCCAAACTCCACTATGGCCAAGACCAAAGAGCTGTCAAAGGACACCAGAAACAAAATTGTAGACCTGCACCAGGCTGGGACGACTGAATCTGCAAAAGGTAAGCAGCTTGGTTTGAATAAATCAAGTGTGGGAGCAATTATTAGGGCTTTACCTAGCAAAGACTTATAGATGACCTGGAGCCAGTGGGTTTGGCGACGAATATGAAGCAAGGGCCAGCCAACGAGAGCATACAGGTCGCAGTGGTGGGTGGTAATATGGGGCTTTGGTAACAAAACGGATGGCACATAGACTGCATCCAATTTGCTGAGTAGAGTGTTGGAGGCTATTTTGTAAATGACATCGCCAAAGTCAAGGATCGGTAGGATAGTCCGTTTTAAGAGGGTATGTTTGGAAGGATGCTTTGTTGCGAAATAGGAAGCCGATTCTAGATTAAATTTTGGATTGGAGATGCTTAATGTGAGTCTGGAAGGAGAGTTTACAGTCTAACCAGACACCTAGGTATTTGTAATTGTCCACATATTCTAAGTCAGAACCGTCCGGAGTAGTGATGCTGGACGGGTGGGCAGGTGCGGGCAGCGATCGGTTGAAGAGCATGCATTTAGTTTTACTTGCATTTAAGAGGAGTTGGAGGCCATGGAAGGAGAGTTGTTAGGCATTGAAGCTCGTCTGGAGTTAACTTCTTGGCGCACCCATCCCGTTATCATTTTCGTCAACATCCGCTGAATTGCAGAGCGCCGAATTTAAGTTAAATTACTAAAAATATTTAATTTTCATGAAATCACAAGTGCAATATAGCAAAACACAGCTTAGCTTGTTGTTAATCCACCATAGTTAGGGATGGAAATGTCAGGATTTTTGGTGGCCTTCCTAAGCCAGGATTCAGACACGGCTAGGACATCTGGGTTAGCAGAGTGTGCTAAAGCAGTGAGTTTAACAAATTTAGGGAGGAGGCTTCTAAAGTTAACATGCATGAAACCAATGCTTTTACGGTTACAGAAGTCAACAAATGAGAGCGCCTGGGGAATGGGAGTGGAGCTAGGCGCTACAGGGCCTGGATTAACCTCTACATCACCAGATGAACAGAGGAGGAGTGGGGTAAGGGTGCGGCTAAAGGCTATTAGAACTGGTCGTCTAGTGCGTTCGAAACAGAGAGTAAAAGGAGCAGGTTTCTGGGCGCGGAAGAATAGATTCAATGCTTAATGTACAGACAAAGGTATGGTAGGATGTGAACACAGTTGAGGTAAACCTAGGTATTGAGTGACGATGAGAGAGGTTTTGTCTCTAGAGACATCATTTAGACCGGGTGAGGTCACTGCATGTGTGGGAGGTGAAACAAACGGGCTAGCTATGGCATATTGACTAGGGCTGGAGGCTCTACAGTGAAATAAGACAATAATCACTAACGTAAAAAGGCAATGGACAAGACATATTGACATTAGGGAGAGGCATGCGTAGCCGAGTGATCATAGGGACCAGTGGGTAGCTAGGAGCGCTGGAGAAATGACGATTCAGACAGCTAATGGGCCGGAGCTAGCAGGCTAGCAGAAGGGCCTTAGGGGGACGTCGTGACGGAAAAAGTCTGTTGTAGCCCCCTCAGACAGTTACGTCGGCAGACCAGTCGTGTTGGATCGACAGTAGAAGGGTCCAGGCCAATTGGCAAAATAGGTATTGTAGCCCAAGAAATTGGCTGATGGTCCTCTTCGGCAGTGTGATATGCTCTAGACAGCTAGCTCTAGACAGCTAGCGGGCCATGGCTAGCAGGCTAGCGGATGGGCCTTCAGGGGACGTCGCGAAGGAGGAGCCTGTTGAAACCCCTCGGGCGGATTACATCGGTAGACCAGTCGTGATGCAATCGGCGGGGCTCCGTGTTGGTAGTAAAAGGGGTCCAGGCCAATTGGCAAAATATGTATTGTAGCCCAAGGAGTGGCTGATGGACCTCTTCAGCTAGCCGGGAGATGGGCCTAGCACAAGGCTAGTTCCAGGCTCACTGGTGCTTGCTTCGGGACAGAGACGTTAGCCAGAGGGTAGCCACTCGGATAGCAGCTAACTAGCTGCGATGATCCAGGTGAAAAGGTTCAGAGCTTGCGGTAGGAAACCGGAGATGTGGAGAAAAAGCAGTTCGGTATGCTCTAGGTTGAATCGCGCTGTGCAGACTGGCAGGAGTTGACCGGGCTAAGGTTAGCTGATGACCGCTAGCAGTGGCTAACTGACTACTAGCCAGTAGCTAGTTAGCTGGCTAGCTTCTGTTGGGGGTTCCGGTTCTAAAGTATAGAAAATAGCAGATACATTCCACATTCGGTGAGGCGGGTTGCAGGAGAATATGTTGAAACTGAGGTTAAAAATATAAAACAATATATACGAAATATATACGAAGGGGAAAAAAGATATATTCACGGGACACGACAAGACAAAGATGTCTTAACTGCTACGCCATCTTGGAATGAGGACGGCTATTCTGACAGATACTGTACATGAGGGGGAGGATGGCTAGTCTGACAGATACCTGGAGGAGAGGATGGCTAGTCTGACAGATACCTTGAGGAGAGGATGGGGAGGATGGCTAGTCTGACAGATACATGAAGGGGGAGGATGGCTAGTCTGACAGATACATGGAGGAGAGGAGGGGGAGGATGGCATACTGATAACCAGTAAGAAGGCAGGTGTTCTTGGATCTATTATGATTTATATTAACACAGGGAGTAGCATTGTCCCGAAATGGAGTTCGGACGGGTGAGTCTGGAGTATTATAGAGGTAACTGACAAAATAAAGGAAACATCAACATAAAGCGTCTTAATAGGGCGTTGGGCCACCATGAGCTGCCAGAAAAGCTTCAATGAACCTTGGCATAGATTATAGGGACATGACACCATTCTTCATTGAGAAATTACATAATTGTGTTTTTGACATTTTTATACATGACCCTAAGCATGATGGGATGTTAATTGCTTAATTAAGTCAGGAACCACACGTGTGGAAGCACCTGCTTTCAATATACCTTGTATCACTCATTTACTGAAGTGTTTCCTTTATTATGGCAGTTACCTGTATGGGTGTGTTTGTGCACGTACAGTTGAAGTCGGACGTTTACATACACATTAGCCAAATACATTTAAACTCAGTTTTTCACAATTCCTGACATTTAATCCCAGTAAAAATCCCCTGTTTTAGGTCAGTTAGGATCACCAGTTTATTTTAAGAATGTGAAATGTCAGAATAATAGTAGAGAGAATTATTGATTTCAGCTTTAATTTCTTTCATCACACTCCCAGTGGGTCAGAAGTTTACATACACTCAGTATTTGGTAGCATTGCCTTTAAAAATTTTGAACTTTGGTCAAACGTTTTGGGTATCCTTCAACAAGCTTTCCACAATATGTTGGGTGAATTTTGGCCCATTCCTCCTGACAGAGCTGGTGTAACTGAGTCAGGTTTGTAGACCTCCTTGATCGCACATGCTTTTTCAGTTCTGCCCACAAATTTTCTATAGGGTTGAGGTCAGGGATTTGTGATGGCCACTCCAATACCTTCTCTTTGTTGTCCTTAAGCCATTTTTCCACAACTTTGGAAGTATGCTTGGGGTCATTGTCCATTTGGAAGACCCATTTGCGACCAAGCTTAAACTTCCTGACATGTCTCGAGATGTTGCTTCAGTATATCCACATCATTGTCCTCCTCATGATGCCATCTATTTTGTGAAGTGCACCAGTCCCTCCTGCAGCAAAGCATCCCCACAACATGATGCTGCCACCCCCGTGATTCACGGTTGGGATGGTGTTCTTCGGCTTGCAAGCCTCCCCCTTTTTCCTCCAAACATAATGATGGTCATTATGGCCAAACAGTTCTATTTTTGTTTCATCAGGCCAGAGGACATTTCTCCAAAAAGTACGATCTTTGTCCCCATGTGCAGTTGCAAACCGTAGTTTGGCTTTTTTATGGCGATTTTGGAGTGGTGGCTTCTCCTTTCTGAGCGGCCTTTCAGGTTTTGTCGATGTAGGACTCGTTTTACTGTAGATATAGATACTTTTGTGCCTGTTTCCTCCAGCATCTTCACAAGGTCCTTTGCTGTTGTTCTGGGATTGATTTGCACTTTTCGCCCCAAAGTACATTCCTCTGTAGGAGACAGAACGAGTCTCCTTCCTGAGCGGTATGACAGCTGCATGGTCCCATGGTGTTTATACATGCGTACTATTGTTTGTACAGATGAACGTGGTACCTTCAGGCGTTTGGAAATGGCTCCCAAGGTTGAACCAGACTTGTGGAGATCTACAATTGTTTTGTCTGAGGTCTTGGCTGATTTCTTTTGATTTTCCCATGATGTCAAGCAAAGAGGCACTGAGTTTGAAGGAAGGCCTTGAAATACAATCACAGGCACACCTCCAATTGACTCAAATGTTGTCAATTAGCCTATCAGAAGCTTCTAAAGCCATGACATCATTTTCTGGAATTTTACAAGCTGTTAAAGGCACAGTCAACCCACTAGAATTGTGATACAGTGAATTATAAGTGAAATAATCTGTCTGTCAACAATTGTTGGAAAAAATTACTTGTGTCATGCACAAAGTAGATGTCCTATCAGACTTGGCAAAACTATAGTTTGTTAACAAGACATTTGTGGAGTGGTTGAAAAACGAATTTTAAGGACTCCAACCTAAGCCTGGGTAGACAAGTAGATCGGCACTTTGAGTGAAATAAAACAAAGTCTACTAATGTTTGGTGCCTTTCATTATTTGTTTATGAATGTAAACTTCCGACTTCAAATGTATGTGTGTGTGGGGGGGTTGTGTGTGACGTTAGGGGAGACTAGTAGTTCTTTAGAAGGTGGGTGGGCAACAAGCTGGTCTCCAACCCCTCTTTATGATCACATTCTCAACCGACTAACACCACATATTTGATATTGTTTATCACCATATCAAAAGCACAAAGACAGACACACTCTGGCAGTCTTTGATATTGGGTATCATATTATTGAGCATCTCTCCCTGAGCTAGCTCTCTTATGTGTGTTTTGGTTGTCTATCTGACCAAGCAGCAGATATTTTAAATAACAACTTGAAACCAAACCAAACAGACATGTCTGTGATCTGAATGTCAGTCCGGCCTGTGCAAGGCTGTTTATCATCATTACCACAAGGGGGCAGTGTGTATGTACAAAATAGACTAGTGGTCTTGCTGTTGATAATATCTCTGTATTGACCGATGATGTAAATAAACCCTGAATTGCTGATGCGATGTATTGGCCATTGAGAGGCTTTGAAGCCATTGAGAGGCCATATTGACCTCCCCTGAAGGAGCAGTCCTCCATTGGAATGAATGGAATTCTACAGTATTTGAATTCAATGTTTCAGGACCAAATTACATGTATTTAAGTGTTTTGTTGTTGTTATGGGGACAGTAGCATTACTAATCTCAAAAAGGTATACTATAAGGAAAATGTTTTTAAAGTTTTTTCTATTTTTAATTGTTATGTTTAGCTCACATAATATATTTTAAAAGTATGGATTGATGTGTCTGTGACAGAACACTTGTGGCAAAATTAATGCAAACATTAATAAATGCATTTCTATAGCTTCCAAAATATGTTTTACAACGGTAGGGGAGTGCCAAGATGGGGAATATATTATTATTAGTCATCTAGTGTGCATGTACAGTACCAGTCAAAAGTTTGGACACACCTACTCAAGGGTTTTCTTTATTTTTACTATTTTCCACATTGTAGAATAATAGTGAAGACATCAAAACATTAAAATAGCACATATGGAATCATGCAGTAACCAAAAAAGTGTAAAACAAATCAAAAATATATTTTACATTTTAGATTCTTCGAAGTAGCCACCCTTTGCCAGCTTTGCAAACTCTTGGCATTCTTTCAACCAGCTTGACCTGGAATGCTTTTCCAACAGTCTTGAAGGAGTTCCCTCGTATGCTAAGCACTTTGTGGCTGCTTTTCCATCACTCTGCAGTCCAACTCATCCCAAACCATCTCAATTGGGTTGAGGTCGGATGATTGTGGAGGGTAGGTCATCTGATGCAGCAATCCATCGCTCTCCTTATTGGTAAAATAGCCCTTACACAGCCTGGAGGTGTTTTGGGTCATTGTCCTGTTGAAAAACAAATGATAGTCCCACTAGGCGCAAACCAGATGGAATGGTGTATTGCTGCAGAATGCTGTGGTAGCCATGCTGGTTAAGTGTGCCTTGAATTCTAAATAAATCACAGACAGTGTCACCAGAAAAGCACCATCACACCTCCTGCCCCATGCTTCACGGTGGGAACCACACATGTGGAGATCATCCGTTCACCTACTCTGCATCTCACAAAGACATGAAGGTTGGAACCAAAAATCTCAAATTTGGACTCATCAGACCAAAGGACAGATTGCTCGTGTTTCTTGGCTCAAGCAAGTCTCTTGTTATTGGTGTCCTTTAATAGTGTTTTTTTGCAGCAGCAATTCCACCATAAAGGCCTGATTCACACAGTCTCATCTGAACAGTTGATGTTGAGATGTGCCTGTTACTTGAACTATATAAAGCATTTATTTGGGCTGCAATTTCTGAGGCTGTTAACTCTAATCAACGTATCCTCTGCAGCAGAGGTAACTCTGGGTCTTCCTTTCCTGTGGCGGTCCTCATGAGAGCCAGTTTCATCATAGCGCTTGATGGTTTTTGGGTCTGCACTTTCAAATGTATTGACATTTTCCGCATTGATTGACCTTCATGTCTTAAAGTAATGATGGACTGTCGTTTCCCTTTGCTTATTTGAGATGCTCTTACCATAATATGGACTTGGTCTTTTACCCAATAGGGCTGTAAACCACCCCTACTTTGTCACAACACAACTGATTGGCTCAAACGCATTAAGAAGGAAAGACATTCCACAAATTAACCTTTAACAAGGCACAGCTGTTAATTGAAATGCATTCCAGGTGACTACCTCATGAAGCTGGTTGAGAGGATGCCAAGAGTGTGCAAATCTGTCATCAAGGCAATGGGTGGCATCTTTGAAGAATCTGAAATATAAAATATATTTTAATTTGTTTATCACTTTTAAGGTTACTAAATGATTCCTTGTCTGTTATTTCATAGGTTTTTGGCTTGACTATTATTTTACAATGTAGAAAATAGTAATAAATAAATAAAAACCCTGGAATGAGTAGGTGTGTCCAAACTGTGTAAGCAAAATGTATATATATATATATATTATATAACTAATACATTACATGCACCGGTGCACATATATCTAAGTGAATGTATTAGCTTCTTTGTAATTCTGAATCAATGTAATTGCAGATATGTGTATTTTCGTATGTAAATATCTATGGAGGACCTTAACTATATCTTTAGTCTAAGCCACACCGTCACTCAAACCTCAACACACAATGCATTTTTACCCTCTCCCTCGGAAGTAGCTGGCTGTGGTAATACCAGACAAGTCCCATTAAATTGGAGAGTGGCATTAAGCAGACAAACAGGATTATTTCTTCAAAAGAAACATTAGCTGCTTTTAGGAAGGAGTGTGCGATTGAGGCTTGCCCCCCTAATCTGCAGCACCTCTACGGTCAACACTCCTCACCAGACTCTCATTATCCCTCCGCCAATCCCTAATCCTTCCGTTTGTTTTGCTGAAGAGAGGGAGAGGGATGTAGGCAGATGGGAGGAGAGATAGATAGATTCTAGATGCCGGCAATTTGAACAAAAACTAATAAGTATGTTGTGGTGATTTATTCACTTTTCAATATGGACCAAATATCACCCTGTACTTGTTTTGAAAATGCTTTTTAAAATCGAGTGTGGATGTAAGTGCAGTATGTGAGCACCAGGTCCAGTATGTGAGTACTGCGTGCAGTATCTGAGTACCGCGTGCAGTATGTGAGTACCATATGCACTATGGGAATACCATATGTGTCTGTTAGGCTGTGTTTTGTGTATGTCTGCATACATGTGTGTGCACATAAGTGTATGTGTGCGTGTCCATGTGTGTGTCGGCCTGTTCCATGTGTGTCCTGCCTGTACGTGTGTGTGTCCTGCCTGTACGTGTGTGTGTCCTGCCTGTACGTGTGTGTCCTGCCTGTACGTGTGTGTGTGTCCTGCCTGTACGTGTGTGTGTCCTGCCTGTACGTGTGTGTGTCCTGCCTGTACGTGTGTGATATCTACACATCCCACCCTCACAGCATGAGATATCTACACATCCCACTCTCACAGCATGGGATATCTACACATCCCACCCTCACAGCATGGGATATCTACACATCCCACCCTCACAGCATGGGATATCTACACATCCCACTCTCACAGCATGAGATATCTACACATCCCACCCTCACAGCATGAGATATCTACACATCCCACTCTCACAGTATGAGATATCTACACATCCCACTCTCACAGCATGAGATATGTAAACATCCCACCTTCACAGCATGAGATATGTGTGTCCTGCCTGTATGTGTGTGTGTCCTGCCTGTACGTGTGTGTCCTGCCTCAGCGACCCTCTCTCCTTAATAAAATAATGGTTTGTGTATTTCTCTGATTAGGAACACATTGGGTCAACTCTGGCTGAGCCAGGCCGGGGAGGGGAGGGATTTGAGGGCCGCACCGGGGGTCCTGTACTCCGGGGGTCTCCTCGCCTGCTCCTTCCTCTCCTCCCCTCAGAAGTCCCATCTGCTCACGGGGCCACGAGGTCGCCCCCAGAGAAGCATCCCACGGTGGGATGACCTCGCGCTGCCTCCATCGGGGGGGTAACCTTAGTTCCCCCTGAAAGTCCCCACTCCCCTCCCTGCAGGGAGATAACACACACATATACACACACACTGGTCGCACAGAAGCATAACACACACAGTCTCCATCCCCATAGGTCAGGTTTGTCTGATGGAGGATAGGGTGTGCTCAGTTCTGCCTCTGTGGCTGCAGCCCTGTTGCCTCGGCGACACCCTGTGTGGTAGATCACTGGCTCTGATAGTGTAAACATGATCACTTTAAGCTGGTTTAAATCAGGAGCCCTTGAAGCATTACCTTTAGAGAGAGAAGGAGGAAGAAAAGTATGGAGAGAGAGAGAGTGAGAGAAGATAGCTGTGAGGGCAAACAGCATGGAAGATATACACATCCCACCCTCAGAGCATGGAAGATATACACATCCTACTCTCACAGCATGAGATATCTACACATCCCACCCTCACAGCATGAGATATCTACACATCCCACTCTCACAGCATGGGATATCTACACATCCCACCCTCACAGCATGGGATATCTACACATCCCACCCTCACAGCATGAGATATCTACACATCCCACCCTCACAGCATGAGATATCTACACATCCCACTCTCACAGTATGAGATATCTACACATCCCACTCTCACAGCATGAGATATGTAAACATCCCACCTTCACAGCATAAGATATGTATACATCCCACTCTCACAGCATGAGATATGTATAATCCCACCCTCACAGCATGAGAGATGTATCAATCAATCAGTCAATCAAATGTATTTATGAAGCCCTTGTTACATCAGCTGATGTCACAAAGTGCTATACAGAAACCCAGCCTAAAACCCCAAACAGCAAGCAATGCAGATGTAGAAGCACGGTGGCTATGAAAAACTAGGTAGAAAGGCAGGAACCGAAGAAGGAACCAGGCTCTGAGGGGTGGCCAGTCATCTTCTGGCTGTGCCGGGTGGAGATTATAACAGTACATGGCCAAGATGTTCAAATGTTCATAGATGACCAGCAGGGTCAAATAATAATAATCACCATGGTTGTAGAGGGTGCAACAGGTTCGCACCTCAGTAGTAAATGTCAGTTGGCTTTTCATACCCGATCATTCAGAGGTAGAGACAGCAGGTGCGGTAGAGAGAGAGTCGAAAACAGCAAGTCCGGGACAAGGTAGAATGTCCGCTGAACAGGTCAGGGTTACATAGCCGCAGGCAGAACAGTTGAAACTGGAGCAGCAGCACGACCAGGTGGACTGGGGACAGCAAGGAGTCATCAGGCCAGGTAGTCCTGAGGCATGGTCCTAGGGCTCAGGTCCTCCAAGAGAAGAGAAAGAGAGAGAGCGAGAAAGAAAGAGACAATTAGAGGGAGCATACTTAAATTCACACACGTATAAGACAGGAGAAATACTCCAGATATAACAGACTGACCCTAGCCCCCCAACACATAAACTATTGCAGCATAATTACTGGAGGCTGAAACAGGAGGGGTCGGGAGACATTATGGCCCGTCCTACTATACCCCGGACAAGGCCAACCAGACAGGATATTCTTGCGTTCTAACTACCCGCTATTCAAAGTGCTCTGAACAAATTAAGGGAATTGTTCACAAACATTGGCACATCCTAAGATCTGATGATAGTCTCGGTAATGTGTTTTCGGACCTTCCCTTTGTCGTATTCTTGCGGGGCAGAAATCTCAGAGACCAATTGGTAAACTCTGATTTTCCACCCCAAGATATTCCTGAACAACGTCTATTTGCGCCCCTACTGGATGGAAATTACAAATGTAATGGCTGTGCTCAATGCAATGGCACTTATAAATGTAGATCCTTCAAACACCCACAAACAGGGAAATCGATCCCAATAAAAGGTGTTATCATGTGCTCCACTAAGGCAGTTATTTATCTTAGAACTTGTCCTTGTGGTAAAAATTATGTAGGTAAAACAAAGCGCAAATTAAAAGTACGTATCTCAGAGCATCGTAGCACCATTAGGTGTAAAAACTTTACTTATCCAGTTGCGGCCCGCTTCTTGGAGGCAGGCCACTCGATTTCGTCTCTGCGTTATATTGGCATCGAACTTGTCACCCTCCCTAGGAGAGGGGGTGACCTTGATCATTTATTGTTAAAATGAGAGGCTGCCTGGATCTTTAATTTAAAGACCCTTGCGCCTTTGGTCTCAACGTAGACTTTGATCTGATGCCATTCTTGTGATTATTGTGACTTTGCCATTGTAATTGTTTGTAAGCTTGTGTAGTCAAATTAATCTATGATCGTATGCTATCCATTTGTTGTTTGTATGCTGTTCTTTGTATGACATTTTAATATTTGATTATTAACCAATGATATTAGGCCACTCTTGGCCATGATTACAGACACCTGTGTCTTTTGACACTATATAAACGAGTCATCCCGCAGTGTTTGTGATTATACCCAAATGAAGACAGCTTGGCTGTCGAAACGTTGGTAATTACATTTTTGCATCTGAGCTCCTAGATTGTGCGGCTCTCTTTTATTTTCAAGGATATATTCCCACCCATTTTTTCCAAAGCACAGCCCCCACACCACTAGAGGGATATCTTCAACCACCAACTTACTACCCTGAGACAAGGCCGAGTATAGCCCACGAAGATCTCCCCCACGGCACGAACCCGAGGGGGGCACCAACCCGGACAGGAAGATCACGTCAGAGACTCAACCCACTTAAGTGATGCACCCCTCCTAGGGATGGCATGGAAGAGCACCAGCAAGCCTGTGACTCTGTCCCTGTGGTAGGGTTAGAGGCAGAGAATCCCAGTGGAGAGAGGGGAACCGGCCAGGCAGAGACAGCAAGGGTGGTTTGTCGCTCCAGTGCCTTTCCATTCACCTTCACACTCCTGGGACAGACTACACTCAATCATAGGACCTACTGAAGAGATGAGTCTTCAATAAATACTTAAATGTCGAGACTGAGTCTGCATCTCTCACATGGATAGGCAGACTGTTCCATAAAAATGGAGCTCTATAGGAGAGAGCCCTGCCTCCAGCTGTTTGCTTAGAAATTCTAGGGACAATAAGGAGGCCTGCGTCTTGTGACCATAGAGTACGTGTAGGTATGTACGGCAGGACCAAATCAGAGAGATAGATAGGAGCAAGCCCATGTAATGCTTTGTAGGTTAGCAGTAAAACCTTGAAATCAGCCCTTGCCTTGACAGGAAGCCAGTGTAGAGAGGCTAGCCCTGCAGTAATATGATCAAATTTTGGGGTTCTAGTCAGGATTCTAGCAGCCGTATTTAGCACTAACTAAAGTGTATTTATTGCTTTATCCGGGTAGCCGGAAAGTAGAGCATTGCAGTAGTCTAATATAGAAGTGACAAAAGCATGGATACATTTTTCTGCATAAATGTTGGACAGAAAGTTTCTGATATTTGCAAAGTTACATAGATGGAAAAAAGCTGCCCTTGGGCTTCACCATGTTTCATCAAAATGTACAGCTGTGTATCGTCCACATAGCAGTGAAAGTTAAAATTATGTTTCTGAATGACATCACCAAGAGGTAAAATATATAGTGAAAACAATAGAGGTCCTAAAATGAAACCTTGAGGAACACCAAAATTAACAGTTGATTTGTCAGAGGACAAACCATCCACAGAGACAAACTGATATCTTTCGGACAGATAAGATTTAAACCAGGCCAGAACTTGTCCATGTAGACCAATTTGGGTTTCCAATCTCTCCAAAAGAACGTGGTGATCGATGGTATAAAAAGAAGCACTAAGGTCTAGGAGCATGAAGACAGATGCAGAGCCTCGGTCTGACGTCATTAAAAGGTCATTTACCACCTTCAGAAGTGCAGTCTCAGTGCTATGATGGTGTCTAAAACCAGACTTAAGTGTTTAGTATACATTATTAGACTTCAGGAAGGCAGTGAGTTTGAGAGGAATGGGAGATTTGATATTGGCCGATTTAGTTTTTTATATTTTCTTGGACAAGGTTTGGCTTTTTCAAGAAAGGCTTTATTGCTGCCACTTTTAGTGAGTTTGGTACACATCCAGTGGATAGGGAGCCGTTTATTATGTTCAACATAGGAGGGCCAAGCACAGGAAGCAGCTCTTTCAGTAGTTTAGTTGGAATAGGGTCCAGTATGCAGCTTGAAGTTTTTATTATTATTATTTTTTTTCATCTTTATTTAACCAGGTAGGCCAGTTGAGAACAAGTTCTCATTTACAACTGCAACCTGGCCAAGATAAAGCAAAGCAGTGTGACAGAAACAACAACGCAGAATTAACACATGGAATAAACAAGCGTACAGTCAATAGGAGGTAAGGCAATAAATAGGCCATAGTGGCAAAGTAATTACAGTTTAGCAAATTAACACTGGAGTGATAGATGAGCAGATGATGATGTGCAAGTAGAAATACTGGTGTGCAAAAGAGCAGAAAAGTAAATAAAAACAACATGGGGATGATGTAGGTAGATTGGGTGGGCTATTTACAGATGGGCTATGTACAGCTGCAACGATTGGTTAGCTGCTCAGATAGCTGATGTTTAAAGTTAGTGAGGGAAATATAAGTCTCCAGCTTCATCGAGTTTTGCAATTCGTTCCAGTCATTGGCAGCAGAGAACTGGAAGGAAAGGCAGCCCAAGGAGGAGTTGGCGGCTTTGGGGACAACCCATGAGATATACCTACTGGAGCGCGTGCTATGGGTGGGTGTTGTTATCATGACCAGTGAGCTGAGATAAGGCTGAGCTTTATCTAGCATAGACTTATAGATGACCTGGAGCCAGTGGGTCTGGAGACGAATATGTAGCGAGGGACAGAAGACTAGAGCATACAGGTCGCAGTGGTGGGTGGTATAAGGGGCTTTGGTGACAAAACGGATGGCACTGTGATAGACTGCATCCAGTTTGCTGAGTAGAGTATTGGAAGCTATTTTGTAAATGACATCGCCGATGTCGAGGATCGGTAGGATAGTCAGTTTTACAAGGGTATGTTTGGCGGCGTGAGTGTTGCGAAATAGGAAGCCGATTCTAGATTTAATTTTGGATTGGAGATGTTTAATATGGGTCTGGAAGGAGTGTTTACCGTCTAGCCAGACACCTAGGTATTTGTAGTTGTTCACATATTCTAAGTCAGAACCATCCAGAGTAGTGATGCTAGTCAGGCGGGCGGGTGCGGTCAGCGAACGGTTGAAAAGCATGCATTTGGTTTTACTAGCATTTAAGAGCAGTTGGAGGCCACGGAAGGAGTGTTGTATGGCATTGAAGCTCGTTTGGAGGTTAGTTAACACAGTGTTCAAAGAAGGGCCAGATGTATACAGAATGGTGTCATCTGTGTAGAGGTGGATCAGAGAATCACCCGCAGCAAGAGCGACATCGTTGATATATACAGAGAAAAGAGTCAGCCCGAGAATTGAACCCTGTGGTACCCCCATAGAGACTGCCATAGGTCCGGACAACAGGCCCTCCGATGTGACACATTAAACTCTGTCTGAGAAGTAGTTGGTGAACCAGGCGAGGCAGTCATTTGAAAAACCAAGGCTGTTGAGTCTGCCAATAAGGATACAGTGATTGACAGAGTCGAAAGCATTGGCCAGGTCGATGAAGACGTCTGCACAGTATTGTCTTTTATCGATGGCGGTTATGATATCGTTTAGTACCTTGAGCGTGGCTGAGGTGCACCCGTGACCAGCTCGAAAACTAGATTGCACAGTGGAGAAGGTACGGTGGGATTCAAAATGGTCAGTGATTGTGAAGGCTTTAGCTCTCAGCGGAATGTTGTTTCCTGCAGGAAGAGGGGCAGTGGGGAAAAATAAAAACAGGACATCTTGAGATCCTCTGGGAGACGGACCTCAGTCCTCCTCTAGGAACGCTGATGAAGGAGTACTCTCTCCCTCCTTCATCCCCCTTTTACTGTTCTTTCCCTCCTTTATACTCCCTCTCACTTCTCTAAACCCTCCCCCCTCTCTCTCTCTCTTCATTCTCAGATGTGAAAGTTGATTGATCTATGACTTAGGACACAAGTCAATGCTTATTCTCCCATTGAATTCAGTTTCTCCATTGATCCTGCTTTTGAATCCTATAGCCTTGTCCAACAGTATTTAGGTGATGATGATTGGACCAGGGAGACTGGGCTGCTCCAGCTGTATTCTGGGTAACCCAAAACCCTCCTCTCCCCACAGACACCCGCCTCAAAGCTGCAACTGTGTGTGTGTGGGGCGGGGGGGGTTGGTAGGTCAGACATACTGTAGTTCTGGAGAGGTTTGGTAGGTCAGACAGATTGTAGTTCTGGAGAGGTTTGGTAGGTCAGACAGATTGTAGTTCTTGAGAGGTTTGGTAGGTCAGACAGAATGTAGTTCTGGGGAGGTTTGGTAGGTCAGACAGATTGTAGTTCTTGAGAGGTTTGGTAGGTCAGACAGAATGTAGTTCTGGGGAGGTTTGGTAGGTCAGACATACTGTAGTTCTGGAGAGGTTTGATAGGTCAGACAGATTGTAGTTCTGGAGAGGTTTGGTAGGTCAGACAGATTGTAGTTCTGGAGAGGTTTGGTAGGTCAGACAGATTGTAGTTCTTGAGAGGTTTGGTAGGTCAGACAGATTGTAGTTCTGGAGAGGTTTGGTAGGTCAGACAGATTGTAGTTCTTGAGAGGTTTGGTAGGTCAGACAGAATGTAGTTCTGGGGAGGTTTGGTAGGTCAGACAGATTGTAGTTCTTGAGAGGTTTGGTAGGTCAGACAGAATGTAGTTCTGGGGAGGTTTGGTAGGTCAGACATACTGTAGTTCTGGAGAGGTTTGATAGGTCAGACAGATTGTAGTTCTGGAGAGGTTTGGTAGGTCAGACAGATTGTAGTTCTGGAGAGGTTTGGTAGGTCAGACAGATTGTAGTTCTTGAGAGGTTTGGTAGGTCAGACAGATTGTAGTTCTGGAGAGGTTTGGTAGGTCAGACAGATTGTAGTTCTTGAGAGGTTTGGTAGGTCAGACAGAATGTAGTTCTGGGGAGGTTTGGTAGGTCAGACATACTGTAGTTCTGGAGAGGTTTGATAGGTCAGACAGATTGTAGTTCTGGAGAGGTTTGGTAGGTCAGACAGATTGTAGTTCTGGAGAGGTTTGGTAGGTCAGACAGATTGTAGTTCTTGAGAGGTTTGGTAGGTCAGACAGATTGTAGTTCTGGGGAGGTTTGGTAGGTCAGACATACTGTAGTTCTGGAGAGGTTTGGTCGGTCAGACAGATTGTAGTTCTGGAGAGGTTTAGGCCACTGTGACATTGAGATGACATACTGTATACGCTACAGGCTTTCACAGTCTCACGTCATCCATGTTTCTCAAACGTCAAATTTCGAAGTTGTTCAAAATGTCAATGTGTTTACGGTTAGGTTTAGGCATTTACTCCCAATATTTAAGGTTAGTGTTAAGTTCAGGCATCAACTCCAAATGGTTAAGGTATGGGTTAAGGTTTGGATAGGCTTAAAACTAAAAATATCAAAAACAACTGTCTATCGCTGGATTCAAACATGCAAACTTTAGCACCAGAGGCAGATGCTTACGCCTCCCTGTCCACAACACCCTGGCAAAACCGAAACCTACTTGAAGGTAACAGCGCTCACTGTTGCCCCTAGTGACGGTTTCCAGGTCCTCCCCTGACGTCCTCAGACTTCGATGGATGGTGAATGCTAACTTGTATCACAGGTGACCTGCCTGGTATACATAAATTTGATATTTCTGTTGAGATGATTTTGGCAGTTCAGTATTGTTAACTCTTGAGCATCTTGAGAGGCCCTGTCAATGTGCTTTCTTAACGAACACTGTTGCCCCTCTGTTTTTCAGTTACTTCATATGTCAGTTCCATCATTATTTTATCTGCTGGCAGCACAGCACTAACAGATGGTCACTAATGATGCAGTGTATGGTGGGTCAATCAAGGCGACTAGTATTAGCAGAGTAGCGTAGCATCCTCCCCTACCAAGTAGGATGGGTTAATGAATAATGAACGATGGATGAATAACCTGTTGATGGAGGGGAGCGATAGAGAGGAACAGACAGACAGAGAAATGATGTGTGAGAGAAAGAGAGAGGAACAGACAGACAGAGAAATAATGTGTGAGAGAAAGAGAGAGGAACAGACAGACAGAGAAATAATGTGTGAGAGAAAGAGAGAGGAACAGACAGACAGAGAAATAATGTGTGAGAGAAAGAGAGAGGAACAGACAGACAGAGAAATAATGTGTGAGAGAAAGAGAGAGGAACAGACAGACAGAGAAATAATGTGTGAGAGAAAGAGAGAGGAACAGAGAGAAATAATGTGTGAGAGAAAGAGAGAGGAACAGAGAGAAATAATGTGTGAGAGAAAGAGAGAGGAACAGACAGACAGACAAATAATGTGTGAGAGAAAGAGAGAGAGAGAGAGAGAGAGACAGACAGACACAGGGCCAGCTGGTGGACCCATTCAGGACTTATAGAGACTGTGTTTCTCATTGGGCTCTATTAGTAGAGCAGGGAGATAACATCTCTTACCTTATTCACAGCCACCCACATGCACTCTGAGCTATTTTCCAGTGGCAAGGTGGCATGCTGGAGAGAGATAAAAAAAAATGTTTAAAAAAAGTATGGTTACTTTGGCAACCCTGGGTTTTGTGTGTGTGTGTGAGAGAGAAAGAGGGAGAGAGATAGTGAGAGAGAGGTCATGCATGAGCAGAAGAGCTCCCACATTTTTCAGCATGTTTAAAAAAAAAAAAGATAGATTTAGAGTCAGATAAACTTGGACAGGGACATATACAGGATACTACCCTCCACAACATGACATTCACTCCAAATCCAAACGCGAACCTACAACCTGATTTTGGAAAGAATTAACTGGAATTACCTGGAATGCTGACAAAACGTTCTGCTGTAATAGTGAAGGTGTAATCTTGGCAGTAGAAGATCTTAACAGTATATTTGACCTCTCAGCTTCCCCATCAAATCAAACAAATTCTAACAGAAAAAGGAAGAAAATGAACAACAATGACGAATGGTTTGATGAACAATGCAAAAACGTAAGAAAGAAATTGAGAAACCTGTCCAACCAAAAACATAGAGACCCAGAAAACCTGAGTCTCCGCCTTCACTATGGTGACTCACTAAAACAATACAGAAATACACTACGGAAAAAGAAGGGACAGCACGTCAGAAATCAGCTCAATGTAACTGAAGAATCCATAGACTCTAACCACTTCTGGGAAAATTGGAAACACTAAACAAACAACAACACAAAGAGTTATCTATCCAAAATGGAGATGAATGGGTAAACCATTTCTCCAATATTTTTGGCTCTATAACAATGAACAAACAACAAAAACATATACATGATCAAATACAAATCTTAGAATCAGATATTAAAGACTACCAGAACACACTGGATTCTCCAATTACCTTGAACTACAGGACAAAAAAAAACTCCAACCCAAAAAGGCCTGTGGTGTTGATGGTATCCTCAATTAAATTATAAATTATACAGACAACAAATTCCAATTGGCTATCATTAAACTCTTTAACATCATCCTTAGCTCTGGCATCTTCCCCAATATTTGGAACCAAAGGACTGATCACCCCAATCCACAAAAGTGGAGACATATTTGACCCCAATAACTACCATGGGATATACATCAACAGCAACCTTTGGAAAATCCTCTGCATTATGATTAACAGCAGACTTGAACATTTCCTCAGTGAAAACAATGTGCTGAGCAAATTGTCTTTTTACCAAATTATCATACGACATATTCACCCTGCACACCCTAATTGACAAACAAACAAAACAAAGGCAAAGTCTTCTCATGCTTTGTTGATTTCAAAAAAGCCTTTGAGACAATTTGGCATGAGGGTCTGCTATACAAATTGATGGAAAGTGGTGTTGGGGAAAAACAACATTATAAAATCCATGTATACTAACAACAGGTCTGCAGTTAAAATTGAAAAAAAACACACGCATTTCTTTCCACAGGACCGTGGGGTCAGACAGGGATGCAGCTTAAGCCCCACCCTCTTCAACATACAGTATATATCAACCAATTTGTGAGGGCACTAGAACAGTCTGCAGCACCCGGCCTCACCCTACTAGAATCTGAAGTCAAATGTCTACTGTTTGCTGATGATCTGGTGCTTCTGTCACCAACCAAGGAGGGCCTACAGCAGCACCTAGATCTTCTGCACAGATTTTGCCAGACCTGGGCCCTAACTGTAAACCTCAGTAAGACAAAAATAATGGTGTTCCAAAAAAGGTCCAGTTGCCAGGACCACAAATACAAATTCCACCTAGACACCGTTGCCCTAGAGCACACAAAAAACATGCATACCTCAGCTTTAACATCAGTGCCACAGTTAACTTCCACTAAGCTGTTAACGATCTGAGAGACAAGGCAATTCTATGCCATCAAAAGGAACATCAAATTCGACATACCAATTATGATCTGGCTAAAAATACTTGAATCAGTTATAGAACCTATTGCCCTTTATGGTTGTGAGGTCTGGGGTCCGCTCACAAACCAAGAACTCACAAAATGGGACGAACACCAAATTGAGACTCTGCATGCTGAATTCTGCAAACATATCCTCTGTGTACAACGTAGAACACCAAATTATGCATGTAGAGCAGAATTAGGCCGATACCCGCTAATTATCAACATCCAGAAAAGAGATGTAAAAGGAAGTGATTCCCAACCCTTCCATAACAAAGCCATCACCTACATAGAGATTAACCTGGAGAATAGTCCCCTAAGCAAGCTGGTCCAGGGGCTCTGTTCTCAAACACAAACAGACCACACAGAGCCCCAGCACAGCAACACAATTAGACCCAACCAAATCATGAGAAAACAAAAAGATAATTACTTGACACATTGGAAAGAATTCACAAAAAAAACTAAACAGAGAGTACACAGTGGCAGAATACCTGACCACTGTGACTGACCAAAACTAAAGGGAAGCTTTGACTCTGTACAGACTCAGTGAGCATAGCCTTGCTATTGAGTATAGCCTTGCTACAGAGCAAACTAGAATGCTATTTGGCCCTAAACAGAGAGTACACAGTGGCAGAATACCTGACCACCGTGACTGACCCAAACTAAAGGAAATCTTTGACTATGTACAGACTCAGTGAGTATAGCCTTGCTATTGAGAAAGGCCGCCGTAGGCAGACCTGGCTCTCAAGAGAAGACAGGCTATGTGCTCACTGCCCACAAAATGAAGTGGAAACTGAGCTGCACTTCCTAACCTCCTGCCAAATGTATGACCATATTAGAGACACATATTTCCCTCAGATTACACAGATCCACAAAGAATTTGAAAACAAACCCAATTTTGATAAACTCCCATATCTACTGGCTTAAATACCACAGTGTGCCATCACAGCAGCAAGATGTGTGACCTGTTGCCACAAGAAAAGGGCAACCAGTGAAGAACAAACACCACTGTAAATAGAACCCATATTTATGTTTATTTATTTTCCCTTTTGTACTTTAACCATTTGCACATCGTTACAACACTGTATATACACATAATTTGACATTTTAAATGTCTTTTGGAACTTCTGAACTATTATTTTGGAACTTCTGTGAGTGTAATGTTTACTGTTAATTTTCATTGTTTATTTCACTTTTGTTCATTATCTACTTCACTTGCTTTGGCAATGTTAACATATGTTTCCCGTGCAATAAAGCCCCTTGAATTCAATTCAATTGAATAGTAGACACAGAGAGCACAGATAAAGTATTACATTGAGTAACTCTTGTAACTTGACAACACTGAGGGAAAGGAGGAGGCAAGGTATTGGGTGGGATATGAGGAAAGTGAGTATGAAGCGTTGGTGGGGGTTATTCTGATTCATAGGGTAGCGCTAGAGGCAGGCCCCAATATCCTCACTAACCCCAGCCACAGCCACAGCCACAGCCAGCCAGACACACAGACAGACATTCCACTTATGCAGAATTGAACCCAGTCTTACCCACCTGACTGTATCTTTCTGGTTCTGCACCATTAATGTGAAACTGTTCACACACATCTCAACTGTGAAGGTCAACTCATTCAAGATTGATTCCAGCCATCTTTTCCTTTGTGCCATTCAACATTTAATCCTCTTTATCTGCATGTTTCTGCATTTAGACGTCAGAACAGTGGATGTAATCAGTTTGTAGTTTTTATTGACACTAAGCCAGAGAGAGGGACTGAGTTGTGTGGGTTGTAAAATGGCGGTTGTTTGAGTTCTGTCTGCTGATTCCTGTCAAACAGTAGCTTGATCTGTCTTCAGAGTGTCTTTCGGCAGCCATGTTTGTTTGGTCAGAGAAGTCATGCTACCTGGGCAATTACATCTAAAGAAGTGACTTGTTATGATTTGGTCTGGAATCTAATCCCATCCGATATGATGAGGAAAAGTAGTTTTATTTTTTACTATTGTTGGGTTGGGAAGATTTGAGTGTGATTCTAACTTGACGGGTGTCTTTGGAAGGTTAGCCTCGTGAAAGGTGGGTTTTAACGCTGTAAAGCCAGGCACCACAGGGAAAAATAAAGGGAAAGAATCCCTATTAGCCTGTGATGCCTGGCTTTACATTGTAATGAGCTGTTTTTTTCTCTCTCTTATTTTGGAAGGTGAGGCTGCTTCTCTCTCACATACACACTCACTCACACGCACAAACTCTCACACACACACACCTCACACACACACTCACACCGATTTCCTCAAACATAACCCTATCTTACTCTCTCTCACACAAACATATAGAAACACACACACACACACACACACTCGCTCCTGTGAGTCATTTAGGCCCTGGCCCCGGTTCAAGAAAACCTCAAAGAGAATCTTGTTGGCAGGAGTCTCCAGAGCTTCACCTTTCAGCAGAGGTTAACAGGAACACATTGTCTCTCTCCCCTCCTCTCCCCTCTTCTTCTCTCGTCCGTCACAGTGGTTAGATCATCTGTTGTTTTACACCATAGAGGAATAGGAATGCAGCTCATAGACCTAGGCAGAGGACAACCAATAGAATAGATACTTTACTGTCCCAAGCAGCAGTCCCATTGTGGCGTTACTGTTAGGTTACTGTAGATACTACAGGCTTGTTAGTTAATAAGGGTGTGATGGATGATATTACTGAGACATCAGGGCAGGGGAGCGCAGGGGAGGGCAGGGAAGAGCAGGGGAGCGCAGGGGAGCGTAGGGGAGGGCAGGGAAGAGCAGGGGAGCGTAGGGGAGGGCAGGGGAGGGCAGGGAAGAGCAGGGAAGAGCAGGGGAGTGGAGCTTAGCGCTTCCCCTGGGCGATAAGGAAGACAAACACACAGCGCCACCAGAATACACCACAGCCACCTTCCGCTCAGGGCGAAGGATAGGGGAGAGAGGAGACATGGAGGAGGGGGGCTCCTTTATCATTTTTGACAATGATCTGTGTGTTGGAAAGGGGGATTTAGAAAGTAAGAAAGCCCCCCCACCCGTTGTTTAACACATTTTCTCTCTTAAAACAGACCGACACAAAAACACACACACAATCACACTAGTTATTTTGAGAGTGGATACAGGGTATAACGTCACATTATACAGTAGCTTGGAAGGTGTTTGTCTGTGCGTGCTGTGTGTGTGTGTGTGTGTGTGTGTGTGTGTGTGTGTGTGTGTGTGTGTGTGTGTGTGTGTGTGTGTGTGTGTGTGTGTGTGTGTGTGTGTGTGTGTGTGCGAACAACACAGTAGGAGGTAGGGGGAGGATAACAGGGTGAGGTAGAGGAGGGAAGTAGGGGGAGGATAACAGGGGGAGGTAGAGGGGGGGTAGAGGGAGGATAACGGGGGGGGGTAGAGGGAGGATAAACGGGGGGGGGGGGGTAGAGGGAGGATAAGAGGGGGGTAGAGGGAGGATAACATGAGGAGATAGAGGGGGGAAGTAGAGGGGGGATAGCATGGGGAGATAGTGGGGGGGTAGAGGGAGGACACCAGGGGGAGGTAGAGTGGGAGTAGATGGGAGTAACAGGGGGTAGAGGGGGTAGAGGGAAGATAAATGGGGGTGGTAGAGGGGGGATAACAGCGGGGGTAGAGGGGGATAACAGGGGGAGATAGAGGGAGGACACCAGGGGGGAGGTAGAGTGGGAGTAGAGGGGGATAACAGGGGGAGATAGAGGTGGTAGAGAGAAGATAAATGGGGGGTGGTAGAGGGGGGATAACAGGGGGGGTAGAGGGGGATAACAGGGGGTGGAGGGGGTAGAGGGAGGATAGCATGGGGGGTAGAGGGGAGGTAGATAGAGGAGGGATAGAGGGAGGATAACACGGGGAGGTAGAGGGGAGGTAGAGGAGGGATAGAGGGAGGATAACACGGGGAGGTAGAGGGGGGGTAGAGGGGAGGTAGAGGAGGGATAGAGGGAGGATAAACATGGGGAGGTAGAGGTGGGGTAGAGGAGAGGTAGAGGGGAGGTAGAGGAGGATAACATGGAGAGGTAGAGGGGAGGTAGAGGGAGGATAACATGGGGAGGTAGAGGGGGGGTAGAGGGGAGAAAGAGGGGGAGTAGAGGATGGGTAGAGGGAGGATAACATGGGGAGGTAGAGGGGGGGTAGAGGGAGGACACCAGGGGGGAGGTAGAGGGGGATAACAGGGGGAGATAGAGGGGGTAGAGGGAAGATAAATCGCAGGTGGTAGAGGGGGGGTAGAGGGAGGATAACGGGGAGATGGGGGGTAGAGGGGGGATAACAGGGGGGAAAGTAGAGGGAGGATAATGGGGGAGGTAGAGTGGGAGTAGAGGGAGGTAGCAGGGGAGGTAAATGGGGTAGAGGTAGAATAACAGGAGTGAGTTGGGGGGTAGAGGGAGGATAACGGGGGGGGGGGGGGTACAGGGGGTACAGGGGGAGGTAAAAGGGGTATAAGGAGGATAACAGTGGGAAGTCGGGGGGGTTAGAGGGGGAATAACATTGGGAGGTAGAGGGAGGATAACAGGGAGAAGGTAGAGGGGGTTTGGAGGGAGGATAACAAGGGGGAGGTAGATGGGGTAGAGGGGGAGGTAAAGGGTGGGTAGAATGAAGATAGCAGGGGGGAGGTCCCTGTTTATTTGCTCTGTCCTCTCCTTTCTGGGGAGGAAGAGACACATTTGAGGCGCTGCATGAGGGCTGTAGGTACTTCCTTCTTTTTCATCAGATCCCTCCATCCCACCCTTCTCCTGTCCTCCCCTCTTATAAGCATCCAGATTAGTGTCCCACTCCTTGAAAGCGGCAGCTCTAACCTTTGGCTCGTGCGAATGTTGCCTGTAGTCCATGGCTTCTGGTTGTAAAATATACGTACGGTTACTGTGGGGACGATGTCGTTGATGCACTTTTTGAAGAAGCTGGTAACTGAGGTGGTATACTCCTCAATGCCATTGGATGAATCATGGAAACATTTTCCAGTCTGTGCTAGCAAAACAGTCCTGTAGCATAGCATTCGCGTCATCTGACCACTTTTGTATTGAACGAGTCACTGGTGCTTCCTGCTTTAGTTGTTGCTTGTAAGCAGGATTCAGGAGGATAGATTTATGGTCAGATTTGCCAAATGGCGGGTGAGGGAGAGCTTTGTATGCATCTCTGTGTGTGGAGTAAAGGTGATCGAGAGTTTTTTTCCCCTCTGGTTGCATATGTGACATGCTGGTAGAAATTGGGTAAAACGGATTTAAGTTTGCCTGCATTAAAGTCCCCGGGCCACTAGGAGAGCCACTTCTGGATGAGCATTTTCTTGTTTGCTTATGGCCTTATACAGCTCGTTGAGCCTTGTCTTGACAAAGCAGTATATCCTTCGCTTCGGACTCATTAAATAAAAAATCTTTGTCCTGTTTGAGGTGAGTAATCGCTGTTCTGATGTCCAGAAGCTCTTTTCGGTCATAAGAGACGGTAGCAGCAAAATGATGTACAATATGAATTACAAAAAATTTGAAAAAATAAACAAAATAGCAAAGTTGGTTAGGAGCCCGTAAAACAGGAGCCATCCCCTCCGGCACCATTATTAACCTGCTCAATGCAGATGCATCGACACCTTCATGTGCCGGGTGACCCTGGAGGGGCTGATGGAGCATGTTTTTTTTGTTGTCATTTCTGTTCATTGCCCATTTCTGTCATGATAAAATGATTGTGTGCACACACACATGCAATGCACACACACACACATGCAATGCACACACATACACGTGCATTCAAAAACACACTTCCTTACACAACACTCTCAAATACACACATACCTGCATCAAATATCTTTGGAATGTTCTCCTAACATTCACTCAGATCTATAACAACTACAGAACATTCCCCAAATGTTGTCATTAGGTTTCCAGGTAAGGAACAGATTAAATGTGTTTTGGGATCGTTCTTCCAACAATCAGGCGATTTTTGTATAGTCCTACAAACATTGTCTAATCATCAGCACATCGGAACAGGTTTTGTGTTTTGAGAACATTTGCTGCAACCTAACGAATGTCCTGGGAACTTTCACAGAAGCAGATTTGTTTTCAACAGAGACCAAACTATTTTGCAAAAGATATGTAGTACGTTATCTATATTTCAATAGGCTACATGAATAGATGACAGAATGTAGACTAACTGAAATGGATATTTTGCAGGTCGGTATAGCCTAGAAAACCTGATGGAGCAGCATTGTGACGCGTCCTCCTTCCTCACAGAAGGATCCATCTCTTCTCCACGTGGCCCAAGAAACAGACAAAAAAGTGTGTCACAGGTAACAGAGATATGGCTTGGGCTGGTACCACATCAATACCGTTAACGCTTAAACGGTCAAAAGGGAAAGGCGGATCTGAGTATTGGTTTTTAACTGATCAAATAGTAATAGTTGTGAGGGATTTATTCGATATAAAGACTAAACGAAAACATGTATAGGCATGCAAAAATTATGTTTTTAAAAAATCTGTTCTTCAACGGTTCAGGAAATTTGGTAGATGGTTATAATAATTTACGCAGATTAGATTAAATACCAAACAGTGCACATCGCCTAATAATGCTCGGCTCATCTATAAGAGCTACGCATGGCTACGTCTGAATGTGATAGCCAGATGCAGTATAGCCCCACTGTGGGGAAAAATATTATTGAGACAGTTAAATTACTATAACAAATATTGATCGAGAATTTGTGGAAACGTATTATTAATGAGAACATTCACATTTACATAATTCAAAAATTATGGGTATTGTTAACCACAATTACAAATGCATGTTCTATGTTTATAGACTACCTTATCCTAAACCTAATTTCTGTCTTGTTCAAATGGATATACTGCTGCCAGTGCATTGCTTCACTCCGTGGGCTGTGACTCCGTGGGTTCGTCCGGGCCTGGTCCCTGCCTGACCTGGCGGATCTCGTCCTCCGCATTCCTCTCGCGCACCCTATCATAAACATCCTCGCCTAGACCGAGCGCAGGAAGTGCGCGAGGACAGGAATTTCACTCTTTCAAAGTGCATTAAAGCTGAGGGCCGGTTAAGAGATGGTGCTGCCATGTTTGGTTTGTTATCCTATAGTAGGCCTACAAACGGGCTTTTTGACACACACAGAGGCGTATTCACGCGCTCTATCTATTTTTGGTGTTGTTGTTGCTTCTCTGTATCATTGTGGTGGTTGCCACTAATAATCGGATAGTTTATTAATGTCGTTGTTCATATTATTATTTTGACTTCTACTTACAGAAAACCATAACAACATCGGTGAATTTACGACTTGATATATCAATACTGCAATTCACGTGTCTGAGAATCCGCAACAGAACCCTGTCAGCTGTGGAGTTGTTTTACATTGTATCGTTTTATTGCAGTAAGCGTTTATTCGCGGATGATTGTTGGGGATCAAGAGATAATTTGAGAGGGATTTGTAGAGGGTGTGTATTTATCTAAGAGCAAAACATAGGCTACCCTGCGTCTATCTCATCTCTCTCTCCTATTCTCTCTGTTGTACATCAGTGATAAAGCCTTCTTTGCCTATGGTTTATTGCATGTATGCATTTTCTTTGTCCAGATAGGCTATGAATTCGTTCAATATAACAATTGAATTGTTATTTAGCTTAAACTTGGTAGTAGGCCTAGTTAATTCGTTTGCATGTTGCGTCATTTAGTTTAATATTTGAACATATCCATCACCAAATGACGAGTGGCCATTGGTAATGACAACTCCTATTGAAATCAGTCAGTCGTTGAAGAATAATGATGCCTGGTGTTTTAGACAGTATATCCTAGCTTCAATAGTATATCCAGAAGCTATACCCATCTTGCCCTCTGTACAACTCTTTCTGCACCATTTTATTGTGAATATTTGCATGATCCGTTTGGTGCAATCTTGGTTCATTGAGACTGTTAATTTGTCAGTGCGCCTATACCATGTCTTAGCACAGTGTAAATGTTATAATAGGTTCATTAAAAATATACACCTTATTTCGTCAACCAACAACTTTCCTTCATTCACTTTTATCCAATTTAAAACGTGATATAAAGAAAACAAGCGACAATCGAATTAACATTCCACAGCGAGCTCTAAAGCCAAGCTATAGTTCAGGTTACACATTGGCCTCGCGCTAGGGGTGTTTACTGATTCTTAACATGTTTATGTACATCTTGTTGTGACGTGACGCGCGTGACTGTGGCAGTCAGGCCCAGATGCCTCACGCAGGTGAGCGAGGTGTCCCAAGGGAAATGTCGACCTCTCCTGCAGTCGTTTGGAGTGAGACTCAAGCAAGCGTCCAGAGTTGTCAATAAAAGGTATGTATTGTTGATAAAAAAATAAACAATCTTGTGGTATTCATAAAATGTTAGATGGAAAATAGAAACCATATAAGTGCCATTAATGGCTGATATAGGCCAACACTTGGTTCCAATACAGTAGAACCTATTTTGCCAAGAGATTCTTTGAAATCAAAACGCGTTCCGACTGTAAACCATGCAGGGCAAAGACAAGTCCTGACCTAGGCAACAATACATTATTTATTGTCACAGGAATGCCAAATCGTTTTTCAAAATATTCCAGTTTTAACAAAAACAGTTATTAAAAAAGATCTACAATTTTAGCCTTGAGTTTGAGACTTTGTAGCCTTTTAAACATTGTTTTGAAATGCTCTATTTTGTTTTCCTTCCCACGATGTTCCAAAATGTTGTTTTTTATCGTTTTCTTTTCGTTTTCTTCAACCTTCTGAACCTTAAGTAGACCTACTGGTATTCGAATGGTGTTATTACAGTCATTGGTGTTATTGTGCAATAGACATTACTGCCACTGTTGTTATTACTGATTGTTTAATAACAATATGATAATAACAAAATGATTGTATGAAAATATCTATGATTGTTGACCGTTCAGCAATTTCTCTTCTCTCTATCAATTTGTGTTCCATCTTCTAATCATCATGGAGTTGGGCGCATGGGAACAGAAGAGACCACCCTTTCTCCGCAACAATAAAGAAGACTAAACAACTCTCCAAATCACGAGGTATTACTAAACACACGGGCACTGTCAGCACTGCCCAACGAAAGGATCGAGTTTTGTGGTGTCTTCTTTGTTTTCACTCACTTAAAAACCACTTTACCGCATCTGTGTCGCTATGTTAAAGTAGAACGTAAATGAAGTATAGGCCTGTATTCACCTCCATTTAAAATAATAAACCCAACCCAACAAACTGTATCCTTGACTTTCATGTGTGTTTGATATCCAAAATATATTTGTAATCTTTGTGAAAACGAATGTTTGGGCATTTTGGTGAAATTATATCCCCAAACACATTTGACTTGACCATGCATAATACAACACTTCCAAAATATGTAGCATATTATAGCATATTTATCAACAAAATACGTTCCTACACTTATTTGGTGCATTTTTCCACACAGAAATCTAAGATTTGATTGGCCTTTCTATGCATTGTAGGCCTATGAGATACAATGTATGATAATGCATTGTTATTGTTCTTTATTTCATTGCTATTTGTATAAGTTGACACCCATTTTAAAAGTACTCTTACAGTAAAAGTAACCACTTCATTTCTTTTGTCGACGCTATCTGAACTAGACACAATTAGTCATATATTTTCAGCATATGTTTATGGTCCAAAAACATATGTGAAAACAATCATCAGGAACCTGAGAAAAGTCTTTATTTTAGGGCTGGAAGCTGCCCTCGGTATCCTCAAGTAATTGCGCGCTGAGAGACGGTTGGCTCTTACTGCTGTTCAGCTGTTCCCCGGTGAGGAGAGCCGGGGCTTCTCTACAAGCGACCAGCCGGGTCCAGACTGTGGGCTAGTGGCGGGCGATGACACACATGCCAATGCTGTTCCACCTGCGTAAACTCTCATAGCACGGAAATACCATCCCGGAAAAAGTCGACGGGACCCACATGGGTGGCCAGGGAAATGTATACCCCCTCCATACACCTCCACCACAACGCCTGCTAATTAAGCGGCACTATCAATCCAGGTTTTCTGCGGCTGCTGCGGACAAGCGGTCAGTAGCTAATGAGGCTTCAGCCTGCAGTCAGACGGAATGCAGAAACATATTGAGGTAAATCTGAGGATATAGGCCGAGGCTATTTTACTTACAATAGCTGAAAATACTATTTATATTAGGCCTACCTTGTTTTATCATTGGACAATATTGAAAAGTGCAGTCCATGCAAACAAAAATATTATCAGTTATGAATAGTCGATAGGCTACTATTTTGTACAAACTAACTATAAGTCAACATAAATACAGGAATTAATAGTTGGCTATTTTGTCAAATATAACTGTCCCATGCAACAAGTGCTTTTTAATGTCATTGAAATTCATGAAATTATTTACGGTACCTTGAAGTTCTCTTCCTCTTAATCATTTTTATTTGACACACTAACTTTTCTCTAAGCTGTTTCCTAATCATTTGCAATGAGTGGTATATTGTCTAAACCCCACTATAACACGTGTTATTTTTGTACCGTGTGTGAATAGGAATATTTATTTGATAATATGAAGTGGGCAGACAAGAGAGATTCCTCACCACGCAGCTGTAAACCAACAGAGGCGGAACTCGTCTAATGCGCTCAATCACAGAGCAGTACGTCGCACGACGCACTGGAGAGCTACCGCCACTAGCAGGCCTACCGCCTGCCTGTGGGGGAAAAAAGCGAAAAGGGCTGGGCTAAGAGAGGAATCAAACCACAACCTGGGCTGCGCTTCCATCACAAACCAGTTTGGGAGAAAGTATGTTCTAGAGGAGAGGCTAGTGCATAACAAGTCACAAACTGTGGCTCAAAACTCGGATTTCTCTGCGCGCTAAACGTTAAGGAGGCAGCGTCAGAGTTTTGTATTGGAGTCCATTTTGAGGTGCTAAGGCTAATATAATTTTCTGCAAGTGTAGTTAATCGCGTTTGTTGTTCTGTATTTGTGCTGGATTTGTTTTTGTTTTGGTGTGCGCAATGATGGACACTTACCAAAACCCAGAGGATGACGCAATGGCCCTGATGGTCCACGACACCAACACCGCGAAGGACAAGGAGCGACCGAAGGAGGAACCGGTCCAGGAAAAGGGTTCGGAGAAAACGGACCCGTCTCAAAAACCACCATATTCGTATGTGGCTCTCATTGCCATGGCCATCCGGGAGAGCACAGAGAAGCGCCTGACTCTATCTGGTATTTACCAGTATATAATCACCAAATTCCCTTTCTACGAGAAAAACAAGAAAGGCTGGCAAAACAGTATCCGGCATAACTTGAGTCTGAACGAATGTTTCATCAAAGTTCCTCGCGAGGGAGGCGGCGAGAGAAAGGGGAATTACTGGACCCTTGACCCGGCGTGCGAGGACATGTTCGAGAAGGGAAACTACAGAAGGAGACGTCGAATGAAACGTCCCTTCAGACCTCCACCGACCCATTTCCAGCCCGGGAAATCCCTCTTCGGCGGTGATGGGTACGGCTACCTGTCCCCTCCAAAGTACCTACAGTCCAGCTTCATGAACAACTCGTGGTCGCTGGGCCAACCGCCCACCCCGATGTCCTACACCTCCTGTCAGATGGCCGGTGGCAACGTGAGTCCAGTAAATGTGAAAGGACTGTCCGCTCCCTCCTCATACAACCCGTACTCCCGGGTGCAGAGCATGGGTCTCCCCAGTATGGTGAACTCTTATAACGGCATGAGCCATCACCACCACCCGCACGCTCACCATGCCCAGCAGCTGAGCCCGGCGACCGCTGCGCCGCCCCCGGTCTCCTCCAGCAACGGAGGTGGCCTGCAGTTCGCCTGCTCCCGCCAGCCTACGGAGCTCTCCATGATGCACTGTTCGTATTGGGATCACGAGAGCAAACACTCCGCGTTACACACGAGGATTGACATTTAAAGTTTACCAGAGGGCCACTTGTAAAATGGACTCTTGTGAGAGAAAGACAATAAGTAAATTCCTGTGTATTCAAAACAGAAACAAAATTATTTTTGAAGAGACAATACTATGACGGGCTCTTTTGATCCAAATAATGTACTGAACATTCATATGGAAAGACATCCAAGTGGGGATGGTGAGAGAATTTTCAAAAACTGTAAATTGTGAGATTAAGTGGTCACAACTAAGCACGAGGTAGCATAACTTTTTGTTGCATTGGACAGAAGGCCGTGCTATTGTATGTTAAATTTGTCAAATCCGACCAGTTCCCTTTTCACGGGGATACGAATTCCATGAAAACAAAACAAACAAAACCCTCTCCCTGTCTTGGAATTTTAAACATCACCTGAACGAGTGATAATTGAATTAGAACTCCTACGTATTTGAACCAGTATAGTGCACTGAGCGGACTCCAGCAAAACCAGGTGAAATGTTGATTCTTTAGCCTGTCTTTATTATTTTTATTACCGTGTCACAGTTCTTACTCGGGATACAGGTGGGGAGATAGAGCACAGTCAGAAGGAGCAATACCAAAGATGTGTTACTTCGGGGGTCATCGACTTTTTAGGCTTCGTGACCTCTGATAGAGATGGTTTGGTTTCCGATAACATTCAGTCCAGTGCCAGATTTTTTTTAACCTTTCTTGTTTTTTATAATCGTAATTATTTTTGTCTCATTCATGTTGGGACCATGTTAAATTAGCACTTTTCCCTCTTTTTCTAGTATTTTGAATTTCTTAATAAACTTGTATTTCTTTCAACGTAAAACATTGGTCATTAATTAATCGTTATTTTTTGCAAAAACGGTATTGTCTAAACCACAAATTTCAACAATTATCAACGATAATATTATGTTCATTATTATTATAATGAATATTATTATTATGTGGTCAATCACTAAACAAATGCATGGCCGTTATTATCCGGCTTGCAACGTAGGCTTAGAACTATACATTCCACAGATGAAGTTCATTGGAATTCTATCCGTGAAAGTTGTTCACTTAGGTCTAAACCCGAATGTGTATTTTTGTCTTGAAAATGTTCATGTTAAATTCCAGTTATTTCAACATTTTTGGCATGTAAATCCTTTGCGTAAAACATCTCCAAATATCTAGCAGATGCGTAATAAGGCCTAATACTTTTGTACAGTTTAGCTAAAGTTTAGTTTACTGGTAGTTGGTTGGATATTTCAGTTTTTTACACTAAATATATATTCTTCAGTTCGAAAGTAGTTTTGGAAAATGCAATTGAATTCTAAACCATTTGAACTGCTAAGCTATTAATTAGACCTTCATTTGATTCCAGTGCCAACCCTGTTGCTTAACACATGAAAACACTGCGTGGCCTGCTCTGGGAACTTGCATGCATTACAACTTTTGGCCAAAATGAAAGCGTGAACTTCTGCTTTATCTGAATAGTCTACATTCATTATTAGAGTTACAAAATACATCTACGGCAACTCATTTGTCAGCAGAGTGCAACAATTGAAGAGAGAAAATCAAAGAAAAAGCTGTGCGTGTTTAAGAAGACGTTGTGAACTTCAGAGGGTATTTTGGCAGTGGTTGTTCCGAGGGCGAATGCTTAGCAGAAACAGATGCTGCAGAAGTTAAGGGTCGCCATCCCAGTCATTCCATTTAATCATTATCCCCATATGATGTAGGCTAACCTCCATTATGTGTTTAAACGAATTGTGGCTTCAGCCCAGTGAGCTTTTCCAAGGAGCATGGAGGGCTTTCTCTGTGTGATTATCAACTGCTCATGCATAATTGCTCAGTGGCACTTGATTATTATTACTGTATTATTATTATTATTATAAATGAATGTTATTATTATTGTTATTATGATTATTATTATGGCCTGTTATTATCATTTACAATAAGGTGAATTTGGTGAACCAAGGAGTTTGGTCATGGATGAATTCGAAATAATTTTGCCATCCACCCTAAACAAATGTTCTGTTACACTATGTAGTTTACCATTACTGCACGATTCTTATCTAACGATTGCTTGGTTATCAGTTGGGTTGTCCAGATATTCGAATAAATTATCCTAAGGCATGTTGGCCAAATATTTTCAATTTATATAGCCTAGACCTTTATTGGCTTATCTGCTGGAAATCAAGCTATTTGTATCCATATGAGCTAAGACCATTTCTTACATATGAGCTAAGACCATTTTTTTTTTTTACAAATGAGCTAAGACCATGTCTTACATATGAGCTAAGACCATTTCTTACATATGAGCTAAGATCATTTCTTACATATGAGCTAAGACCATTTCTTACATATGAGCTAAGACCATTTTTTACAAATGAGCTAAGACCATGTCTTACATATGAGCTAAGACAAGTGACGTGTGAGTGGGCTGGGTTGAGCGCAAAGTAATGGATGGCACCATACTGTTTTCCAACATCTTTTGGTGTTGGAAGCCTCTAGGCAATATGTCGTGTCGTGAACGTTTAAAACGTATTTCAGTCTCTACAATCCCTACATTTAACCGACCTACAGGCTACAAAACAAATACATCCGCCTAGATTGAAACGATGTTTCATGTTGATGCCTAAATTGCTATGGTCTATCACTGGAGAATGATGTTAGAACTTTACACACGTCTATCCAACCCTGTCGTTTTTGTCTGAACGCGCTGAATCAGATGTAGGCCTACGTGCACTTCCTCGTGAGGCCCAAGAGAGCGGTTGCCAACCCTTGGGGCAGTGACGCTCTTGAAAAGAGAGACGTGGTGACGAGTGAGAAGCTTTCAATACACATCTATTCTCAACCCTCTTCCACCTATTATCCATTTCGAACACACTCAGGTTCATACTCGAAGAGTTATCGGGTGACTATCGTCTGGTTTAAAACGTTTTTACAATGATGATATAAGGATTTTTATACATACAAGTTAGCACAAGTTGCCATTAATATATTATAAGCAAATACTTGTTTGATTGATATGCTTTGTATGGATGCAAATGTGATGCGCACAGAGGATATTGTGACCCTTTCCTTAATTCGTTATTCATTGTGCGGGCAAGGTGAGTCACGAAAAGAGTACATGTCCATGTCGTTTGTACGCTTGGAGAAGATGATTATGATGAAACTCATGACTTATTGACCTATATAGTGTTTTCCCAGTTATAGTCTATGCCTTGAATCACTGTTGATGAACAGCCATTGTATATAAAGCAGTTATCATACTATCAGCAGGTGCATGTTTATTAATAGGCCTGGTGCCACTTTTGCATCGTTTTACTTTCAGCTGAAGGGCCTCAGTTGAAAAGATTGGTGTAACGCATTAGCCCACCTTTGTAATCACATGTGTATGAGGCAAAATGTAGATACATGCAGCCCAACAGAAACCATAATGGTTAACGTTTTTAGCTTTCTGTGTGGGCGTATTCCATAACTGGAGAATAGATTTGCATATGAGCCTATATAGCGTATTGAACTATGTGTATAGCATCCCTCGTTTAAACACAGACAACCAAGCGACCAATTTGTTATTTTTAACCTAAACAAATAGTAATTTAATGTATTTTGAATATCAGAGAATAAATCGCTTCGACCCACAAACGAAAGTCAATGCATTTAGCCATAGCCTAGAATGGAGGAAAAATGCTTGTTGTGAAATGTCATGTGTGATTTATGTTGTTATAGCAGAAGCTACATTCAACAAATCTTTGTAGGATATAAATAAATAAACATGAGAAACAACTCAATGTGTCATAATACTCATATTAATAATTGAAGACTGAATTAATTAGGCCTGGAAAATGAACCTATATATAAGTCATCCAACTTTAGAATTGTGCACTCTAATACTCATTTTTAATAAACTTAGGGACTAAAACCACCTCAGCAAAGAGGAAAAAGAACAAACAGTCGTTCAAAGACATAGACTAATGAGTTGTTAGTTGTGCACTCATTCAAGCTGAGCGAAGCCACGTGGCGCTCCATCCCACAGATGTATTTACTGTACCTGGTATGTCTCTCTGTTTAGCGCGCTGGATGAGCAGCGCGCGTACAGCACTTTTCACACATCTCCATCCTGTGCGACATGGTTGGAATGAAGACCTAACTGTGTATATTTTCTGTTTCTTCACATTCATGTTTTGTAAACAACAAGGAGACAAGGGCGCGTATGAAAGGCCAGTGTATTCTAAACATGCTTCTTAAATTAATAAATACAACGTTTCACGAAGAATAAGGCATACTGTCAGCGACCTGCTAAATGAACCATCTTCGGAGATTAGCCTACATTTAGCCGACGATGGATATGTAATTAATATCTTGCTTTGTCTATTTATCCACCTGAACCTATTAATACATTTGTAAAATTATGATTATGATAGCCTATATTAGAATAGTATAATTATTATAATTGTTATCATCGCTATTTTCAACATTCAACATACAATATGTTGTATTAATTGTTACAATTCCACAGCCAACATTCATGCTGATGATATGAGTAGGTACAGGATTCTGAGTATGTCTGAGTATCGGTATAGAGGACCCGAACATGTCGTGTAAAACAATGTCCTTGCACATGCAACCATAGAGTTGCGTTTTGTTTACTTACAGTTGTTGAGTACATGCTTTGACAAAGACATGACCAATGCATTTAGGCCTACTTTAGATGTTGCAATAGATCTTTCTCTTTTAGTTTACTGTTAGTACAGTATGCAGTGCCTTCAGAAAGTATTCACACCCTTGACTTACCCCCCATTTTGTTGTGTTACAGCCTGAATCTGAAACCTGAAAAAAACACACAATACCCCATAATGTCAAAGTGGAATTTGACAAATTAATGAAAAATGAAAAGCTGAAATGTCTTGAGTCAATAACCATTTCAGGAGTAAAAATGTGCTTAAGTCACAAAATAAGTTGCATGGACTCACTCTGTGTGCAATAATAGTGTTTCATCAGATTTTTTAATGACTACCTCTTCTGTGTAAGGTCCATCAGTCGAGCAGTGAATTTCAAACAGAGATTCAACCACAAAGACCAGGGAGCTTTTCCAATGCTTCGCAAAGAAGGGCACCTATTGGTAGTTGGGTAAAAATACAATGGGTACAAATGTAATAAAAAGCAGACACTAAATATCCCTTTAGGCATTGTGAAGCTAATAATTGCACTTTGAATCGTGTATCAATACACCCAGTCACTACAAAGTTACAGGCGTCATTCCTAACTAAGATGCCAGAGAGGAAGAAACCTTAAGGTCAATGGTGACTTTAAAACAGTTATAGAGTTTAATGGCTGTTAATGGTAGTTACTTCACAATACTAACCTAATTGGCAAAACATGCATCCTGTTTGCAACAGGGCACTAAAGTAATGCTGCAAAAAATGTGGCAAAGAAATGTATTTTTTTGTCCTGAATACAAAGTATTTTGTTTGGGGCAAATCCAATACAACACATTACTGAGTATCACTCCATATTTTCAAGCATAGTGGTGGTTCCATGTTATTGGTATGCTTGTAATCGTTAAGGATTGGAGAGTTTGTCAGGATACAAAAGAAATGGAATGATGCTAAGCACAGGCAAAAGACTAGAGTAAAACCAGGTTCAGTCTGCTTTCCACCAGACACTGGGGATATGAATTCACCTTTCGGCATGACAATAACCTAAAACAGAAGGCCAAATATACACTGGAGTTGCTTACCAAGAGGACAGTGAATGGCCAAGATAGTGGCCAAGTTACAGTTTTGACTTAAATCTGCTTGAAAATCTATGGCAAGACATGAAAATCAATTTGACAGAGCTTGAAGAATTAAAAAAATAATAATGGGCAAATGTTGCACAATCCAGGTGTGGAAAGCTCTTAGAGACAGTGGAAAGCTCTTAGAGACTGTGGAAAGCTCTTGAGAGACAGTGGAAAGCTCTTAGAGACAGAAGGTCAAAGGTGATTTTAACTCAGGAAGTTCAAACCTTACTGTATGTAATCAAGATATATTGATGTTTAGTTTTTAATGTATTTTTTATTTTAATTTTTCCACTTTGAGATTACAGAGTATTTTGTGTAGATCGTTGACAAAAAAAAATCTACAATTAAATCATTTTTAATCACACTTTGTAACGCAACAAAATGCGGAAAAAAAGTATTTTCTGAAGGCCCTGTATGTCTGTGCATAAAACCAGACCCAATAACATTGTATGCACAGATACAGTATAACACACCAAGCATATCGCTCAAGATTGACTTAGAAATTGGACCTCTGTCCATGTCCTGAAGTAGTCAGGAAATGCCTTAAAAACCAGCCACTAGAGACAGTGAGCGCTATTACCTTCAAGTAGGCTTGTGTTTTGGGAGTTGTGGACAAACCTTAACCCTTAACTTAACCATTGGGAATGAATGCCTAAACTTGCATGTTCAATCCCAGTGGTATAATTTAAAAAAATCCTATCCCAAACCTTAACTTCAAAATTTGACATTTGGAGAAACGAAATGATACTGAGCAAGGGGAGTCAACCCAGGGTGTCAAAAACAGTCCCATGACTCCGGATCCGAAGGTTGTATGTTCAATCCCAGTGGTAGTCGCTCATTTATTTATTTTTTATTTTTTTTGCCATAGCCCAAACCTTAACCCTTAACTTAAATATTAGGAATGAATCCCTAAACATAATGGTTTAATCATATCCAAAACCTTAACCCTTAACTTCGAAATTTCACATTTGGAAAAATTGAATGATGCAGGAGTCGTCAACCTAACATGTCAAAAACACTTCGAATTTTGACTTTTGGAGCAACTTCGAAATTTGACGTTTGGAGAAACGTGGATAAACATCAGAATCTGAAGTAAATTTGGGAAAGCAGTGAGATTATTTGAACACACACACACACACATTTGCGGTGCATGGGGCGCATGCATGTCTTTGTTCAGTGTGTGGTTCCGACAGGTGTGCATTTTAGCAGAAAGGTTGCCAGTTCAGCTGAGCTGAGCCAGACGCGCTGGAACAGTGGTCCTGCATGCAAGATGTCGCCACGGCTGCGGGAGATAAGAATAGCTCGAATCAGGAATTCCTCGCTCCTTCAGCGTAAAAATACAAAGTGTATTTTTACACAATATATGGAACATGCAGATGCGGTAATTGCCAGTTAATTAGGACTCAGAATAAAATATATAATATATAGTTTATAGTTTATATATAATTTAATTTAATCGGATCTCGGTGTACAGTGCTCTAACAGGCGTATTCAATCTCTCTTGGAAGCTCATTGATTTGATAATTTAGGAGAGATATGTAGGTCCCGAACATGTCATACCTTGGGTTACGGAGTAGGCAAAAATGAGGTACCATAATAGCCTGGCGTTTAAATAACTGTTTATAAACATTTGATCCATATTAGCAACAGAAAGCACGAAACACGTGAGTGCTTATAAAACATTAAAACTTAAAACATTAAAACACACTAACTGGTGGCACGTGTAAAACTATCACAACAATGCTTGAATCACTTTACTGAAGAGGATTGCATCTGAATAGGCCTCACGTGGAGTCCAAATTATATCCCCATTTCCAAATGTATACGATACCTTTAATTGCAATGCAGTACATATTATTCCTGTAAGTTTCTCATATACATGAATTCAAAACAGTTGCTTATATCAGGAATTCACTGTATCTTAGCTGGAGAGTCTTGCTCAGCATTATGGAGCGTTGAATCGAATTGAATTAGCATACGTCAAAAATGTGTAAACCTATTTAGCTATGCGAGGCTTATGCACACTATTACACTAATTATGATACCATAATAATAAGAGATGAAAACTATTACAAAATCAAAATAAATAATCATATTGGTACAACATGTAAATTAGCCTAATCATAAACTTTCTGCAAAACAAGGCTATTGGAGCGTGCTCTTCTGAGTAGGCACCCAATGTAGCCAACATTTCAGTATGGAGTGTAGTTAAATCACAACTCGTAAAGCCTTTATCATGAAGTAAAACGTTTATTTTGATTTTTATGATGATGATGATGAAGAGCCTCATACTCAAGTCAGGCACAAATCTGTTTGTTTTTTTACAACATTAGCTTGTCCGTCGGGATAGCCTATATCTCTGGTACAGTGCATTCAGAATTCCTACCCCTTGAATTATTACACATTTTGTTGTGTTACAGCCTGAATTACAGAAATATCTAATTTACATAACTATTAACACCCCTGAGTCAATACTTTGTAGAAGTACCTTTGGCAGCGATTACAGCTTTGAGTCTTTTTGGATAAGTCTCTAAGAGCTTTGCACACCTGGATTGTACAATATTTCAAGCTCTGTGAAGTTGATTGTTGATCATTGCTAGACAGCCATTTCCAAGTCTTGCCATAGCTTTTCAAGCCAATTTAAGTCAAAACTGTCTTGGTATGTAACTCCAGTGTATATTTGGCCTTGTGTTTTAGGTTATTGTTCTGCTGAAAGGTGAATTTGTCTCCCAGTGTCTGTTGGAAAGCAGACTGAACCAGGTTTTACTCTAGGATTTTGCCTTATTTTTTCTGTTGCAATATTACTTAAGTGCCTTGTTGCAACAGGAAACCAGAAGGCACAATTTTCTTTGTTTTCCGGATAACCAGGGCCACACTCCAACACTCATTTACAAACAACGCATGTGTGTTTAGTGAGACAGCCAGGGATGTTCTCTTGATAAGTGGTGAATTGGACAATTTTCCTGCATGTCCTGCTAAGCATTCAAAATGTAAGGAGTACTTTTGGGTGTCAGGGAAAATATATGGAGTACAAAGTACATTATTTTCTATAGGAATGTAATGAAGTAAAAGTACAAGTTGTCAAAAATAGAGTAAAGTACAGATACCGACCCAAAATACTTAAGTAGTAGAACAATTTGAAGTATTTTTACTTAAGTACTTTACACCACTGGTGTGTGTGTCGGTGTGAGAGGAATGGGGGTACACACATGCATCCAATGGGGGTCGAAAGGATGTTTTTATTATTTCTTTATTATTTCATGATGAGGTGCAAAGGTTTCGCACAATGTTTGGTTTTGTTTTTGCGTGTCTTTCCGTTGAGCACCCAGTGAACAACCGTGATTGTATCCTTTGTTGTGCTCTCAGAGATGACAGATTATAATCAAAAAGACGAATGAGGTCAAATCATTCTCACAGAACACATTTGACCCTCAAGTTCCTCCTCCATCCAACCCCTCTACGCCAGGCGTACCTGAACACGTTTTGGGAACGCCAGTGTGCGTGCGTTCATCCCCGGCTCGTGAGGTGACAGGCGAGTGCGGCAGCTGCGCACGCCAGGGCACCCCCGGACACCCGAGTCACTCACAGGTTGCCAGTTTCCCAATGCTCTCACACAATTGAATTTATGGCATTCTTGGGAATGTTTGAGAATTAAGCGCAACCGTTTCCATTTGGACGCAGCGCACGTCACCCCAAACCCATTGAAAAGGAGAGTGGGGTCACCACTGTTTGGTATACACCAGCTCGAAACAGGAAAATATGCAAAGATTTGATTCGCAGAAAACCCGGCAATTGTTAGGATCAGCGTGAGTTTTCCCCTCCCTTGTACCAGAAATACTCAAAGTTAATTCGGTCCAAAAGCTTTGTCCTATTTATATGACATTGCAAACACGGTTTTAGGTTTTTTTCTGAGCATCCCTTGGTGGATCTCCAATGTAATCTACTCGTCACACTGATCTACGTGACGTTTTCAGTTACAGTGGATTTGTATCTTAATGAAAAGCCAGAGAAACAATAAATTACATGAAATAATAACCGAATCCACCAAAATAATAATGACGATGTGTTTTGATACAGCACGATAGATTATAAATAGTAAATACACACACGGGTTTGTTGACAGGACCCTCGGCTAAAAGAAGACAGAAGTTAATTAAACGTATATAATTAATACGTGACTATAAATACGCAGGATGAGTTGCCATCCACTCAGGGAGAATGACTAACCGTGTGCCCAGGGTAACATCACGCACCGACCTCTCTCTCTCCCCGCCACAATGGGGCCACCAAAATGTCACCTCGCACCACTGCCAAGGAACAGGGCATCGTTTATAGGCTATGGTGCTCCGCGCGTGTCTACAAATAAGTCTGGAGCTCCAGAAATGTGGGGTAACACTGTAACGGAATACTTATAGGTGATTCATTTATGTGCATTTCATAAATGTTTCCTATTTGTCATTTACAGAAATAATTGGCATATGGGTTGAAATTGTAGAACTTCAAATAGTTGCATGCCTGGGACTGGGCTATATGACCATCTGAAATCCAATGGAATATAGGCTAGTTTAGGATAAATCCATGTATCACCATGTTCAAACTGCTTGAATTGTACCTTCACACAATCTGCTGAATTACCACTGGTTTACCTCTGAATGGCAGAAGTGGCTGGCCGCTTCTGCAAAGGGAAATGCGAGACACTCTAAAAAAGCACTTCCCCTTCTCTTGATTATGAGCTCTAAATTGCTTTGTCGGTTTTTAAATGGGAATCCTTTTCCCATAGTACCCGTTGATGGAGGCTATTTTTAACCTCTTCCCCTCTTTGTGCCTTAAGAAAACCTCTGGTGAATTGGCAAGAGTAGGCTATGCAGCTCTCCGGGGCCATTTCTAATTTCCACGGATTAATCGTGAAACCTGGGACCCTTGGGGCCCATTATAGCTCAACACCTGCTAAACAGAATTTTAATTACATATTTGTATTGTTTAGTTTCAGGTATGTGTCTACATCCATTTTCATTGAGAAATATGACATATTAGACTTGCCTGACGACTCACCCTGAATTTAATTTCTCAGCTCTATCGATCCTACCGCCTACACGTATTGTCTGAAACTGCTATTCTAGAATTTGTTTGTGTGAATTTAAAATGAGGGGCGTTGTACAAAACCAATTAATCAGCGATTAAATAAGCTCTAACAAATCTAACCAATCAGAGCATCAAAGTGAATAACTTGATCATGTCTGGCCACACCCATTGGTTTCTGGGACCAATCAGAAAGGACAGAATGTGTTCCCATTCTACAAATTCATGGAGACTCATCATTGAGAAGAAACGTCAGTTGGCTGGAGCAATGTGGACGGGGTTGCCAGGCTCACTTGGGGTTTTGTATAAGGATAAAACATACTAAAACAAGCATTTTTATTTATTTTAGTTGACCTTTATTTAACTAGGCAAGTCAGTTAAGAACAAATTCTTATATCCTTAGGTGCCCCTCTACCACAACAATTATAATATATTGACTTTGCATGTTGTTGTCCTCGGGCTGGGGTGCTGGTCAGTGTTTCCAATTCACTCCCTCAGTACCCCTGAAAGAGTCTGTTTACACATGCCAGTTTAGGGCCACATCCATTCTCTAGGGGCACACCCCTGTAAACCATTACACGTTGCATGGTTCCATTCTGTGTTCATTAAATGCTTCATTAAACATCACGGATACAGGAATTATTTAGAAAAATGACCAGCATATCCAGGCTAGAGGTATAGGACCAGGATGTAGTGGCATGGCACTATGCAGGCGATTTAACTAGCCCAATTAAAACACAACAATGCATATAATTGCATGTTGATTACAACATGATTTTCACGAGTTATGTCATTTATTTATGTACTGTACCATCGAAAATGATGAGGATGTCTCTCCAGTGAGTCTTTCTCTCCATTGGCTGTGTATGTGCATAAAACAGGAAGCTTGCCTTAAGCTTGACCCTGGGTCTCCGACTCTCCAATCAAGCGTAGCCTCGTCACATCCCAGATCCCATCACAGTACAATCCAATTTCAGCCACAGAAACAACGTATTCCTTTCAAACAATTACATACCTCTTGGCAAGGGCTCACAATTAAACAAATGATTACATTTTGATACCCGTAATTATACGCATTCGCATGAGGTCTCCTTTCAAATGTGCTTTTTATTACACGCTTATCTCGTGTTATGAGATTATGCAGCGATCAGGTTTGGATTGAGTTACGGTACATTTAATTGAATAAGAGGAGAATAACTCCGTAATAGAAGCATGCTGGAGTCAGCCATACAGCGATCTGGCCATTCCCTTTGAGCCCGGATTATGTTTAGCAAATTTAAGATAATGAGAATGTTATGGGGGGGCTGCCTATGTAGGCCATATGACACATGACACAGCCTGTCCATGGCTCTGGCCAGCTTCACAGAGCAGAAGGTTTCCTTTGAAAGACAATCTATTTCATTAGTCATATTCCCAGCTTGCCTCAGAGGCTGGGAACGGTTTGGAAAGCTGCATGTGAGGGCTGCTTGTATATAACCACCACTTTATCAACCAACAGGGGTTCAATTGGGGTATTGTATTCAGTGGGGCTGTCCTCAAATTGGTGGCATTTTTATTATGATGTTTTAGAGGCATGTATTACATTCCCACTGTAGGCTGCTGTCTCCCATGCTGATGTGGTGGAACCAAAGTCGCCAAGTGACTTCACAATTCTTACAGTATTCTATTCATGCTTGTATACATATTTACATTATTAGGCTTACTATTTTACAAATGTAATAATGAGGGGTAGGGGTATATTTTTTAGGTTTCAGCCAATGAGGGAAGCTTACATTCAATTCATTACTTTTACTGAATGAAAACTAGCAAAATATATTTAGAGGTCTTTGGGATAAAGGTTGATGCACATTCTAGGATGCTATGTACCGCCCTCTTCTGGAATTAAATATTATACTACACCAAATAATGAAAGTGCTTCTTGAAGTTCAATAATGTGTGTGTGTGTGTGTGTGTGTGTGTGTGTGTGTGTGTGTGTGTGTTTGAGAGAGAGAGAGAGAGAGAGAGAGAGAGAGAGAGAGAGAGAGAGAGAAAGAGAGAGAGAGAGAGACTGAAGTGGCATTGGAAATGGTAAACATTTCCATCCATCAGATTAAAGCTCTAGGAGAAATGTCTCACATATTCCACATGTTTATGAAATCTGGGGTCATATGAGTTAAGTAATGTTATTTTTCAATCAGTGTTATAGGTCAGACAACTTTAGTAATGTTATTTTTCAATCAGTGTTATAGGTCAGACAACTTTAGTAATGTTATTTTTCAATCAGTGTTATAGGTCAGACAACTTTAGTAATGTTATTTCTCAATCAGTGTTATAGGTCAGACAACTTTAGTAATGTTATTTTTCAATCAGTGTTATAGGTCAGACAACTTTAGTAATGTTATTTTTCAATCAGTGTTATAGGTCATATGAGTTTAGTAATGTTATTTCTCAATCAGTGTTATAGGTCAGACAACTTTAGTAATGTTATTTCTCAATCAGTGTTATAGGTCATATGAGTTTAGTAATGTTATTTCTCAATCAGTGTTATAGGTCATATGAGTTTAGTAATGTTATTTCTCAATCAGTGTTATAGGTCATATGAGTTTAGTAATGTTATTTCTCAATCAGTGTTATAGGTCAGATAACTTTAGTAATGTTATTTCTCAATCAGTGTGATCATCACCCACACATTACATCCTATTCCCCATACAGTGCACAGCATTTGACCATCTCTGGAACACTACTGGTTAGTTCTGCATTATCTCCTTTCCTAAACTCACTCATGGGGTGTGTTCAGTATGACGGTGTGCAACGTTGAATTCAACGGAACCGGTACTGAACAACCAGTTGAAAATCTGATGGTGGTCCAGAGGGGGATTACCATATGGTACGCTGCATGGGTTTTGCTATTTCAAATGGTCATACGCATATTAATAAGGCCACACTTTGTTGCAAACTTACCAAAAGGGAGCAAACGTACCTCAAAGACTGTTAAACGGTGCTCACTGTTTTGGGGAAACCCGTCGTTCATTACAAACCTTCACTCAACGTAGCAAACATTGAATCGAACTGAACGCACCCCTGTTCTCGGTCAAGAATGACGTAAGAAAATGTATTCGTTTATATAACCAAGCCAGCAGGGGGCGTCACAGCTCTTTCATTAATCGGTTACTTTTCTCCCTGCTTCAGCGGTGGACTAATGTATCTGACCAAATAATATTTTTTTCCTGCGTTTTGCCACTGTGCTTGACAAAATATGATGGATCAGAGGACATACGACCAACTTGCCAAAGGGTCAACTTGTTGCCCCTTCAATTGATGATGAGGCAACTGACTTGTGTTGCATGGTGCAAACATTATTATTCAATTGATAATATCTAATAAAATACCCCTGGCTTATCATTACTTTCTTTGAGACGGTTTAAGTCATAACCATGATGAATCATGTAGCCTAGTTTAATGTGGACTATTAGCCTATGGGGCTACATGTTGGTTATGTAGGCCTATTCATAGTAGGCTAAGCTATATATTAATGCACTGCCTTTACAGTTATTAGCATTCAAAATAAGGCATAGTGTACCTATTTTTTTTAAACACAGCATCACAACCAGGCAGGCACCAGCTGGCACGGAAAGTCCTGTATAATGACTGGCTCAAGTCAACACGCGACCCCCTCCCAAAATAATGCACCGGGATAATCGACGCGCCTTTGGCAGCGTTGGAATGTTTCAACTGCCAAATTCCACTCGCGTTTTTTTCCCATCTCAATTAGTTGGAGAGGTTTCAGAACTTTGTGTTTCCGGGTGAAACCTCTAGCCCGAAGTTACATGCCGGGGATATGAACATAGGAGATGCAAAGCCGGCTGAGCACTAGGCGGCTGCAAGAACAGTGTAGGCTACGCAGGGAGGGGGAGAAAGGGAAGGGAGAGAATAAGAAAAAAACGAACAGCAACTGAGCTGTGCGTTTTTCACCTTCTGAAAAACAGGAAGCCAACGCTGATCTGCCTACCTGGCCGCATTGTCCTGCAGGGAGAAGACAGCGGGCTCTCACCGCTCTTGCCACGCATCGGCATATTATTCTTCGTTCTTGTGGATTCAAACGCGAGAAAAACTGTCGTTCTTGTGGATTCAATCGAGAGAAAACAACTTTTAACTAGGCCTATTTCCTCATTCGTACGGTCGTTATTTTCATATTCCCAACAAGAATATAACTCAAGGTAAGTCCCTGGCACTATTCCATCGCTTCCTCGAATTAGTAGGCTAGCCTACATGGAGTCATTGAGCAAGTCGACCGAGGTGGAGTTGAAGTGCTATGTTGTGTCGAGACCTCACCCAGATTGTTGTTTGAAGTTATAAGCTACATTTGCACTTTTGTCGGGAAAAGATTAGTTTCCTATTTTTGTCAAACAATAGGCAACGTTTCGAAACGAGTTTCATGATTGGTTTGCTCTCTGAGCACCCAATGACGCTTTCTGCCTTATCCCTAGTGTTCTCATCCGTAAGTTTCGCCCACACCAGGGACCATGTGAACTACAAACCCCCCGAGTTAGGTAGACTACGCAAAATATCACCGGATTGTAGTCGTTTATTAATATGGGCCTTTGAAAGCAGCGACATGTTTTGATTTCAAAATGATTAGGCTATTTATTTACAGTGCAGCTGGGTCGGGTATGTTAGGTGTCGTTTGTATAATATTCTTTGGTGACTTGTCATTAAAACTCTGGTTTGACGCAGTCGCTGCTGCTTTTCGCCTGATCTCAGTCTATACAGAACCACGGTTTGACTCTAGGCTACGGATGACACGATGGGGACATGTTTAGGCTACACTTGATAGCATAGCTTTTCTTTGCTGTCGGTTATGTCATGATTTATTTTTTTATGTAATCTATGCCTTCGCGTTCTCAAACGGAAGGGAATCCCGCCGTGGAACATTGGCAGAGTGGTAAAATAGGGCAAGTCGCATCGACGTTTGTCTCGCGGTAGTTTTAAAACCGGGAAGTTTTTGGTGAGGCTGGGTAGAATTTAGCAGTTGACCGGTGGATAGTGCATTTCTGGAGTAGAGTCATGACTGCCTGCCTGTCAATGCCGTTATAGATGACTGTCTGACATGTCCCCAAACATGTGTGAATATGTTATTCAAGTAGTTGTTGTAGCACATTGTCTGTCATTTTCGCCAGGCCTTTTGTCCCACTTTGTCAGCTTATAGGCCTCTGCCAGCACTTGGATAGGCTACGTCCGAGCACACTTGGTGACAAAAAACAAATGTCTAGTACTATAATTCCAAGCGGCCTATGTCTTTGAGACTTTGACATAGTTATTGCTTAGCCAATGTGATGACGCACCTTACCTGTCTTTTAAAATATTAGTGAATTAAGTGTCGCAATTTTACTTATATTTCATGAACTCAAATGCTCATGCAAGTTTGAGCATGTCTGTATCTCAGATTTTCTCCCTTAAGCAGCAATATTAACATTTTGGGCGACCTGACGAAATTCACATAGAAATATAAGTTATAGATCTGTCATTCTCGTTGAAAACCAGTCTAAGACGTGGTAGATCTGTCCTATGTGCACTATTTCTATGCTTCTCTGTCTTAAGTTTCATTTTTGCATCTTTTACTTTAGGTTGTGTACACCAGCTTTAAACAGCTGAAAATGCTATATTTTTGGTTATGGTAAAGATATTTTACAGTGGTTTAGATGGCACAATGATTATACTTGGTTGTTTTGTCACATACTGAAATTAGGTAAACTATTTGAATTTTAGCGACCAGGAAATGGTGGAGTGATTTGTGAATAATGCATTTTAAAGTAGGCCAGGTCTAATTATTTGGCAGCATATTCTATAGTGGTTAAAGTGGATACAAACAGTATGTGACTTGACTGTATGACTGAGATGTGTACATTTGGTCCACACACCCGTTTCATTCCCATTCAAGATAAGACAACGGAATTGACATGTGTTACAACTCAGACATGTTTCTCTCTTCTTCTTTCTTTACCATCTCACTCCACACACAAATCCCATTGCTCTATTATTGTCTAAATAATCATTGGATTCAGACTGTGTGTGTTTGCAGTGGTGTTGGTTTTGTGAATCAGTGCCTGGCTGGGACCGAAGCACCATGTGACAGTAAGTCAGTAAGCTTCCCAGCCGGACGAGACGAGGGAGCCATGATGTCACAGGTCAGGGGACCGTCGGGGACACAAATAGGAGTGTGTGTCAACTATAGTGTGGCTATGAGAGCAAATTACACAACACACACACACACACAGCCCCCGGAGCACTAACACACGGGGTCTGGGGGAGAGGTGGTGGCGACTAGAGCCATGAATGGAGCATTTCTCTCAGTCATGTGAGAGAGAACTCTGTTCCTCCGAGGGGACAATTTGTCTGCATAAACACTTAATACACACACTTGACTTATTTCCACATACAGTACACAAGCACAGACACGCACACAGAAACACACACACTGTTATAGTAGCTGTGCTCTACACACACACATACACACACTATTTTAAGAGTTTTCCCAGAGGGTGGCCAACAAATTATATTTCAGAGCTTTAATGCACTTATCGGAAAGAAAGGTTAGATCTGAATTGTCTGTGAGTGATAATATTAAACTATTAAAAGGGTTTGTGTGTAGCCTCATGATTGTACTGTGTTCAATAGTGCAGAAAGCGAGTATCATTGGTGAACACGTCATGATTAAGTTGACATTTGGAGCTCTGATTGTACACAGATAATGTTAAGTATTTACTGTAGCTTCTCATTGAAATGTGTCTACTAATCAATTGGACTTGTATTTAGTTCTCTCTTGAAGGATAATGTTATTTTGAGTTGGTCTGTTAACCCTGTGGGAAACAGAGGAGAGATTTTTAATCTGGCTGCGGGCCAGGCAGCCCCATGTTGGGCGGGGCTGTTCTCAAGCCCCCTCTGAGGTGGTGTGTGGGGGGGGGGGCACTGATAACGCTGCTGACGTCAGTCTCCTTAACAATGCAGCCCTTTAGACAACCTGCTATTTACTCCACAACCAGGCCTCTCCTAAGAAACTTAATGACGGAGTAAAAGTTATTAAAAGATCTGCGTCGCATGAGAACTTTGATCTCCTCATAGTGAACAGTGATAGCTAAAAGGACTGGTTTCTACGGTTCCTACACCTTTAAATTAGCCAGTTGCAGTGTGTGTGTGTCTCCTCTTCTGGCATGGGAAACATGTTAACATTGCCAAAGCAAGTGAGGTAGATGATATACAAAAGTGAAATAAAGAACAGGTAACATTACACTCACAGAAGTTCCAAAAGAATAGACATTACAATGTCATGTCTATATACAGTGTTGTAATGATATGCAAATAGCTAAAGTACAAAAGGGAAAATAAATAAACAAATATAGGTTGTAATTGCAATGGTGTTTCTTCTTCACTTGTTTGCCCTTTTCTTGTGACAACAGGTCACAAATCTTGCTGCAGTGATGGCACACTGGTATTTCACCCAGTGGATATGGGAGTTTATCAAAATCAGGTTTGTTTTCAAATTCTTTCTGTAATCTGAGGGAAATCTGTGTCTCTATGGTCATACATTTGGCAGGAGGTTAGGAAGTGGTGCTCAGTTTCCATCTCATTTTGTGGGCAGTGAGCACATAGCCTGTCTTCTCTTGAGAGTCAGGTCTGCCTTCAGCGGCCTTTCTCAATAGCAAGGCTATGCTCACTGAGACTACATAGTCAAAGCTTTCCTGTCTACTCTCCGTTTTGGGCCAAATAGCATTGTATTTCTGTGTTTTTGTTAAGTCTTTCCAATGTATCAAGTACTCTTCATGGAAATGTACTCACCACCTGCCTGTTTATACAATACAGTTGAGGTCGGGTGTGTTTTGTACAGTAGTCAGTGTTCTTGTTAAAGGAATGAGACACCTGCGTCTGCAAATACTGCTGCCACCATCCTCCTCAACTGTCCCCTCGCTAACTAACTGGTTCACACACACTTCCTGCTGTCACAGTCAAATGGAATCACCCCTCACAGCCATTGATGGCTTGTGTAATATCCTCTTGGAAATCTGAAAGGAAGCCAGTGTGTGAGCAGCTGTGCTCCTGTGTGTGTATGTTTGGGGTGGGTGTGTGTCATGCCCCATCAAACAGTTGTATCCCACGAGCCAACTACCTTCTGTGGCTTAATATCCTCAGATGAGGACACATGCATACAGATATATATATATATATATATATATATGGTTTACACATAGTGGTGCTTAAATATCTAATGAGCATATACAGGACAGGCAGACATATAGGAAGTATGACATGTCCAGTAAGAGAACCAGAGAGAAAAGCCAGGAAAGAGGAATTATCCACTTTCCTGCTTCACAAGCCAAGACCTGCAGAGGAATTCAGGGAGGAGGAGCGATGAACATCGGGGAGAAAGGAAGATGCAGAAAGGAGAGGTACAGCTATGCAGGCAAACAATAAAGACGGATAGAAGGGGAGGTTAATATACATTAGTTTTAGAGGTCGACTGATTTAGATTTTTCAACGCTGATACCGATTTATTGGAGGACAAAAAAAGCCGGTACCGATTAATTGGCCGATTTTTTTTTTTTTATTATTTTTTTTATATATATATTTTTTTATTATTATTTTTTTTTAATGTATGTGTAATAATGACAATTACAACAATACTGAATGAACACTTATTTTAACTTAATACACCAATAAAATCAATTTAGCCTCAAATAAATAATGAAACATGTTAATTTTGGTTTAAATAATGCAAAAACAAAGTGTTGGAGAAGAAAGTAAAAGTGCAATATGTGCTATGTAAGAAAGCTAACGTTTCAGTTACTTGCTCAGAACATGAGAACATATGAAAGTTGGTGGTTCCTTTTAACATGAGTCTTCAATATTCCCAGGTAAGAAGTTTTAGGTTGTAGTTATTATAGGAATTTATAGGACTATTTCCCTCTATACCATTTGTATTTCATATACCTGACTATTGTATGTTCTTATAGGCATTTTAGTATTGCCAGTGTAACACTATAGCTTCCGTACCTCTCCTCGCTCCTCCCTGGGCTCGAACCAGGAACACAACGACAACAGCCTCCCTCGAAGCAGCGTTACCCATGCAGAGCAAGGGGAATAACTACTCCAAGTCTCAGAGCGAGTGAAGTTTGAAACGCTATTACCGTGCACCCCACTAACTAGCCATTTCACATCGGTTACACCAGCCTAATCTTGGGAGTTGATGGGCTTGAAGTCATAAACAGCGCAATGCTGTTTGAATGAATGCTTATGAGCCTGCTGGTGCCTACCATCGCTCAGTCAGACTGCTCTATCAAATCATAGACTTAATTATAACATAATAACACACAGAAATACGAGCCTTTGGTCATTAATATGGTCGAATCCGTAAACTATCATCTCAAACGACGTTTATTCTTTCAGTGAAATACGGAACTGTTCCGTATTTTATCTAACGGGTGGAATCCATAAGTCTAAATATTCCTGTTACATTGCACAACCTTCAATGGCATAATTACGTAAAATTCTGGCAAATTAGTTCGCCTGACTCATCAGAGAAGTGACACAATTTCACCTGGTTAATATTGCCTGCTAACCTGGATTTCTTTTAGCTAAATATGCAGGTTTAAAAATATATACTTCTGTGTATTGATTTTAAGAAAGGCATTGGTGTTTATGGTTAGGTGCATGTTGGAGCAACGACAATCCTTTTTCGTGAATGCACACTGCATCGATTATATGCAACGCAGGACACGCTAGATGAACTAGTAATATCATCAACCATGTGTAGTTATAACTAGTGATTTTGATTAAGTTGAATGCTAACTATCAACTTACCTTGGCTTCTTACTGCATTCACGTAACAGGCAGGCTCCTCGTGAGGCAGGTGGTTAGAGCGTTGGACTAGTTAACTGTAAGGTTGCAAGATTGAATCCCTGAGCTGACAAGATAAAAATCTGTCCTTCTGCCCCTGAACAAAGCAGTTAACCCACCGTTCCTAGGCCGTCATTGAAAATAAGAATGTGTTCTTAACTGACTATCCTAGTTAAATAAAGATTAAATAAAGGTGTGATTTTTCTTTTAAATAGGCAAAATCGGCACCCAAAATTACAGATTTCCGATTTGTTATGAAAACTTGAAATCGGCCCTAATTAATCGGCCAGACCGATTAATCGGTCAACCTCTAATTTCTTTGTTTTGTAAAGGAGAGAGGAAAAAATAATAGAAGTTGAAAGGTTGAGAGGTCAATGGAAGGAAAGAAAGATGCAGATGGGCATAGACAGATCTAGTTTTGAATTGAGGGTTAGTATAGAATGGGGGTTGGATTGAGATTTGCTTGGTGTAGAATGGGGTTGGATGGCTATACTGTAGAGAAAGAGAAGTGAGGCAAGTAGAGTTAGAGAAGAAGAGCTTGATGAGAGGAGGGGTAGACTTTCCCAGGCTACCCAAACTCCTTGCTCTGGCCAAATGCTATGCCCACGGACGTTAGTTTATTCTCCGCAATGAGTCTGAATCTGAGTACCTCCCTGACAATTTCTAGAATACAGACACATTCTAATCATTTTGATTGGTCACAGAAACAAATGGGTTGGGCCAAAGCCAGGACACCTGCGAGTAAAGCGCTGTTTTGTAAATTCGTGATTGACTTTGATACTCTAGATTAGATGATCCAATGGCTTTGTTTTGTACAACACTCCTCATTTTGACATCACTGCAAATGACTTCAACGATGGCAGTCTCTGACTGAAGTCTGTAGTGAACATAGATTAGTGGAAGAATTCAGTTTGAGTCGTCAGGCAAGGTTAGACTGAGGTAGAGAAGAGGGATGTGGTCCTGACCTGGAGGTTTAAACTTCTCTGTAACTTGAGGGAGTGACACTGCCCTACTCACCCTGACAACGCCGCCTTAAGGCTGCTACATAACTGCTACAGTTACGCACACAACACACATAGATGCTGTTCTACACACAGATGCTGTTCTACACACAGATGTATGTACTGTAGTTTTAGTGAACCTTACAAAACATACTGTCATATGTGACCCAAATAGTTGCAGTGAAATGTGTCATTTTACAGGGTCAGCCATAGTAGTACTGCACCCCTGGAGCCAAATAACGGTGAAGTGCACACAGACATATATATTTTTTCACCTTGTCGGCTCCGGTATTTCGAACCAGCGACTTTCCGGTTACTGGCCCAACGCTCTTACCACTAGGCTACCTGCCGCCTACCTATTCTGTGTGTGTACAGTCAGGGACATTTTCAGTTGATGACAATGGGATATTTTCTAGTTGGATTAATTAAGGTGAAGAAACCTCATAACCTTCTCTCCCCTGCCCTGCTGTGAGATAGATGGACATCATGGAAATGTCTGCTACTCCTCCTTCTCACCCTCGTGTGTGTGTGTGTGTGTTGCACCATGACCTAGGCTGGGCCAGACCTTTGTTCAGTCAGGCAGGCAGAAGGTAACTGATTTACAACATCCAGGGGTACTCTGACAACTATATCCCCCTCCCACCTGGGAGAACAGGGGTACTCTGACAACTATATCCCCCTCACACACAGCCCCCTCCCATCTGGGAGAACAGGGGTTAAGGTAAAGAGTGAAAAACACATTCCTCTCACACCATCATCACAGTTCTCTTAGATCATTCAAATGTATGGACTTTAAGTGTGTAATAGAGCTGCAATATAAGTGTCCTAGTGTGGCTGTGTATTGTGCTTGTGATGGACAGTCTTTTGTTTAAGGCCAGGCCTTGATGACGCAGGGTCCTCTGTAAAGCCCCCTTGAGGACCTGTGTGTTTGGTGAGAGCATAATGTGTGCTATGTTGCATTCCTGTGTTTGTGTGTGTGAGAGCGTTTGTGTGTGTGTGTGAGAGAGCGTGCTCTTGATCACTGAGATCAGTGTGTGATTAAGATTAAAGGAGCCTTTTTTGTGTGTGTGAATTTTACCCCCCTTTTTCTCCCCAATTTGTGGTATCCAATTGTTAGTAATTACTATCTTGTCTCATCGCTGCAACTCCCGTACGGGCTCGGGAGAGACGAAGGTCGAAAGCCATGCGTCCTCCGATACACAACCCAACCAAGCCTTACTGCTTCTTAACACATCGCGGATCTAACGCGGAAGCCAGCCGCACCAATGTGTCGGAGGAAACACTGTGCACCTAGCGACCTGGTCAGCATGCACTGTGCCCAGCCTGCCACAGGAGTCGCTAGTGTGCAATGAGACAAGGATATCCCTACCGGCCTAACCCTTCCTAACCCGGACGACGCTAGGCCAATTGTGCGTCGCCCCATGGACCTCCCGGTTGCCGCCGGCTGCGACAGAGCCTGGGCTCGCAACCCAGAGTCTCTGGTGGCACAGCTAGCACTGAGATGCAGTGCCTTAGACCACTGTGCCACCCGGGAGGCCGAGTTCATACATATTTAGCAGATGTTATTGGTTCTACCTACTCATTTAAAGGGTTTTTCTTTATTTTGACTGTTTTCTACATTGTAGAATAATAGGGAAGACATCAACTATGAAATTACATATGGAATCATGTAGTAAACAAGTGTTAATCAAATCAAAATATATTTGAGATTCTTAAAAGTAGCCATCCTTTGCATTGATGACAGCTTTGCACACTCTTGGCAGAAAATTGTAAAAATAAAGAAAAACCCTTCAATGTATATGTTTGTCCAAACTTTTGACTGGTAATGTACATATTTAGCAGATGTTATTGCGGTGTAGCGGAATGCTTGTTTAAAGTTGCTTAGGAGCTAGAAGCAGAGCTGCCATGTCTGCCGGCACCATCTTGTCTAGTTGTTGCTGAGAGGATGTGAAGAGTACAACTACTAGGGCCAGTTTTCCCAGACCTAGACTAGTCCTGGTTTAAAACATGCTCAACTGAGACTCCATTATCAGATGTATAACCCTAACTCAGACCCAGATATTAAGCCTAGTCCTGGATTAAAACATGCTCAATGGAGATTGTTGTAAGTGCAGCATTTTGAATGGATCCCCAATGGCTCTCAGGTTGAAGGACAACATATCTAGCTTGAGATAACAGTAAGTGGATCATTGTACTCTGAGACACTCATGGTTTGAAGGTACTATCAACACTAAGTGTGTATTGAGGCCTTGTTTTATTATGAGCTGTTCTCCCCTCAGCAGCCTCTGGTGATATAAGAAGACAATTCCACAGTGTTGAGATGGTGACACTGCACCTCAGGGGGTGCCATTTTGTAATGTAATGAAAGGGGGTGGTATAGTTCTGAGGGTGGGGGGTAGCAGGACATGGATAAGAAGTGGGAGCGGGGTCAGTGGGGAGGTGGAGAGAGGGAGACCGAGTTGGGTGGGGAGTGTGTGATTCACCCCTCAGAATCTACATTCCTTGCATACCACAGAGGGGATGGGTGGAGGAGATGAAGGGGGTGTGTGATGGGAAAGGTAAGTGATAGAAAGGGTTTGACTGAGCCAGGCTGCCAGTGTGGTGTTGGTACAGTGATAAGAGTGGAACAGTTTGGGAATTCTTTAAAGGTGGCAGATTAGGTTGTGGTGTGTCTCTGGCTGGTGGGTCTTCAGATCTAGTCAGTTGATACGGGTCTGTCTTCATGTCCATGTAGGCAGTCTTCTCTAGACAAGGTGAAAAATGGGATGTTACTTAGTGCCTATGGAAATTCTACACCCCCGTGAACTTAATCTAAAAAGTGATTCAATTTGTGGTTTTTCTCCAGATCTACTCCACATTTTCGAAGTCAAAGTTATAGAAAATGTTCCTAATGTAAGAAAAAGTCTTTAAAAAACTCCATTGGATGATGGTGTCTGCATGCTTCAGCCAAAACAGTTCGGAATAGTTTGTTCGTATATTATGAGATTTTGTGACATTTTTGTTTGCTTTGAACTGTTTGAGCACCTTTTTTTTCGTGAGGCAAGCCAAAGTCTACGACCTCCCTCTTCCGCGATTGGTCAACAGCAGGGATTCTTAAAGGAAGTGCCTGTCATTCAACGAGAGACGATTTGTCCTCATGCATATTTTTTTCACTTGAGAAATACTGCACCAAACATCTTTGTCAGATGCAAAATTGAGCAACTAAGAACTCCTCTGCAAAAACTTAACCTGAGAAATATGCCATTAATGTTTATCTTAGATTATTTCTGACTATTTTTGAAGAAGTGTATACTGGGTGTGTGTTAAAGCTTTCTGTCTGTGTAAGCATCTACGCTCAGAGCACCGACGCAGCACCCAGACCTGCATCATCCACCACGGCTTTGTGAATAGTGCTACGTCACGCTGTCGTTGTTCGACTAGCGCCATGAGCCTGCCCGCTAGTTAGCCATTGATTCAGTGAAGAGCCCAGTGTTATTTTAGCCTGCAAAGCACGCTTGAACAACAATGCCCCTTTTTACTGGGGTTCCAGGCAGATTAGACGGACGGTGGATCTATTTCTAGTCTCCTCCTCTCTAGTAGAGGGGTGTGCTGTTTTACAGGAATGGATCAATAACTGCGCCCCTGTGTCTCTGCCATAAGACTGCTAATTATGCTGAACAAAAATATAATAGCAACATGATAACATTTCTAAGATTTTACTAAGAGTTACAGTTCATATAAGGAAAAAATAATAATTAGACCCTAATCTATGGATTTTACATGACTGTCAATACAGATATGTGTATGTTGGTCACAGATGCCGTAAAAAAAAAAAAACATTTTCGGGGCGGGGGTCAGAAAACCAGTCAGTATCTGGGGTGACAACATTTGCCTCATGCAGCGCGACACATCTCCTTCACATAGAGGTGATCAGGCTGTTGATTGTGGAATGTTGTCCCACTCCTCTTCAATGGCTCTGTGTTGCTGGACATTGACAGGAACTGGAACACCCTGTCGATCCAGAGCATTCCAAACATGCTCAATAGGTGACATGCCTGATGAGTATGCAGGCCATGGAAGAACTAGGACATTTTCAGCTTCCAGGAATTGAATACAGATCCTTGCAACATGGGGCTGTGCATTATCATGCTGAAACATGAGGTGATGGTATCGGATGAATGACACGATCAATGGGCCTCAGGAATTCGTCACAGTATCTATGTGCCATTGATAAAATGCAATTTTGTTCATTGTCCGTGACCCCATAACCCCACCACCACCATTGGGTACTCTGTTCACAATGTTGACATCAGCTCACTGCTTGCCCACACACGACGCTATACACGTTGCCTGCCATCTGTCCAGTACAGTTGAAACCGGGATTCATCCGTGAAGAGCACACTTCTCCCGTATGCCAGTGGCCATCGACGGTGTGCGTTTGCCCACTGAAGTCAGTTACGACGCCAAACTACAGTCTGGTCAAGACCTTGGAGAGGATGACGAGCACGCAGATGAGCTTCCCTGGTTTCTGACAGCTTGGGCAGAAATTATTCTGTTGTGCAAAATCACAGTTTCATCAGTTGTCCGGGTGGCTGTTTCAGACAATTCTGCAGGTGAAGAAGCTGGATGTGGAGGTCCTGGGCTGTCGTGGTTACACGTGGTCTACGGCTGTGAAGCTGGCTGGACATACTGGAAAATTCTCTAAAACGACATTGGAGGTGGCTTATGGTAGAGAAATTAACATTAAAATCTCTGCCAACAGCTCTGGTGGACATTCCTGCAGTCAGCATGCCAATTGAACGTTCCCTCAACTTGAAGACATCTGTGGCATTGCGTTGTGTGACAACTGCACATTTTAGTGGCCTTTTATTGTCCCCAGCACCAACTGCACCTGTTTAGTGATCATACTGTTTAATCAGCTCCTTGATATGCCACACCTGTCAGGTGGGATGGATTATTTTGTCAAAGGAAAAATGCTCACTAAAAGGGATGTAAACAAATGTTAAATACACTTTTTGTGGGTATGTAAAATGTCTGGGAACTTTTATTTCAGCGTTGCGTTTTTATTTTTGTTTTGTGTAGTTAGTCCTGGTAGCTATTGATTTAACTATCTGCATTGACCCTTTTTGCACTAATTATTTTGACTCATCACATCCGTTGCTCTTACTGTCTATCTATCCTGTTGCCTAGTAACTTTACCCCTACATATATGTACAAGTCTACCAAAATTACCTTATTCCCCTGCACATCGACTCAGTACTGGTACCAGTGTATATAGCCAAGTTATCATTACTCATTATGTATTTATTCCTTGTTATTGTTTTCTATATATTTTTCAGCATTGTTGGGAAGGTCCCATGAGTAAGCATTTCACTGTTCGTCTACAACTGTTGTTTACGAAGCATGTGACAAATATAACATTTGATTTGTGGGCTGTGTTGCTAGGGGTTTGGCATTTTGGTTAGCGTTTAGCATCAGGGTTTCCTGGTAGAGCGATATAGGCCGAGACTGACACAGACGCACAGATGGCAATGAACCGTATACTCATTCAGACACACGCATAAAAGAAGACACTGACAGACTGAGGAACACACAGCTCTTGGATGTATTGGGTCATGTGATGTGAGAGCTTTGATAAGCCCAGATCCCTATGAATCCATTCAGTCAGTTAAACATTGACTCTCCAGACTACAAGATCGTATCAGTACTGCTACAGCCACACAGTTCCTGGAATGAGCATGAGTCTGCCGCTTGTAGGGTTTTTTGCGGTGTGTGTGTGTCTGCTTGTTTGTTTGACATGTTTAGCTGTCCATTTCCAAACCCTATTCTGGAGAAACTCAGAATGGACTGTGTGTGTGTGACTGCGTGCAGTATATTTGATTACGACCATTTCATCGCTCTCTGAATTTATCCAGTCCCTTAAAGGTGGTTGACGTGTTCCATCCTGAGTGTCACTGTGTAGTGAACAGACAGACAAAAACACACAACTAAACTCTGGCATGTTTTCCTGGGCCGCCCAGGGTCACGCCCTCCTTAACAAGATTGGCCATCTTTGCCATTGGGAAAACACAGGAAGTCTGCAGCCTTCCTCCTCGTGTGCCTGCAATATGTTTATCTACCATACCACGGAGTTTACATTTCCTCTGCCCATAGTGAGGGGATATAGCCCTTTAAATGACGGAGGTGGTGTAATACATGTGCTGTATGTAAACGGCAGGGTAATGTTGTGGTATGTGCGTACTGAGTATATTATGTACAATTTAGAATTAATATACTTTGTTTAACTAATTGAACACCTTTTTCCTTTTTTTCGGGGGGGGGGGGGGGGGGGGGGAGGAAGGGTGAGCTGCAGGATTATCTGAGTTGAAGTGCTTGCCATACCTGTTGTCTACTCTTGGCTGGAGAGGAAAGAGGGGGAGTGAAATGCCACTGGTTAAAGTGCATATAGATATAGTCTCACACTCAGAGAACCACATCTCTCCTCTCATTCCTTCTCAAACACTCACCGACCATGTGGTCTCGCTCTCTGTAGCCGTCCTTTTTTAAACGGGTCAACGTTCGCAAGGCCGCGGGGCCAGATGGAAAGTGTCTTCACTGACATTTTCAACCTATCCCTAATACAGTCTGTAATACCAACTTGTTTCTAGCAGACCACCATAGTCCCTGTGCCCAAGAACGTCAAGGGAACCTGCCTGAATGACTGTCACTATGACATGAAATGTTTTAAAAGGCTCTTCATTGCTCACATCAGTTTCAAATTTGAATGTCACATGTACAACACCACCACCCCAAACACCCTGGACCCACTCAAATTCATATACTGTCCCAACAGGTCCACAAATTTCACCATCTCTATTGCACCCCACACTGCATGCACCCACCTGGACAAAATGAATGCCAATGTAAGAATACTGATCATTGACGACAGCTCAGCCTTCGACATCATAATCCCCTCCAAGCTCTGGGACTGAACAACTCCCTCTGCGACTGTATCCTGGCCTTCCTGATGGCTGCCCCCAGGCGTTGAGGGTAGGCAACAACCCATCCACCATGCCTACCCTCAACACGGGGGCGACTCCAACACCATCGTCAAGTTTGCTGACAACACGACAGTGGTCGTAATCACCGACGACGATGAGGCAGCCTATAGGGAGGAGGTCAGAGACCTGGCAGTGCCAGGACTACAACATCTCCCTCAATGTGAGCAAGACAAAGGAGCTGATCGATGGGGCTGTAGTGGAGCGAGTCGAGAGCTTCAAGTTCCTCTGTGTCCACATCACTAAGGAATTATCATGGTCCACACCACGGGATGGAACATAAATCATTTTCCAATCGTTTTCGTTCTGAACTAAACCATTTTTAATATTTTTTATTCAGTTCCAATTTTCACACCAGCAAAATAAAGTTCTGAACCTGTTCTAACGGTGGACAAAGTATTGGTTTTTATTGTTCCTTTCTGAAATAGATGGGTAAGCGATTTAGTCTGTATAGGAAAGTTGTATTTTGCCGTAACAGCATTGTTGAATCATAATGAAAGACACTCACTGTGCTGCCAGTCAGCGTAGGGTGTGATGTAACTGAAGTTTTGCGGGTGAGGAGAGAGAATTGAGAAAGCTTGCCTTGAAGCACTGGGCATCTTGTTATGACATGCATTATCTGAATTAGGCCCATAGAATTATACCTACGGAGGAACGGCTTCTATGGAGGAACTTTGAATGCCTTTGAACCTTCGAATTGGTTTGATGTTGGACCAGATAGCTAGCTAATAAGCTTGTGTGCAGAGCAGCACTCGAATTAAAAACACGTCTTACCTTTTTGTAGTTAATAAATCCAATGTGAAACATGACTATAGTATCCTTAACAAACGTTAAAGTGAATCTGTTCTTCTCTAATTAAACATCTCTCCCTAATTTCTGAACATTTGTAATGTCGTCTGTAGGCTACAGTAACCTATGCTTCACAGGGGAGGGGCAGGTAACCTATGCACACCCACACACCCACTGGCAAAGATTTCCAGCTGGCAGGCAGATGCAGGAATACGTTTCTGATTGACAGTGAAGTCTTTGCGTGCGCAGGCACTTGTTACAATTTTTGTCTGACTGGAAAAACATTTCTGGAACGCTATTAAGTTTTCCATGCTTTTTAAAATTAAGGTTCTGTTCCTGGAAGATGGATCACTTTCGTTTCAGATTTGGGTTCTGTTCCTCAATAAATAAATAAAATCTAGTTTTCGGTTCATATCCCTGAACTGGTTCCAACCCTTGGTCCACAAACACCTACACAGATGTGAAGAGGGCACAGCATCGCCTCTTCCTCTTCAAGAGGCTGAAATTATTTGGCATGAGGCCTTGCACCAACAGGACCCTGAACAGCTTCTACCCCCAAGTCATAAGACTGCTAAACAGCTAATCAAATGCTTTCAGAAGCAGTTTGGACCTCAGTAGTGAGTGTTGCAACTGAGGACAGACTTCTTTTTTTTTTAAATCACCCCCAGTGGTCCGGTTCTGTGAGCTTGTGTGGCCTACCACTTCGCGGCTGAGCTGTTTGCTCCTAGACGTTTCAACTTCACAATAACAGCAGTTATAGTTGACCGGGGCAGCTCTAGCAGGGCAGAAATTTGATGAACTGACTTGTTGGAAAGGTGTCATCCTATGACGGTACCATGTTAAGTCACTGAGCTCTTCAGTAAGGCCATTCTACTGCCAATGTCTGTCTATGGATATTGCATGACTGTGTGCTCCATTTTAAAATATATCTCTTTTTTTTATACACCGGTCAGCAACGGGGTTGCTGAAATAGCCAAATCCTCTAATTTTGAAGCGGCGTCCATATACTTTTGTTGATATGTTTATGTGCATGGCTACCTCAATTACCTTGTTCCCGACACATCGGCGCTACTGCTACTCGCTCTATATAGCCATGTTATAGTTATTACGTGTCATTCTTTGTTTTGTTTGTTTTTTACTCTGGTTTGTTGGAAAAGGATCCATAAGTAAGCATTTCACTGTTGGTCTACACCTGTTGTTTACGACGCATGTGACAAATAACACTGACACCTCCCATCGATTCTCTTTAACTGATTATTTATATACATATGTATGTATGTATGTATGTATGTATGTATGTGTATGTATGTATGTATGTATTTACGTACATACAGTGGGGCAAAAAAAGTATTTAGTTAGCCACCAATTGTGCAAGTTCTCCCACTTAAAAAGATGAGAGCCCTGACGGACAAAATGAGAAAAAAAATCCAGAAAATCACATTGTAGGATTTTTTTATGAATTTATTTGCAAATTATGGTGGAAAATAAATATTTGGTCAGTAACAAAAGTTTATCTCAATACTTTGTCATTGCCAACAAAGGGTATATAACAGAGGTCAAACGTTTTCTGTAAGTCTTCACAAGGTTTTCACTCACTGTTGCTGGTATTTTGGCCCATTCCTCCCAGCAGATCTCCTCTAGAGCAGTGATGTTTTGGGGCTGTTGCTGGGCAACACGGACTTTCAACTCCCACCAAAGATTTTCTATGGGGTTGAGATCTGGAGACTGGCTAGGCCACTCCAGGACCTTGAAATGCTTCTTACGAAGCCACTCCTTCGTTGCTCGGGCGGTGTGTTTGGGATCATTGTCATGCTGAAAGACCCAGCCACGTTTCATCTTCAATGCCCGTGCTGATGGAAGGAGGTTTTCACTCAAAATCTCACGATACATGGCCCCATTCATTCTTTCCTTTACACAGATCAGTCATCCTGGTCCCTTTGCAGAAAAACAGGCCCAAAGCATGTTTCCACCCCCATGCTTCACAGTAGGTATGTTGTTCTTTGGATGCAACTCAGCATTCTTTGTCCTCCAAACACGACGAGTTGAGTTTTTACCAAAAAGTTATATTTTGGTTTCATCTGACCATATGACATTCTCCCAATCTTCTTCTGGATCATCCAAATGCTCTCTAGCAAACTTCAGACGGGCCTGGACATGTACTGGCTTAAGCAGGGGGACACGTCTGGCACTGCAGGATTTGAGTCCCTGGTGGCGTAGTGTGTTACTGATGGTAGGCTTTGTTACTTTGGTCCCAGCTCTCTACCAGGTCATTCACTAGGTTCCCCCGTGTGGTTCTGGGATTTTTGCTCACCGTTCTTGTGATCATTTTGACCCCACGGGGTGAGGTCTTGCGTGGAGTCCCAGATCGAGGGAGATTATCAGTGGTCTTGTATGTCTTCCATTTCCTAATAATTGCCACCACAGTCGATTTCTTCAAACCAAGCTGCTTACCTATTGCAGATTCAGTCTTCCCAGCCTGGTGCAGGTCTATGAGTGGAGGACAGAGGAGCCTCTTAAAGAAGAAGTTACAGGTCTGTGAGAGCCAGATATCTTGCTTGTTTGTAGATGACCAAATACTTATTTTCCACCATAATTTGCAAATAAATTCATAAAAAATTCTACAATGTGATTTTCTGGATTCTTTCCCCCCTCATTTTGTCTGTCATAGTTGAAGTGTACCTATGATGGAAATTACAGACCTCATCTTTTTAAGTGGGAGAACTTGCACAATTGGTGGCTGACTAAATACTTTTTTGCCCCACTGTATATGTATGTGTATACGTATGTATATATGTGTGTGTGTGTGTGTGTGTGTGTGTGTCAAGATCATTATTCAAAGCATCACCCCACACACACTCCAGGGAAAACCACACAGGCAAAGTAGTCATGCCCTATCAGATTCTGTGAAACTGCTTGTAATTTCTTTTCTTTTTTTACTCACTCACACTACCACACACACACTGATGTTGTTCCTTCTGCCCCACAGATGCAGTGTCCCTCCCCTGACACCCCCAGCATGGAGGAGAGCCACAGGGAATAAAAGCCTCCAGGAGACTATAGGTAAGACCTGCATGTGTTTGTGTCTTTAGGGAAAGTCCCAAGGGAACATGGCATAGCCAAATTGTTTGGGAAGTTAGAATGTGCTTTTCCCACCTACATTACGGTAAAGAAAATGCAAAATGATTGTAAAGGACACCTGCGAATGTTTGCATGTGTGTGGTTGCGTGTGTGTGCTTGCATGTGTGTGGTTGCGTGCGTGTTCTGGAATGCATTGCGCTCAGTGTGCTGGAATCGGGTAGGGTAGTTTCCCGACAGGCGGAGAATGTTGGAAATCCACCAGCATAGTTTGGGATAATCTGCTAGGTGAACACTACGTAGCCTAGCCACCATGCAGTTTCGCTTTGTCTAACTACAACCTGAAATATTGGCCTAGTTCACTGCTCTAGTAAGTCACTGTTCTCCATCCCTAGTTCTGGCCTGTGTTCAGATGTCTGTTTTTTGAATCCCCAGGACCAGGATGGAAGAACTATAGTGTCTCCTTCAGAGTTCTAGAATCTTTTGTAGTAACATGGGGCTATGACTGAGCCTGTGACTATGGGGCTATGACTGAGCCTGTGACTATGGGGCTATGACTGAGCCTGTGACTATGGGGCTATGACTGAGCCTGTGACTATGGGGCTATGACTGAGCCTGTGACTATGGGGCTATGACTGAGCCTGTGACTATGGGGCTATGACTGAGCCTGTGACTATGGGGCTATGACTGAGCCTGTGACTATGGGGCTATGACTGAGCCTGTGACTATGGGGCTATGACTGAGCCTGTGACTATGGGGCTATGACTGAGCCTGTGACTATGGGGCTATGACTGAGCCTGTGACTATGGGGCTATGACTGAGCCTGTGACTATGGGGCTATGACTGAGCCTGTGACTATGGGGCTATGACTGAGCCTGTGACTATGGGGCTATGACTGAGCCTGTGACTATGGGGCTATGACTGAGCCTGTGACTATGGGGCTATGACTGAGCCTGTGACTATGGGGCTATGACTGAGCCTGTGACTATGGGGCTATGACTGAGCCTGTGACTATGGGGCTATGACTGAGCCTGTGACTATGGGGCTATGACTGAGCCTGTGACTATGGGGCTATGACTGACTCCGTGACTATGGGGCTATGACTGACTCCGTGACTATGGGGCTATGACTGAATCTGTGACTATGGGGCTATGACTGACTCCGTGACTATGGGGCTATGACTGACTCCATAATTGTGCTTGTGTACATAGATGCCTGTATACATACCAAAGTAGTGTTCTGTGGTAAATGGTGACGCTGTGCCTCTGCTTGGCTCCTAGCAACATTTATTGAATCCAATGAACTCAATAAGCAATGGTCTGTCTCTGAGAGCTTTGTGTGAGAGATATATGTAATGTAAAGCCAAACATGTTTTTATTCTCTTGGACATGTATCTTTTCCATCATTCTCCTTTTTAGTTTTTTATATTTGAGTAATTTAGCAGATACTCTTATCCAGTGTGACTCTAGTTAATACATTTTTAAGATGGCTATGTGGGACAACCACATCTGTCATAGTACATTTTTCCTCAAAGTAGCTATAAGCAAATTCAGTGCTAGGTTTGGGGGGGGGGGGGGGTGTTAGTTGTGGAAAGGGGGAGCTGTGGGATTATGTAAGATGCCCATTGAAGAGGTAGGATTTCAGATGTTTCCAGAAGATGAATGTTCTACCATTGGGGGGCCAGGCCAGAGAAGAGTTTTGACTGGGATGAGTGGGAGCTGCCCTCCCGTGGGGATGAGCGAGACGAGAGGTGGCAGAACTAAATATTCCGGTTGGGTTGTAGGGTATCAAATTTAATTTGTCACATGTGCCGAATACAACCGGTGTAGACCTTACTGTTATATGCTTACTTAGAAGCTCCTAACCAACTATGCAGTTCAAGAAATTTGAGCCTAGCCTGAAGGAAGGAGGGGAATTTCCTCTTGCTGCTTTGTAGGGAAAGTTCCATGGTCTAATAGTGGATGGTCTAGTAGTAAGTTACAGGGGTTTAATGGCACAAGCGGGGAGCCCAGCCAACAGCAAGTTGCAGTAGTCCAGATGGGAGAGGACATGTGCGTGGATAAGGACCTGCACCACTTCCTGTGTGAGGTAAGGTTGTACTCTAATGATGTTGTAGAGCATGAACCTACAGGAGCGGGTCACTGCTTTGATGTCTGCAGAGAACGACAGGGTGTTCAGGGTCACACCAATGTTCTTTGTACTCTGGGAGGGGGACACCATGGAGTTGTCAACCATGATGGAGAGGTCTTGGAGTGGGTTCGCCTTCCCCAAGAGGAAGCGCAGATCCATCTTGTTGAGCTTGAGGTGATTGGCCGATATCCAAGCTGAGATATCTGCCAGGCACACAGAGATGTGTGTCGCAACCTGGGTGTCAGAAGAAAAGTAGTTGAGTGTCATCCACATAGCAATGATAGGAAAGACCATGTGAAGATACCTAGGTTTACCTCCAATGTACTCTCTTCCTACCATACCTTTTGTCTGTACATTATGCCTTGAATCGATGCTATCGTGCCCAGAAACCTGCTCCTTTTACACTCTGTACCGAACATGCTAGACAGCCAGTTCTTATAGCCTTTAGCCGTACCCTTATCCTACTTCTCCTCTGTTCCTCTGGTGATGTAGCAGTTAATCCAGGACCTGCAGTGCCTAGCTCCACTCCCACTCCCCAGGTGCTCTCATTTGTTGACTTCTGTAACCATAAAAGCCTTGGTTTCATGCATGTTAACATGAGAAGCCTACTCCCTAAGTTTGCTTTAGCACATTCTGCCAACCCGGATGTCTTAGTCGTGTCTGAATCCTGGCTTAGGAAAACCATCAATAACCCTAAAATTTCCATCCCGACCTATAATATTTTCCACCAAGATAGAACCGCCAAAGGGGGCGGTGTTGCAATCTACTGCAGAGAGTGGACTCTGTAGGCTATCTTACTATCCAGGTCTGTACCAAATCAATTTGAACTTCTACTTCTAAAAATTCACCTTTCCGGAAACAAGTCTCACCATTGCCGCTTGCTATAGACCACCCTCTGCCCCCAGCTGTGCCCGGGACACCATATGTGAATTGATTGCCCCCCATCTATCTTCTGAGCTCGTGCTGCTAGGTGACCTAAACTGGGACATGCTTAACCCTTTCATGCGTGAGTTCCAAATATCTCTAACGGTCACCCCAGCGTGAGTTTTTTTATGCACGTGATGTTAGAACGTTCTCTCCATTCCAGAATGTGATTGTTCGGTAACAGTACATTTAATCGGCGCTGCCCTCAAACCAAAGCACGCAGCCTGTTTTTATTTGTCAATTTTAAATTATTTTCTAATACGTTTTTTATTTCTAATAACAGTTTGAAATGAGGTGTGTTCCGCCTCATTCATTCACATACAAGTAGTCATTTTTACTTTTGCGGACCAATTAATTTTTTTGACATTTCTGACCCGGACAAAATTCCCCAAACACTTCTCAATTGTTTGTGCAGTTCAAGTCTGCAGACATTTGCTCATCTGCCGTCCTGCACACACGTGTTCATGTTTTCCACCTGTCGCCTGCATCGCAATCAAAGTTGTTTTCGTTACCAATAATAACTTTGGAAATGTGTGCGTTTCTATCAAAGTGCCTTATTACGTTATAATAGTTTCTGCATGTCGTTTCTACTGTAGCATAATATTTTGGGTATATTCCTTATAACCGTGGACACGCAATGTAACGTTACTCATTTCATAACATTTATGGTGTTATACTCAATGATTAGGTAGCTAGCTACATTCTTCTATTAGCTCTGGAAAACAATGCTAATTGCGTCAGGGAAGTATTAGCATGTGTTGTATTTTGAAGCTACCCTGGCTTTATGACTCCCAAGTGGCACAGCCGTGCTAGAGGCGTCACTACAGACACCCATCTGCAAATCCAGACTGCATTTCTATCAAAGTAAGTGCCTTATTACGTTATAGTTTCTGTGTGTCGTGTTATACTGTGTCTACTGTAGCTCACTGTGTGTATGGAGCGTAATATATTTGTGTATATTCCTTATAACCGCGGACACGCTAGGTAACGTTACTCACCTTTTATGGTGTTATATTACATTTTGCTTATGTAGCTAGTTACATTCTTCTATTAGCTCTGTAAAACAATGCTAAATGCATCAGAAGAAGATGTTGTATTTTGACGCTACCCTGGAAAATTTTAGAAATATCTTATACCACTTGGTCGTTTTCTGAGTGCATTCCACAAAGCTGTTTATCATGTCAGCCTTATCCACTGCCCCCATTTTGAGGTTATAGTCTAGCACGCAGTCTGGTTTGATGTTTCTCTGTCTGGTTTGTTTCTCTCTCCCGTCAGGTGGTCCAACTTCCCTGTGGCTGACATGGTTGCTGTATGGACAGAGGAGAGGACATGGACGTCTCGTTTGTCATGGAACTTTACTGCCAGCTGTTAACATTTTTTATTTTGTATAATGGGTCATTTACGATGGCAGTAGCGTTGTTGATGAAATGCAGTCATAGCAGCAGAACTAGAAAGCAGTCTTGGGAAAAGAGGGTGGCAAAGAAGGGAGTTGCAAACATAGGATCTCTGCCCCAGTATTCTCTTATGGAGTTCCTCTTTACGGTCACCAGAAATGTATACATTTCACTAATTGTGGCTGCCCTCCCCACTCCAGACTGGGACTCATCAACACAAACAGCAGGGCCAGGAGGGGTGAAATGGCTGGCAGCCTTCCAGCTACCACAGAACTCCTGTACTATCGGTCTGCCTCCGTCACCACCAGCATCTTCGAAGGGAACTGGGACTTTGTCAGTCGACAAGGGGTCCTCTGTCACTGTCAGAACCTGATTCCTGACATTCAGACTCATTGTCAGAATTTTTTAAAAATCTCAATTTCTGCATTTCTGAGTTGTCTCCTTTTGAAAGACATTGCTAATGCTACAGCTTAGCTCATTAGCTACGTACATAATAACAACACTGAATGGCTCAGAGCGGGAGTGAGAGGTTACGTGATTGACTGCCTGCACGCGTCCTATGTATCAATAAATCACTATCAAATGTTTTGTGTAGTGTTATTTTATTCACGTTTTTCAATTACCGGTGATAAATCATGCATTCCGATTTTTGCATAGATTGTAAAGGGCACATAGTATGTGTGTAAAATAATGTTTTGAAGGTTGTACTGATTATGAGCTAAGCTAATTCCAGCTATGTGTGTGGAGCCATGTTTGTTGACATGCATTCTGGGTTTCACTTGATCGTCTGTCGGACCAAAGATGCTATAGCAAAATGAGGTAAGAGTTCACTAATTTTTTGAAGACTTCCGGAAATTATTGGTGGGATGTGAACGACGGTAGATGACACACCCCTTCAACATGCATACTATAAACAGACCAAACACATCTGGTCTTCTCTTACTATCTTCGGTTTCTGTGAGGAAAAAAATGCATGGCTGCGCGCTGAAACTAATCGTCGGATTACTTTCGATTTCTATAAAGTGTTTTACATAGTTATTTCGATCAATGGTGAGCTCACCCGTGATGTGATTAATTATACATAGTAATTGCTATTAGCAAATTCATAATGTAGTTTATGTCAAGCTGGGGTCAATCTTTCCTCAGTTAGCGCTAGGACAACTAGCCTACATTTTTCCGGTTAGGATGATTGTGTTATGCTATATATACTGTACTTCTGTGAATATCTGAACATTGCATCCCAAAATAAACTGCTCACATTCTGGACATAACTTTGTAAGGACTGTGTTTGTGTAAATAGTTTCTGAAAAAAGTGTGGCCAGCTCAAACGCTGATTGTTGCGTCATTCGAAACTGGCCGTTCTAAACGAGCATTCTAAATGAGTGTTCTAATCACACAGGTGTGATCGTACGCTTCAGGGACCACTGTAGAACGATCACACCCGTGTGATGGTACGTGTGAAAGGGTTAACACCCCGGCCATCCTACCATCTGAGCTTGATGCCCTCAATCTCACACAAATGATCAATGAACCTACCAGGTACAACCCCAAATCCGTAAACACAGGCACCCTCATAGATATCATCATAACTAATTCGCCCTCCAAATACATCTCTGCTGTTTTCACTCAAGATCTCACTACCTCAATGCCTGCATCTGTAATGGGTCTGCGGTCAAATGACCTACCCTCATCACTGTCAAACGCTTCCTAAAACACTTCAGCGAACAGGCCTTTCTAATCGACTTGGCTGGGGTATCCTGGTTATTCTTTAAAAGTGCCTTCCTCACCATCTTAAATAAGCATGCTCCGTTCAAAAAAATGTAGAACTAGGAATAGATATAGCCCTTGGTTCACTCCAGACCTGTCTGCCCTTGACCAGCACAAAAACATCCTGTGGCATTCTGCATTAGCATCGAATAGCCCCCGTGATATGCAACTTATCAGGGAAGTTAGAAAAGCTAAGGCTAGCTAGAAATTTGCATCCTGTAGTACAAACTCAAAAAAGTTCTGGGACACTGTAAAGTCCATGGAGAATAAGAGCACCTCCTCCCAGATGCCCACTGCACTGAGGCTAGGAAACACTGTCACTACCGATAAATCCACAATAATTGAGAATTTCAAGAAGCATTTTTCTACAGCTGGCCATGCTTTCCACCTGGCTACCTCTACCCTTTAGTCAACAGCCCTGCGCTCCCCACAGCAACTCGCCCAAACCTCCCCACTTCTCCTTCACCCAAATCCAGATAGCTGATGTTCAGAAAGAGCTAAAAAATATGGACCAATACACATCAGCCGGGCCCTCTCTTTCTAAAATTATCTGCCCGAAATCATTGCAACCCCTATTACTAGCCTGTTCAACCTCTTTCGTATTGTCTGAGATTCGCATAGATTGGAAAGCTGCTGTGGTCATCCCCCTCTTCAAAGGGGGAGACACTCTAGACTTAAACTGCTACAGACCTATATCTATTCTACCCTGCCTTTCTAAGGTCTTTGAAAGCCAAGTTAACAAACAGATTACCTACCATTTAGAATCTCACTGTACCTTCTCCGCTATGCAATCTGGTTTCAGAGCTGGTCATGGGTGCACCTCAGCCACGTTCAAGGTCCTAAATGATATCATAACCGCCATCGATAAGAGACATTATTGTGCAGACGTATTCATCGACCTGGCTAAGGCTTTCGACTCTGTCAATCACCACATTCTTATTGGCAGACTCAAAAGCCTTGGTTTCTCAAATGATTGCCTCGCTTGGTTCACAAACTTATAGAGTTCAGTATGTCAAATTGGAGGGCCTGTTGTCCGGACTTCTGGCAGTCTCGGCCGACTCTCTTCTCTGTATACATTAATGATGTCGCTCTCGCTGCTGGGGATTCTTTGATCCACCTTTTACGCAGACGACACCATTCTGTATACCTCTTGCCCTTCGTTGGACACTGTTAACTAACCTCCAGATGAGCTTCAATGCCATACAACTCTCCTTCCGTGGCCTCCCAACTGCTCTTAAATGCAAGTAAAACTAAATGCATGCTCTTCAACCGGTCGCTGCCCGCACCTGCCCGCCCGCCCGCCCAGCATCACTACTCTGGACGGTTCTGACTTAGAATATGTGGACAACTACAAATACCTAGGTGTCTGGTTTGACTGTTAACTCTCCTTCCAGACTCGCATTAAACGTTTACAATCCAAAATGAAATCTAGAATCTGCTTCCTATTTCGCAACAAAGCATCCTTCACTCATGCCGCGCAAAACTGACGACCCTCAACTTTGGCAATGTCATTTACAAAATAGCCTCGAACACTCTACTCAACTAATTGGATGCAGTCTATCACCGTGCCATCCGTTTTGTCACCAAAGCCCCATATACCACCCACCATTGCGACCTGTACGCTGTCGTTGGCTGGCCCTCGCTTCATACTCCTCGCCAAATGGCTCCAGGTCATCTACAAGTCTCTGCTAGGTAAAGCCCTGCCTTATCTCAGCTCACTGGTCACAATAGCAGCACCCACCCGTAGCATGCGCTCAAGCAGGTATATCTCACTGGTCACCCCCAAAGCCAATTCTTCCTTTGGCCGCCTCTCCTTCCAGTTCTCTGATGCCAATGACTGGAACAAACTGCAAAAATCTCTGAAGCTGGAGACTCATACCTCCCTCAATAGCTTTAAGCACCAGCTGCCAGAGCAGCTCAAAGATCACTGCACCTGTAAATATCTCATCTGTAAATAGCCCATCCAGTCTACCTCATCCCCATACTTTTTATTTATTTATTTATCTTGCTCCTTTGCATCCCAGTATCTCAACTTGCACATTAATCTTACCTCCCTTATCCTACCTCATTTACACATGCTGTATATTTTCCTACCTTTTTATTGATTGTATGTTTTGTTTATTCCATGTGTAACTCTGTGTTATTTTGTGTCAAACTGATTTGCTTTATCTTGGCCAGGTCGGTGTTGCAAATGAGAACTTGTTCTCAACTAGGCTACCTGGTTAAATAAAGGTGAAATAAAAAAATTAAAAACGATCCTGGGAGGCCCAGCCTTGAGAGGGTGGAGAGGAGGACCTGATGGTTAACTGTGCTGAATGCAGTGGATGAGAACAGAGGAAAGAGAGTCAGCCTTTGGCAGTGTGGAGAGCCTCTGTAACACAGAGGAATCCTGACTGGTCAGGGTCAAGAAGATTGTTCTGAGAGAAATAGCAAGAGTTGGTCAGCGACGGCACACAAGTGTTTTTGAAAGGAAAAAGGGATACTGGTCTGTAGTTTGATGTCAGAGGGGTCGAGTGTGGCCATTTTGAAGTCCTGAGAACATAGCCAGTGGTCAGGGATGAGGGAAGTGTGGAGGTCTCCAGGTCTCCAGAGATTGTCTGAAGAAGGGAGGAGGGGATAGAGTCGAGCAGTCAGGTCAGACAGCCTGACTAGTTGCAGGTTATCATCTAGAGAGAGAGGGGAGAAAGAGGTCAAAGCGTAGGCTGAGTGGAACCAGCGGGCTCCGTAGGCTGAGTGGAACCAGCGGGCTCCGTAGGCTGAGTGGAACCAGCGGGCTCCGTAGGCTGAGTGGAACCAGCGGGCTCCGTAGGCTGAGTGGAACCAGCGGGCTCCGTAGGCTGAGTGGAACCAGCGGGCTCCGTAGGCTGAGTGGAACCAGCGGGCTCCGTAGGCTGAGTGGAACCAGCGGGCTCCGTAGGCTGAGTGGAACCAGCGGGCTCCGTAGGCTGAGTGGAACCAGCGGGCTCCGTAGGCTGAGTGGAACCAGCGGGCTCCGTAGGCTGAGTGGATGAGGAGCGGATGTTGTCAACCCCGCTTTTCTCTCTCTTCAGCTGAGCTCTCTTCATCTGTTGCCACTCAGAATAATGTGGAAAAAGACCCTGATTCTATTATCTTTGGTCCTGTCGCTCTTCCCGTCTTCCTACCTTGGCCATCACCCTAGAGCACAAGAAATGGTTACGACGGTGGCACAAACCTTTTTTGACTGTCTAAGCGCTAAAGTGGAATGGCATGGCACTGGCCATTCCCGGATTTGGAGTTCAAACTTGTTTTTTCTCTCAAGAATAGTTTTTTATTCTTTTCACTGGAATGCCTTTTGGGTGATTATGTGGTTGTGCTACCATGAACCCTTCCACATACAATCCTAGGAAACCCTTCTGTGGTGCCTATTCTTATTGTTTTGGTGGTATTATTAACACGTCACTACAGTGTGGCCACTACCCATAAGGTTATTGTACTGCATGTGAGACTAGCCAGTATTTATAAAGGACTATGGTAGATCTATTTCAGTAAAAAAAAGAAATGTCCTCTCACTGTCACCTGCGTTTTGTTTTCAGAAAACTTAACATGTGTAAATATTTGTATGAACATGAGATTCAACAATTGAGACAAACTGAACATGTTCCACAGACATGTGACTAACAGAAATGGAATCATGTGTCCTTGAACAAAGGGGGGGGGGGGTCAAAATCAAAAGTAAGTCAGTGTCTGGTGAGTGCATTAAGTACTGCACCAGATTTGCCAGTTCTTGCTGCGAGATGTTACCCCACACTTCCACCAAGGTACCTGCAAGTTCCCGGATATTTCTGGGGCGGAATGGCCCTAGCCCTCACCCTCTGATCCAACAGGTCCCAGACGTGCTCAATCACGCACAGAACGAGCAGTATGGCTGGTGGCATTGTCATGCTGGAGGGTCAGGATGAGCCTGCAGGAAGGGTACCACACGAGGGAGGAGGATGTCTTCCCTGTAATGCACAGCGTTGAGATTGCCTGCAATAACAAGCTCAGTCCGATGATGCTGTGACACACCGCCCCAGACCATGACGGACCCTCCACCTCCAAATCGATCCCGCTCCAGAGTACAGGCCTCGGTGTAACGCTCATTCCTTCGACGATAAATGGGTATCCGACCACCCCTGATGAGACAAAACCGCGACTCGTCAGTGAAGAGTACTTTTGACAGTCCTGTCTGGTTCAGCGACGGTGGATTTGTGCCCATAGGCAACATTGTTCCCGGATATGTCTGGTGAGGACCTGCCTTACAACAGGCCTACAAGCCCTCAGTCCAGCCTCTCTCAGCCTATTGCAGACAGTCTGAGCGCTGATGGAGGGATTGTGCGTTCCTGGTGTAACTCAGGCAGTTTTTGTTGTCATCCTGTAGCTGTCCCGCAGGTGTGATGTTCGGATGTACCGATCCTGTGCTGGTGTTTTTACATGTGGTCTGCCACTGAGGATGATCAGCTGTCCGTCCTGTCTCCCTTTAGCGCTGTCTTGGGCGTCTCACAGTACAGACATTGCAATTTATTGCCCTGGCCACATCTGTAGTCCTCATGCCTCCTTGCAGCATGCCTAAGGCATGTTCACACAGATGAGCAGGGACCCTGGGCATCTTTCTTTTGGTGTTTTTCAGAATCAGTAGAAAGGCCTCTTTCGTCTCCTATGTTTTCATAACTGTGACCTTAATTGCCTACCGTCTGTAAGCTGTTAGTGACTTAACGACCGTTCCACAGGTGCATGTTCATTCATTGTGCTTCTACACCTGCATTGCTTGCTGTTTGGGGTTTTAGGCTGGGTTTCTGTACAGACCTTTGAGATATCAGCTGATGTAAGAAGGGTTTTATAAATAGATTTGATTTGTTTATAATTCATTGAAAAGCATGGGAAACAGTGTTTAATTAAACCCTTTACAATGAAGATCTGTGAAGTTATTTGGATTTTTACGAATTGTCTTTGAAATACAGGGTCCTGAAAAGTGACATTCTTTTTTTGCTGAGTTTATACACTGTGCATTCAGAAAGTATTCAGACTCCTTGACCTTTTCCACATTTTCTACATTACAGCTTTATCCTAAAATGGATTACATTATTTGATTTCCTCATCAATCTGCACACAATACCCTATCAGGACAAAGTGAAAACATGTTTTTAGAAATTGTGGCAAATTTATTAAAAACTAAAACAGAAATGACCTAAGTATTCAGACCCTTTGCTCCGGTGCATACCGTTTCCATTGATCATCTTTGAAGTTTCTACAACTTGATTGGAGTTCACCTGTGGTAAATTTAAATTGATTGGACATGCTTTGGAAAGGTACACACCGGTCTATTGAAGGTCCCACAGTTGACAGTGCATGTCAGAGCAAAAACAAAGCCATGAGGTCGAAGGAATTGTCCGTTGAGTTCCGTGACAGGATTGTGTCGAGGGTGCATATGGAGAAGGGTACCAAAACATTTCTGCAACAGGACAATGACCCTAAGCACACAGCCAAACAATGCAGGAGTGGCTTCGGGACAAGTCTTTGAATATCCTTGAATGGCCCAGCCAGAGCCCGGACTTGAACCCGGTTCGAACATCTCTGGAGAGACCTGAAAATAGCTGTGCAGCGACATTCCCCATCTTAACTGACAGCGCTTAAGAGGATCTGCAGAGAAGCATGGGAGAAACTCCCCAAATATAGGTGTGCCAAGCTTGTAGCGTCATACCCAAGTGGCACAGTGGTCTAAGAGGTGTCAATACAGACCCTGGTTCAATCCCGGGCTGTATCACAACCGGCTGTGATCAGGAGTCCCATAGTGCAGCGCACAATTGGCGCAGCGTCGTCCTGGTTAGGGTTTGGCCGGTGTTGGCCGTCATTGTAAATAATAATTTGTTCTAAACTGACTTGCCTAGTTAAAATAAACAAAACATACTTGATGCTGTAATAATGGCCAAAGGTGCTTCAACAAAGTACTGAGTAAAGGGTCTGAATAATTATATAAATGTGGTATTTCATTTGTTTAGTTTTTTTGCAATCATTTCCAAAAGCCAGTTTTTGCTTTGTCATTATGGGGTGTGTCTGCAGATAGAGGGGGGGGGGGCTATTTCATCCATTTTAGAATAAGTCTGTAATGTGGATAAAGTCAAGGGGTCTGAATAGTTTCAGAATGCTCTGTATACAGTATAGGGGTAGGTTTCCATGTTATTGTACTCTCATTCAATGTATGTACAGCAACCGTGCAGTTTGGTTTTAATGTAAAAGAGCTCAGACTGACTGACAGAGTTGGAAAGTTAAAACCTGCAGGGAAGGCCAAGACCGACTGAGACGGAGAGAGACCGACAGACAGACTATCAGAAGGACACTAAAGTATTGCTTCCTAGAGCACAGTGTCCCTGGCAATAGTCACCTGGAGCCTGTTCGTGCCTTTGTTTGAGACACGCACACAGGAAGAGGGAGAGTGTGTGTGTGTGTGTGTGCATTGTGTTACATTCAAGACAGCTTGGTGTTATTTTTATACGTTTGTTCCCAGTGTTCTCTGTCTGAGCATTATCGGGAGCAGAGACAGTTTGGGACTTCTTTATAGCTAGTCTGGAGCCAGCGACTGGTTTGAAGACACTCCTAGCATTGTGCTTTGACAGTGACATTAGAATACCTCTTCATCAGTCTTGCTTTGAAAGAGGATAGCTCAACTTCCCTGTTCCTGCCTTACCTATTTCTACCTAAGAATAGTAGGCTGTCAGTCTCTGTTTCTCCTCGATTTCTGCTGGTAAAATGGGAAGGACAAATAGATAAACTTTTGGACATAGGTGCTTAATCAGCTTGAGGCATCCGTCATATTTCTTTCACTTACCTTTTTATTGTGAATATGATTTAAGGAGAGGAGACTATTGAGGAACTATCACCATGCAGCCCTTGTCTTGAGTCTCATGGCTCTATCGCTCATCATATTTCCTCTTTTGTCGTCATAGTTTCCACATTTGCTCATAGGGGGGGGTACTTCCTCAATGTTCGTTTTTGTTAAATGAGCTGATTGTCAGAGGACAGAGCTGAACCTGTTTCAACCCTCGACGCGCTGCTGTGAAGACTCAACCGCGATCACAACGAAACGGAAGGGCCATAGCAGCCACTTAGTCAGTGGGCGTCTGCTTGATGCTCATTTGACAGTCAGGGAATGGGGCGTGACCTAAAACGTGGGAAATAGGGACAGACTATGTACAGTTTCAGTGAGCATAGCCTTGCTATTGAGAGGCTGCCGTAGGCAGACCTGGCTCTCAAGAAGACCTGCTATGTGCTCACTGTCCACAAAATACATGCAGTATGTGTAGCCAGTGTTTTATATAGATATATATACACACACACACACACACTTGGGTGTGTTTGCGTGGCAGCAGGAGAAGAGGAGTCCAACAGCTTCATGCCAAAATAAACCACACATTACACTAGTCCGGTGTGGGTCCCAGTGCTGTGTGATCAAATGTTACTTGTCACATGCTCCGAATTAGAGGTTGGCCGATGAATTAGGGCTGATTTCAGATTTTCATAACAATCGGAAATCGGTATTTTTAGGCGCCGACTTTGTACTTTTATTTTTATTTTTTATGGTTTTATACCTTTTTAATCTTTATTTAACGAAGCAAGTCAGTTAACGCATTATTATTTTCAATGAAGGCCTAGGAACGGTGGGTTAACTGCCTTGTTCAGGGGCAGAATGACAGATTTTCTCATCTTGTCAGCTCGGGGGTCCAATCTTGCAACCCTGCAGTTAACTAGTCCAACGCAATAACAACCTGCCTCTCTCTCGTTGCACTCCACAAGGAGACTGCCTGTTACGCGAATGCAGTAAGCCAAGCTAAGTTGCTAGCTAGCATTAAACTTATATTATAAAAAACAATCAATCATAATCACAAGTTAACTACACATGGTTGAGGATATTACTTGATATTATCTAGCGTGTCCTGCGTTGCATATAATCTGACTGAGCATACAAGTATCTGACTGAGCAGTGGTAGGCAGAAGCAGGCGCGTAAACATTCATTCAAACAGCACTTTCGTGTGTTTTGCCAGCAGCTCCTTGTTGTGCGTCAAGCATTGCGCTGTTTATGACTTCAAGCCTATCAACTCCCGAGATGAGGCTGGTGTAACCGAAGTGAAATGGCTAGCTAGTTAGTGCGAGCTAATAGCGTTTCAAACGTCACTCGCTCTGAGCCTTCTAGTAGTTGTTCCCCTTGCTCTGCATGGGTAAAGCTGCTTCGAGGGTGGCTGTTGTCGTTGTGTTCCTGGGTCGAGCCCAGGGAGGGGTGAGGAGAGGGACGGAAGCTATACTGTTACACTGGCAGTACTAAAGTGCCTATAAGAACATCCAATAGTCAAAGGTTAATGAAATGCAAATGTATAGAGGGAAATAGTCCTATAATTCCTATAACTACAACCTAAAACTTCTTACCTGGGAATATTGAAGACTCAAGTTAAAAGGAACCACCAGCTTTCATATGTTCTCATGTTCTGAGCAAGGAACTTAAACGTTAGCTTTCTTACATGGCACATATTGCACTTTTACTTTCTTCACCAACACTTTGTTTTTGCATTATTTAAAACAAATTGAACATGTTTGTTTATTTGAGGCTAAATGTATTTTATTGATGTATTATATTAAGTTAAAATAAGTGTTAATTGAGTTGTTGTAATTGTCATTATTACAAATACATGATTAATCAGTATCGGCTTTTTTGGTCCTCCAATTGTCGGGATCGGCGTTGAAAAATCATAATCGGTCGACCTCTACACCGAATACAGCAGGTGTAGTAGACCTTAGTGAAATGCTTAATTACATGCCCTTAACCAACAATGCAGTTTTAAGAAAATACCTAGAAGGGAAAAAGAATAACAAATAATTAAAGAGCAACAGTAAATAACAATAGTGGGCCTGTATACAGGGGGGGTAGCAGTGCAGAGTCAATGTGCGGCGGCACCGGTGTCTAGGTAATTGGGGTGCTATGTACATGTAGGTTGAGTTATTAAAGTGACTATGCATAGATAATAACAGAGTAGCAGTAGCGTTCTGGGGGGGTAATGCAAATAGTCTGGGTAGCCATCTGATTAGCCGTTCAGGAGTCTTATGGCTTGGAGGTAGAAGCTATTTAGGAGCCTCTTGGACCTAGACTTGGCGCTCTGGTGCCGTGCAGTAGCAGAGAGAACAGTCTATGACTAGGGTGGCTGGAGTCTTTGACCATTTTTAGGGCCTTACTCTGACACCGCCTGGTATAGAGGTTCTGGATGGCAGGATGCTTGGCCCCGGTGATGTACTGGGCCGTACGCACTACCCTTTGTAGGTTTTATCATGCCCTCTTCACGACTGTCTTGGTATGATTGGACCATGTTAGTTTGTTGGTGATGTGGATGCCAAGGAACTTGAAGCTCTCAAACTGCTCAACTACAGCCCCGTCGATGAGAATGGGGGGGCATGCTCGGTCCTCCTTTTCCTGTAGTCCACAATCCTCTCCTTTGTCTTGATCATGTTGAGGGAGAGATTGTTGTTCTTGCACCACACAGTCACGTCTCTGACCCTCCTATAGGCTGTCTCATCGTTGTCGGTGATCAGACCTACCACTGTTGTCATCAGCAAACGTAATGGTGTTGGAGTTGTGCCTGGCCATGCAGTCATGAGTAATCAGGGAGTACAGGAGGGGGCTAAGCACGCACCCCTGAGTGGCCCCCGTGTTGAGGATCAGTGTGGCAGATGTGTTACCTACCCTTAGCACCTGGGGGCGGCCCGTTTAGTCCCAGGGTCCTTTGCTAAGCGGTGAGCTTTGAGGGCAATATGGTGTTGAACGCTGAACTGTAGTCAATGAACTGCATTCTTACATAGGTGTTCCTTTTGTCCAGGTGGGAAAGAGTGGTGTGGAGTGCAATGGAGATTGCTTCGTCTGTGGATCTGTTGGGGCGGTATGCATATTGGAGTGGGTCTAGAGTTTCTGGGATAATGGTGTTGATGTGAGCCATGACCAGCCTTTCAAAGCATTTCATGGCTACAGACGTGAGTGCTACGGGTTGGTAGTCATTTAGGCAGGTCACCTAGTGTTCTTGGGCACAGGAACTATGGTGGTCTGCTTGAAACATGTTGGCATTACAGACTCTAAGAGGTTGAAAATAAAATGTTCCCTTAAGGTATGTAAGTGAACACACTTGCCAGTTGGTCAGAACATGCTCGGAGTACACGTCCTGGTAATTCGTCTGGCTCTGCGGCCTTGTGAATGTTGACCTGTTTAAAGGTCTTACTCACATCAGCTGTGGAGAGCGTGATCTCATGCATGTTTCAGTGTTACTTTCCTCAAAGCAAGCATAGAAGTTATTTAGCTAGTCTGGTAGGCTCGTGCCACTGGGCAACTCTCGGCTGTGCTTCCCTTTTGTATGTACAGTCACTGTGAGGACGACGTCCTCGTCGCACCTATTGATGAAGCCAGTGACTGATGTGGTGTACTCCTCAATGCCATCGGAAGAATCCCGGAACCTATTCCAGTCTGCTAGCAAAGCAGTCTTGTAGTTTAGCATCTGCTTCATCTGACCACTTTTTATAGACTGAGTCACTGGTGCTTCCTGCTTTCATTTTTGCTTGTAAGCAGGAATCAGGAGGATAGAATTATGGTCAGATTTCCCAAATGTAGTGCGAGGGAGAGCTTTGTATGTATCTCTGTGGAATAAAGGTGGTCCAGAGTTTTTTTTGTGTGTGTCCCCCCTCTGGTTGCATGTTTAACATGCTGAGATAAATGAGGTAAAAGTGATTTAAGATTCCCTGCATTAAAGTCCCCGGCCACTAGGAGCGCCGCCTCCAAGTGTTTTCCTGTTTGCGTATGGCGGTATGCAGCTCATTGAGTGTGGTTTTAGTGCCAGCATCGGTCTGTGGTGGAATGTAGACAGCAACAAAAAATACAGATGAAATCTCTCTAGGTAGATAAACTGTGGACCACACTATCATGAGATACTCTCAATCAGGCTATCAAAACCTTGAGAATTCATTAGATATCGTGCACCAGCTGTTGTTTACATACATGCATAGGCCCCCGCCCGTGTCTTACCAGAGGCTGCTGTTCTATCCTGCCAATAGAGTGTATAACCCACCCGCTGTATGTTCTTAATGTCGTCGTTCAGCCACGACTCAGTGAAACATAAGATACTACAGTTTAATGTCCCGTTGGATATACGTGCTTTCAGCTCGTCCCCTTTATTTTCCAGCGATTGAACATCAGCTAGCTGGACGGAAGACAAGGGCAGATTAGTCACTCGTCACCTGATCCTTGCAAGGCATCCTAATCTTCTCCCACTAAATCTGTGTTTCCTTCTCCAGTGAATCGCGAGGATCTGGGCCTGGTCAGGTGTCTGTAGTATATCTCTCGCGTCCGACTCATTGAAGAAGACCTCGTCCAGTTTGAGATGAGTAATTGCAGTTCTGATGTCCAGAAGCTCTTTTTCGGTCATAAGAGACGGTAGCAGCAACATTATGTAAAACAACAAGTTACGAACAACAAAAGCCAATAAGACTACAGCCCTCCCGTCCGGCGCCATCGTAACTCATCTCTGTGGCCCTTGTTTTGCTGGGTTGTAGTGGCCTGTTTGGCTTTTGTGGCCTAACTGTTTTTCCTGCAGGGGGATGCAACGGGTCTGATGAGGTGAGAGGGGTGGGGGCAGGGTTGACACAAGGCCAGTGTTTGTGTGGGATGGGGCACGGGACTGCCTTCACTGACACTCTGAAAGACACACACACACACACACACACACACACACACACACACACACAGATGATTGAGCTGACGGGGGACAGAGGACTATTGTAGAGACCCAGGTCAGCTCGCCCGCCACAGGCAAACGTTATAACTCCCCTCTCTCTCTTCCCTTCTCTCTCTCTGTTCTCGCTTTCTTTCCCTCTCTATCCTCGCTCTCTTCCCCTCTCTGTTCTCTTCTTCCTCTCTCTCTCCTTCTATTGCCAGCACCATCCCCATTTAACCCTCTTGTTCTCTCCCTCCATCCATAAACAACTCTCTCCTCTTCCCTCTCTCTGATTCCCTGTCTGTTGCAACTTTTAATCCTGAAATAATATTGCTTAATAAAAGTATGCTTCTTCTGTTACTCTACACTCCTTTTGCCCTTTCCTCCTCTTTTTCTATTTTCCTCTTCCTATCACTCTGTCCTCCACTTGCTCCCTCTCTCTCTCTCTCTCTGTCTCTCTCTCTCTCACTCTCTCTCACTCTCACTCTCACACACACACACATTCCCTGAGGGAGGTGTGAAAATTTTAAAACTCTCAGTAATGGAGAGCCCCTTGTTAGAAGAGCTGCTTGTTATTGTGACCTTTGCTGTGAGTGTGTGTGCAGTCTTTTCCCTATATCCATTTAGCAGTGGTGGGCCACTGCTGCTACATTGTTACTGCCACTACCAAAAATATGATTGCTAGTTCTCAAATATATTTTTCAATCACCAGAAGCTATGTCAAAGTCTGTAGAATTACATTCAATTATCTTTAAAACTGCACATTTTCTCTCAGCACCATTGCAAATTGTGTAGAATTTTAAGGAAATTAGCTTTAAAAAAAAAAAAAATTCAGCCCAGTGACAAAATATGTGGAGTTAGCAAAAAATAAAATGATAAGATTTAAAGAAACTTAAACCACATTGGACCACTCAAATTGGGTTTTGAGATACAAAAAAAACGTAGTCAAATATGTTACAGGCATCATCTATAATGCATTACATCATCTATACACATGCATGCATAAACAAAAACACAAAGTACACTGGATTAAAGGACAATTGGGCACTTCTCCTCTATCCGATATCTTTCTTTATAAGGTGGCAGGCTGTGTTATGTGCAACTATGAATATTTCATTATATTTACAGTGAATTTGTTAATTAGCATAACAATAGCTTCTTTTTTTTCATGAAAGCTCCTATGATCGTAATGTAGGTGTAGCTTTGTTTTAACACCATTGGCCTATTTCTATCGCATGTGTTGATTATCCGAGGTGACTTCCAGCAGCCCCTGTGTCATCCTGCCAGGGTTTAATATTCTCTGTGTTTCTGTGTTATACTTCGCAGTATGTTTGCCAGTAGCCATGTTAAAAGCCATGTTGGGGTCACGGGGTCATAATTATGACACAGGCGTTGGAGGGGTGTGTACTCAGGTTGAACACAACTAATACTGCAGCTTACTGCATCCACACAGAGAGAAATGCATATTAACATCGTGTTTTGCCATCTCTCAATCTTCTTTCTTGCTGTTTCCTCTCTCCTCATTCCCTCCCCATCTCGTTGTTACTCTTTCTCTCTCTCTCTCTCTCTCTCTCTCTCCATTCGTTATGTTTGGCAGGAGTGAGTTCTCTGCCTCCACCCAAATGTTCTCCCAGAGGCCTCAGGTTCATGTCAAGTGCAGCCACGCTGCACACTGAGTGGATTCCAAAGACTACATGATATAAGAACCATTTCTGGCTGTGGAGAGCTTGTGTGTCTGGCTGTGGAGAGCTTGTGTGTCTGGCTGTGGAGAGCTTGTGTGTCTGGCTGTGGAGAGCTTGTGTGTCTGGCTGTGGAGAGCTTGTGTGTCTGGCTGTGGAGAGCTTGTGTGTCTGGCTGTGGAGAGCTTGTGTGTCTGGCTGTGGAGAGCTCGTGTGTCTGGCTGTGGAGAGCTCGTGTGTCTGGCTGTGGAGAGCTCGTGTGTCTGGCTGTGGAGAGCTTGTGTGTCTGGCTGTGGAGAGCTTGTGTGTCTGGCTGTGGAGAGCTCGTGTGTCTGGCTGTGGAGAGCTCGTGTTGCTGTGTCTGGCTGTGGAGCTGTGTCTGGCTGTGGAGAGCTCGTGTGTCTGGCTGTGGAGAGCTCGTGTGTCTGGCTGTGGAGAGCTCGTGTGTCTGGCTGTGGAGAGCTCGTGTGTCTGGCTGTGGAGAGCTCGTGTGTCTGGCTGTGGAGAGCTCGTGTGTCTGGCTGTGGAGAGCTCGTGTGTCTGGCTGTGGAGAGCTCGTGTGTCTGGCTGTGGAGAGCTCGTGTGTCTGGCTGTGGAGAGCTCGTGTGTCTGGCTGTGGAGAGCTCGTGTGTCTGGCTGTGGAGAGCTCGTGTGTCTGGCTGTGGAGAGCTCGTGTGTCTGGCTGTGGAGAGCTCGTGTGTCTGGCTGTGGAGAGCTCGTGTGTCTGGCTGTGGAGAGCTCGTGTGTCTGGCTGTGGAGAGCGCGTGTGTCTGGCTGTGGAGAGCGCGTGTGTCTGGCTGTGGAGAGCGCGTGTGTCTGGCTGTGGAGAGCGCGTGTGTCTGGCTGTGGAGAGCGCGTGTGTCTGGCTGTGGAGAGCGCGTGTGTCTGGCTGTGGAGAGCGCGTGTGTCTGGCTGTGGAGAGCGCGTGTGTCTGGCTGTGGAGAGCGCGTGTGTCTGGCTGTGGAGAGCGCGTGTGTCTGGCTGTGGAGAGCTCGTGTGTCTGGCTGTGGAGAGCTCGTGTGTCTCAGAGGGGATATGACCTCCACCTCCAATCTCCCTGCTGTAGTGATGCTGCATCACACAACTGTCATTACACACACAAGCTTAGCAGTGTTGTCGGAACAGTTTCAAAGAGTGGGAGATGATTGGTAGAGTGATGCTCAACACACGCCTGAATACTGAACATGTGGTATGTGAACTTTAGGCTGTGCTGCTCCTTTCAAAGGTTTATCCTTCCCTCTACTCCCTACCCCTTCCAATCAGAACCTTCATCGCCATCCCCAATCTCAGTAGTACTATTATACACACAGTCACCCTGCAGCCATAAGTGGGGGGGGGGAGTTTAGAACAGGCCTTTATGACGTCACAATGGATGATTTATGATGTCACGAGGATTTGTGATGTCTGCCTGGCCATAACTCTTGGCCACATCAGTACCCTCTGATACAGGGGTGAGAGAGAGGGACAGAGCAGAGAGGAGGTAGAGGGGGGGTTGTAGAGAGAGTGCTAAATCCAATATCCCGGGCCATTTCCCCTAAATTGGACAAATACAAGAGATGACACTGATGTTTACCACAGAGAGAGGAACAGAGGGAAAACTGCAGTGTGTGTGTTTTTGAGTGAATACATTCAAAGCCTTGCACACACAATGATTTTATCTCCACCATATACCATACACATCCTCAATAATAGGCCTACTGTTTCCATTTGATTGACCACTGATTTAGCTACAGTAGGTCTACATGTGAACTACAGTAAAGGGTATTTATCCTCTTCAGTTTTGTTATATCATTTCCTGTTATCATATCCTGTCTGAAGTCTACAGCCACACTAAATCCACAAATAGGACCGTCTAGTGATTTTCTACATTTTCTGTCATGTTTGAGCAGCAGTGAGTGTGGGACTTTCACATACACACACCTTTCACAACCCTCATACACACACGCACACCTGTTAGGTCAGGCCTCACTGAGTCAGAACCACAGGTTTACACATATACCAGTGCTACATCAGAATGTGTTCTAGTCACTTACAAGTGCTACCACTGTGTACCACAACACTTCCACAACTCATCGCCCTACTGACCACACCTATTCCCCCCCACTGAGTGCCCTGCTGACAACACACACACTCTATTTCCCCCCCACACAGACGCACCATTTACCTCCCCACTCACAAGGGGAGTTAACATGTTCAGAGCGGGAAGGGGTATGACATAGCAACATGTGGGCTGATGTGGACCAGTGTGACTGGATGTGGTCAGGACAGTCCCTAAGCCCCCTTCCCCTCCTGAACACCCCCTCAGCTAGAGGAAACGCTGACTCAGGCTGCACTAGGATAGTGTGTGAGTGAGAATGTTCCCTCATTTACACCAGTACTGTATTGGGGCGGGGGGTGTAGATCCTCTTTCTTAACTTAGTGGAATAGTTTTGTGTCACAGGGCCCTCATACCCACACACACACACACACACACACACACTGCCCCACTGTAGACTAGAGTACTGGAGTGAGACTCTGTGAGACAGTTTACGTAGACATACGTGTTAATAATCATAAAGTATTAGTCACAAAGTCGTTGGAGACCTTTTCAATAGAACAGTGTTACCTTGACAACAGTCCTTTCTTTCCACACTGACCATGATGGAATTATTTAATTAAGTGTGACAGTGTAATACGTGTGTCATTTGCTACGGGTAATTAATATGGACTAGAATGTCCTAGTTCTGCAGTGACTCCTCTGCTTTCAGACACCCTACACATTCTCCCATACCCTTTACACTGTCATAATGAAATCACACCTGTATGTCTCACACACAATCATTAACTCACGATCCCAGGGAAATCTCATCAGGTTAACTCGACCTGTGCGATCTGAATTTAGCTATGTTCATTTAGCTACAGTTGAAGTCGGGAGTTTAAAGTTGATTTATTTTTTATTTCACCTTTATTTAACCAGGTAGGTAAGTTGAGAACAAGTTCTCATTTACAATTGCGACCTGGCCAAGAAGTCATTAAAACTCGTTTCTCAACCACTCCACAAATTTCTTGTTAACAAACTATAGTTCTGGCAAGTCGGATAGGACATCTACTTTGTGCATGACACGTAATTTTTCCAACAATTGTTTAGACTGATTATTTGACTTATAATTCACTATCAGAATCCCAGTGGGTCATAAGTTTACATACACTAAGTTGACTGTGCCTTTAAACAGCTTGGAAAATTCAAGAAAATGTTGTCATGGCTTTAGAAGCTTCTGATAGGCTAATTAACATCATTTGAGTCAATTGGAGGTGCACCTGTGGATGTATTTCAAGGCCTACCTTCAAACTCAGTGCCTCTTTGCTTGACATCATGGGAAAATCAAAAGAAATCAGCTAAGACTTCAGAAAACAATTGTAGACATCCACAAGTCTGGTTCATCCCTGGGAGCCATTTCCAAATGCCTGAAGGTACCACGTTCATATGGACAAAAAATAGTACGCAAGTATAAACACCATGGGACCACACAGCCGTCATACCTCTCAGGAAGGAGACATATTCTGTCTCCTAGAGATGAACTTACTTTGATGCGAAAAGTGCATCTCAATCCCAGAACAGCAAAGGACCTTGTGAAAATGCTGGAGGAAGCCGGTACAAAAGTATCTATATCTACAGTAAAATGAGTCCTATATCGACAACCTGAAATGCCGCTGAGCAAGGAAGAAGCCACTGCTCCAAAATCACCATTAAAAAAGCCAGTCTGTTTGTAACTGCATATGGGGACAAAGATTAAACTTTTTGGAGAAATGTCCTCTGGTCTGATGAAAAAAAAAAAAAAAAGTTTGGCCATAATGACCACTTATGTTTGGAGGAAAAAGGGGGAGGCTTGCAAACCTTCCAAGTCGAAGAACACCATCCCAACCGTGAAGCACGGGGGTGGAAGCCTCAAGTTCTGTGGGTGCTTTGCTGCAGGAGGGACTGGTGCACTTCACAAAATAGATGGCATCATGAGGGAGGAAAATGATGTGGATATATTGAAGCAACATCTCAATACAGCAGTCAGGAAGTTAAAGCTTGGTCACAAATGGGACTTCCAAATGGACAATGACCCCAAGCATACTTTCAAAGATGTGGCAAAATGGCTTAAGGACAACAGAGTCAAGGTATTGGAGTGGCCAACACAAAGCCCTGACTCAATCCCATAGAAAATGTGTGGGCAGAACTGAAAAAGCGTGTGTGAGCAAGGAGACCTACAAACCTGACTCAGTTACTTCAGCTCTGTCAGGAGGAATGGTCCAATTCATCCAACTTATTGTGGGGAGCTTGTGGAAGTCTACCCGAAACATTTGACCCAAGTTAAACAATTTAAAGGCCAAATACTCATTGAGTGTATGGTAACTTCTGACCCACTGGGAATGTGATGAAAGAAATAAAAGCTGAAATATATCATTCTCTATACTATTATTCTGACATTTCACATTCTTTAAATAAAGTGGTGATCCTAACTGACCTAAAACAGGGAATTTTTACTGGGATTAAATGTCAGGAATTGTGAAAAACGGAGTTTAAATGTATTTGGCTAAGGTGTATGTAAACTTCCGACTTCAACTATGTTCATTTAGCTATGTTCGGGACACATGTATCACAGGTATTGGATTCAGTCCCCAGTGTTAAATTTCTTAACGAAATACGCACCCTGGGCCGGGTCCAGGTGCAGGCTTACGGCTGCAGGTGAAATTTCAAGGAATGTAGCTTTAAAACTGCAAAAAAATATCTTTCCAAGATGGCGTAGCAGTCAGACGTCTTGTTTTGTCTCGTCCCATGTATATATATTTTTATATATTTTTCTTCGCATTCTTTTTTATATTTTTCCTAAAGTGCAACTTAAAAACACACTCCTGTAACCCACCTCACCCAATGTGGTGTGGATCTGTTTTTTCTAAAGTATTTCTATTTACCTCCGACTGAACCCCGCCAATATTTCACGACTGGAATACCGACATAAACTGCCCGAGGAGCCCAACAGGCGCGATGTCCCCTGAAGGCCCATTCTGCTAACCGCGGCCTGATGGCTATCTATAGCATATTGGACTGTTAGCTGATCCATCGGCCAGTTTCTTGGACCACTATACCCATTTTGCCAATTGGACTCGGACCCCTCTGCTACTTGGAACCCTACTAATTCCACTACTGGTCTATCGACCTCACCGCACGAAGAGGTAAGAACAGACTTTGCCCCGTCGCGACGTCCCTCTAAGGCCCTTATGTTAGCTTGCTAGCCCCGACCTGCTAACTGTCTGAATCACTGTGTCCCCAGCTAGCCCAACCACTCACTGGACCCATACAATCACTTGGCTACGCATGCCTCTCCCTAATATCAATATGCCTTGTCCATTACTGTCCTGGTTAGTGATTACTGTCTTATTTCACTGTAGAGCCTATAGCCCTGCTCAATATGCCTTAACCAACCATGTTGCTTCACCTCCCACATATGCGTTGACATCACCTGGTTTAAATGTCTCTAGAGACTATATCTCTCTCATCATTACTCAATGACTAGGTTTACCTCCAATGTACTCTCTTCCCACCATACCTTTGTCTGTACACTATGCCTTGAATCGATGCTATCGTGCCCAGAAACCTGCTTCTTTTACTCTCTGTTCCGAACGTGCTAGACGGCCAGTTCTTATAGCCTTTAGCCGTACCCTTATCCTACTTCTCCTCTGTTCATCTGGTGATGTAGAGGTTAATCCAGGACCTGCAGTGCCAAGCTCCACTCCTACTCCCCAGGTGCTCTCATTTGTTGACTTCTGTAACCGTAATAACCTTGGTTTTATGTATGTTAACATTAGAAGCCTACTCCCTAAATTTGCTTTAGCACATTCTGCCAACCCGGATGTCTTAGTCGTGTCTGAATCCTGGCTTAGGAAAACCACCAAAAACCCTGAAATTTCCATCCCTAACTAGAATATTTTCCGCCAAGATAGAACTGCCAAAGGGGACGGTGTTGCAATCTACTGCAGAGAGAGAACTCTGTAGGCTATCTTACTATCCAGGTCTGTACCAAAACAATTCAAGCTTCTATTTCTAAAAATTCAGCTTTCCAGAAACGAGTCCCTCACCGTTGCCGCTTGCTATAGACCACCCTCTGCCCCGAGCTGTGCCCTGGACACCATATGTGAATTGATTGCCCCCCGTCTATCTTCTGTGCTCGTGCTGCTAGGTGACCTAAACTGGGACATGCTTAACACCCCGGCCATCCTACAATCTGAGCTTGATGCCCTCAATCTCACACAAATGATCAATGAACCTACCAGGTACAACCCCAAATCCGTAAACACAGGCACCCTCATAGATATCATGCTAACTTACTCGCCCTCCAAATACACCTCTGCTGTTTTCAACCAAGATCTCAGCGATCACTGCCTCATCCGTATTGGGTCTGCGGTCAAACGACCACCCCTCATCACTGTCAAACGCTCCCTAAAACACTTCACCGAACAGGCCTTTCTAATCAACCTGGACGGGGTATCCTGGAATGACATTAACTTCACCCCGTCAGTAGAGGATGCCTGGTTATTCTTTAAAAGTGCCTTCCTCACCATCTTAAATAAGGAAGCGCCATTCAAAAAATTTAGAACTAGGAATAGATATAGCCCTTGGTTCACTCCAGACCTGTCTGCCCTTGACCAGCAAAAAAACATCCTGTGGCGTTCTGCATTAGCATAGAATAGCCCCCGTGATATGCAACTTTTCAGGAAAATTAGGAACCAATATACACAGGCAGTTTGAAAAGCTAGCCTTAGCTTTCCTAACAGAAATTTGCATCCTGTAGTACAAACTCCAAAAAGTTCTGGGACACTGTAAAGTCCATGGAGAATAAGAGCACATCCTCCCAGATGCCCACTGCACTGAGGCTAGGAAACACTGTCACTACCGATAAATCCACAATAATTGAGAATTTCAAGAAGCATTTTTCTACAGCTGGCCATGCTTTCCACCTGGTTAACCCTACCCCGTTCAACAGCCCTGCGCTCCCCACAGCAACTCACAAAAACCTCCCCCACTTCTCCTTCACCCAAATCCAGATAGCTGGTGATCTGAAAGAGTGGCAAAATCTGGACCCCTACAAATCAGCCGGGCTAGACAATCTGGAATCTCTTCTAAAATTATCTCCAGAAATTATTGCAACCCCTATTACTAGTCTGTTCAACCTCTTTCGTATCGTCTGAGATTCCCATAGCTTGGACATCTGCCGTGTTCATCCCCCTCTTCAAAGGGGGAGACACTAGACCTAAACTGCTACAGACCTATATCTATTCTACCCTGCCTTTCTCAGGTCTTTGAAAGCCAAGTTAACAAACAGATTACCTACCATTTAGAATCTCACTGTACCTTCTCCGCTATGCAATCTGGTTTCAGAGCTGGTCACGGGTGCACCTCAGCCACGCTCAAGGTCCTAAATGATATCATAACCGCCATCAATAAGAGACATTATTGTGCAGCCGTATTCATCAGCCTGGTTAAGGCTTTCGACTCTGTCAATCACCACATTCTTATTGGCAGACTCAACGGCCGTGGTTTCTCAAATGATTGCCTCGCCTGGTTCACCAACTACTTCTCCGATAGAGTTCAGTATGTCAAATTGGAGGGCCTGTTGTCCAGACCTCTGGCAGTCTCTATGGGGGTGCCACAGGGTTCAATCCTCAGGCCGACTCTCTTCTATGTATGCATCAATGATGTTGCTCTCGCTGCTGGTGATTATTTGATCCACCTCTATGCAGACGACACCATTCTGTATACCTCTGGCCCTTCGTTGGACACTGTTAACTAACCTCCAGATGAGCTTCAATGCCATACAACTCTCCTTCCGTGGCCTCCAACTGCCCTTAAATGCAAGTCAAACTAAATACATGCTCTTCAACCGATCGCTAATCCCACCTGCCCGCCCATCCAGCATCACTACTCTGGACGGTTCTGACCTAGAATATGTGGACAACTACAAATACCTAGGTGTCTGGTTTGACTGTAAACTCTCCTTCCAGACTCACATTAAACATTTCCAATCCTAAATTAAATTTAGAATCGGCTTCCTATTTTGCAACCAAGCATCCTTCACTCATGCTGCCAAACATTCCCTCGTAAAACTGACCATCCTACCGATCCTCGGCGATGTCATTGACAAAATAGCCCCCAACACTCTACTCCACTAATTGGATGCAGTCTATCACAGTGCCATCCGTTTTGTCACCAAAGCCCCATGTACCACCCACCACTGCGACCTGTATGCTCTCGTTGACTGGCCCTCGCTTCATACTCGTTGCCAAACCCACTGGCTCCAGGTCATCTTCAAGTCTCTGCTAGGTAAAGCCTTGCCTTATCTCAGCTCACGGGTCACCATAGCAGCACCCACCCGTAGCACGCACTCCAACAGGTATATCTCACTGGTCACCCCCAAAGCCAATTCTTCTTTTGGCCGCCTCTCCTTCCAGTTCTCTGCTGCCAATGACTGGAACAAGCTGAAAAATCTCTGAAGCTGGAGACTCATACCTCCCTAACTAGCTTTAACCTGTAGTGACGCCCAGCCCGTGAACGGGACCGTTATCATCTGACACTAATTAGCATAACACAACGGACATAAATCTTCCTACAAAATCTTCCTCTTCATGAAAATCACAAGTGTAATATATTGGAACACAGCTTAGCCTTTTGTTAATCACCCTGTCATACTCATTCTGTTATACTCACATACAATATCTTTACAGTTTTGGAAACGTTAGAGTGTTTTCTATCCAAAGCTGTCAATTATATGAATATTCTAGCATCTTTTCCTGACAAAATATCCTGTTTTAAAACGGGAACGTTTTTTTCCAAAAATGAAAATACTGCCCCATAACACCAAGAGGTTTTAAGCACCAGCTGTCAGAGCAGCTCACAGATCACTGCACCTGTACATAGCTCATCTGTAAATAGCCCATCCAATCTACGTCATCCCCATACTGTATTTATTTATTTAAAAAAAAAATGTTATCTTTCTCCTTTGCACCCCAGTATTGCCTTTACCTCTCTTATCCTACCTCATTTGCACTCACTGTATATAGATTTTTCTACTGTATGTATGTTTTTCATACTTTTTCATACTGATTGTATGTTTATTCCATGTGTAATTCTGTGTTGTATGTGTCGACCTGCTTTGCTTTATCTTGACCAGGTCACAGTTGCAAATTATAACTTGTTCTGAACTAGCCTACCGGGTTAAATAAAGGTAAAACTAAAATCTCTCCACCCCATAGTAGAATGTGTAGAATTGCAGGGAGTTAGCTGTTAAAATGCACATTTTCAGAAAGCTTGCTCCACCTCGTGGAAAAATGTGTAGAACTGTAGGAAAATGACTTGAAATCTGTTAGTTAAAAAAAATATTTGTCGCCCGTCAAGAGGGGGGCCACAAAGGTTTCGCCCATGAGGTGGGTGGGCCTGTCATGCAAAATACTGTCATCTTTTTAGCCAAACAAAAAATAGTTTAAACAGCTTAATTGTTGCAACAATCAGCTTTGTTTACATAGTGGGGATGAAAATAATGTAATTTTTGCTGTAATCTCTAGAATTCAATGAATTCGGTCATCACACCGTTTATATAGCAAAGAACGCTAATTGTTTATTGAATCCCATTGTGACGCGGAGGGATACTTTCTGGCATGACAGGCACACCAACCAAAAGGCTAGGGCAGGCCATGCGCGCACACCAACCAAAAGGCTAGGGCAGGCCATGCGCGCACACACACCAATGCTCTGACACACTTAATTTGCCCATTTGCTTTTTCCACAGATATTCTGTGTGTTTTTATAACCAGATATGTGAGGTTCTAGTCCCCCCAGGCCTGTCCTCTGTTCTCACACTAGCCTCTTCCCCCCAGGCCTGTCCTCTGTTCTCACACCATTCTCTCCCCCCAGGCCTGTCCTCTGTTCTCACACCATTCTCTCCCCCCAGGCCTGTCCTCTGTTCTCACACCAGCCTCTCCCCCCAGGCCTGCCCTCTGTTCTCACACCATCCTCTTCCCCCAGGCCTGCCCTCTGTTCTCACACCAGCCTCTTCCCCCCCCCCAGGCCTGCCCTCTGTTCTCACACCAGCCTCTCCCCCCCCCAGGCCTGCCCTCTGTTCTCACACCAGCCTCTCCCCCCAGGCCTGCCCTCTGTTCTCACACCAGCCTCTCCCCCCAGGCCTGCCCTCTGTTCTCACACCTGCCTCTCCCTCCAGGCCTGCCCTCTGTTCTCACACCTGCCTCTCCCTCCAGGCCTGCCCTCTGTTCTCACACCTGCCTCTCCCCCCAGGCCTGTCTTCTGTTCTCACACCAGCCCCCCCTCCCAACAGAGGACAGGCCTGGGGGGAGGGGCTGGTGTAAGCTCCCTCTCCCTGTGAAACCTGACCCAGGAATCAGACCTCTGGCTGGCTGGCTTCCATCATGCACCTGGTAACCCTCCTCACCTGGAGTGTGTGTGTGTGTGTGTGGCAGGAGCAGACATGTCAGGCAGCTCCATCCATGCCATAGTATGTCGTTGTACAGCACACCCATTGCAATTGCCGCCAGTCTACTGATGTCCAGTGTGTGTTTCCTCATGTTAGTTGTGACTGCGTCAGACAGACGCACTGTGGTGTCATGTTTCCTTTCATGTGTGTAACTGGGCTCCTTCATGACATCACCCTCTGGCTTCCTGCATTGTTTGTCTGAGACAGGCGTTCAACTGCACATTTGACGAGGTGCTTAGTAGAGTTGGAGGATATGGACAAAAATCCATGGGACGATGAATTACCTGAATTGATGAGAACGATAAATAGAACAATACGTTTAAACTTCTACTACTAGTTTGATGGTTGTACCACCATCAATTGTCCCATTAACAATCACCCATATCAGCAAACTTATTTCATTTCACACTTCACATTTCTCTAGTATAGGCTACTTATAATGAACCAAATCAGAAAAATGCCTGCGATAAGTGATCGATATGGTCGCTGTTGATCATTTTTGGTTTATCGTCCCAGTTCTAGTGCTTTGTTCCACAACTTACCAATGGGTCGGTGTGTGTGTTTACTTAGCCCTGTCATGGTGGCTCAGTAATTGTCTCCTTGAGAGAATGGCCCAGTTCTAGTTCAGAGTGTTGAATGACAGTCAAAGAACAGTTATATCTGCATAGCTGATCATGTTAAGTGGTCAAGATGGTGGCTCCAAATGGGCATGATCCTGCACTCGCTGCAGAGCCAAAATGGACCCAAGCACTTAACACCATTAGAGACAATGGGGCTGCTGCTTGATTTTACTGGCCTAGTGTTATTGAGCCAAAATGGAGATTGAACTCTGGTCTGCTAGAGCACTTAAACACAAGATCTTTAGGAATAGGTCATTACAGAAAGGCAACTGTGAGTGTGGATGGTCTATTGTGGTGAAACACTGAGCCAGAGTGGAAACTGGGAAGCATGTGGTTCTTTACCAAAGCTGCTGAAGCACTTACTGTTTGTGTGTGTGTGTTTGGGCGGTTTTACTTGAACCACCCCCTAAAACCAGAAACATCACATCCGTTACATTTTAGAAAGGAATTTTGAAAATCTGGCAACTCTAGTCCCACACTAACATCCGTCATTGCACACTCACAGGAGGATTTGAGAAATGGCAGCTAAATTTACCTTGACTCCCCGTTTACTTGATAATTGCCTTGGCAACGGCCTCAGGTCCAGGCGAGGGGGGGAACCAGAGCATGTTGTCATGGGTGAGAGGAGAGGTTGGTGACCTTTTGTTCCTGTGTTTGCTTAGTGGGCATTCCTCTGAGGGCTGGCGCTCACCCAACCATGGCTAGTCTCTGCCTTATATAGGGCTCCCCCCGGGGGTGAAGATGGAGTATGACAGGCTCCTCAGCCAGACACCACCCAACCTTTAGTCATTAGTAAAGGGCATCAGATTATGCCTGCCTCTCAATAGGACAATAGGAATTGGAAGAAGTCTGAGTTGTGTACCATGCGGTTGTGTGGTTCTTTAGCAGTTCATAGTTACTCCCCCTAACGGTCCTCTTTCCTCATCCCAGGTCCTTATGGTTGAGCTGGGTGTTGGTCCCTGCGATGCCTCCTGCCATGACAAACCTCATGGACTTGTGGGCAGCCCACTCCCAGCTGTCTGGAGAGGACCTGGTCACTGTAGACTTCCTGCTACCCACCGGCATCTACATTCAGATGGACGTCCCCAGAGAGGCCACCATACAACACATCAAACTGGTAGGAGGGGGACGGGGTAGGCTCGAGTATGAATGTGTTTTGGGGGAGTGGGTATGTGTTTTGGGGGAGTGGAATTATGTGACGCTTGTAGGTATTTTTGCTGGGTTGTCTGTAGTTAACAGGAGTGTCTATCCTTGGGTTTAATCATTTCAGACAGCAGTCCAATCAGTGCCGTTGCCATTTAGAGGAGCATTGGAAAGTATAGATTCCTAGAAAAGGCCTACTGTGCATCAAGATGTTTTTCTCATGAGAATTCAGTACAGTTATAATACTATGGATTTCTATCCACATTGCCTTCCCAGCTCTACAGCATCTTCAACCTTACAGGCTTTTTTATCTCTCCAATTAGAAGAGAAAGCAACACATTTGTTTACAACCATTAGTTTAACGCAGATTGGTTAGGATGGTTTTAAAGATTGTGTTGACTGGCTGAAGTTCTGGTTCTGAGCCATTGTAAGAGGCCATCATAACAACTAGAACAAGCTGTAGGCTGCTGTAGACTGCCGTCTCCTCTACAGTCCAGACAGACGCTGTCTAATGGGTGTTATGACACAGCTGGCGGCTGGTGCGGTTTGTTTGTCTCTGAGCTGCACTCACTGCATGCAAATAATGCTATGACATCATGCGTGACCCGGCTAGTGGGTAGAGGTGGGGTGAGATGGAGGCCAAAGGTCAGCAATGTAACAATGCACTGTAGTTTTTACTGTCATTTAAGGTGTCATATTTTGGTCACAATTAGTGTTTTTTTAATGATTATAGTTTAAAGTGTAAATACTTTGGAGGATGCTTTTTATTTATTTATTTATTTATTTAATTTTTTTACCCTCTGGTGAGATCCCTCTCCCTCCTGGTGTTTTCCACCAGTCTGAGACGCGCACAGAGAGACCCACACGCGCGCACAGAGACACAGCATGTTTTCTTCAGACAGGCTTCGTTGAATAGCACCTGGAGTTGTTCAAACGTTTGTTCTCTGAGTGTGAACAGTGTGTAATGTCTGTTTCTCTGAATCACCCCTGGATCCAGTGTTCCTAATGAGGAGTAACCGAACACTCCAATTCACAGAAGTGTTTGTTTGTGTCTCTGCTTTTCGTATGTCCAGATAACGTGGCTAACATCTTTTTTTGCAGTTGTGCAGTCTTATGTGTTATGTCCTGGTAAGTAGGCTAGCCGTTAAGCTACAGGCTGGCTACCTGTTGTTGAATTAGGTTTAGAGAGGGCTACTGAGGGCTTGTTCAGTGGAAATCTATTCCCTGGAGCCAGTGAAGAGGAGATATGGAGGAAAGCTCAAAGAAATTAAAAAGCATCTATGTGTGACTGCAGAATGCGAGAAGGGGAGGAGTCAAATGTCTACCGTTTGCTGCTGATCTGGTGCTTCTGTCACCAAACAAGCAGGGCCAACAGCAGCACCTAGATCTTCTGCACAGATTCTGTCAGACCTGGGCCCTGACAGTAAATCTCAGTAAGACCAAAATAATGGTGTTCCAAAAAAGATCCAGTTGCCAGGACCACAAAAACAAATTCCATCTTGACACCTTTGCCCGAGAGCACACAAAAACATGCATACCTCAGCCTAAACATCAGCGCCACAGATAACTTCTACAAAGCTGTGAACGATCTGAGAGACGAGGCAAGAAGGGCCTTCTATGCCATCAAAATTATCATAAAATTTGATATACCAATTAGAGGTTGACCGATTAATCGGAATGGGCGATTAATTAGGGCCGATTTGGTATTGGTATTTTTTTTGCAGTTCGACATATACGACAACACAGAGTTACACATGGAATAAACAAAACATACAGTCAATAATACAGTAGAACAAAAGAAAACAAAAAGTCTATCAAGTGAGTGCAAATGAGGTAAGATAAGGGAGTTAAGGCAATAAATAGGCCATGGTGGCGAAGTAATAACAATATAGCAATTACACTCTGGAATGGTAGATGTGCAGAAGATGAATGTGCAAGTAGAGATACTTGGGTGCAATGGAGCAAGATAAATAAATAAATACTATGGGGATGAGGTAGGTAGATAGATGGGCTATTTACAGATGAGCTATGTACAGGTACAGTGATCTGTGAGCTGCTCTGACAGCTGGTGCTTAAAGCTAGTGAGGGAGGTATTAGTCTCCAGCTTCAGAGATGTTTGCAGTTTGTTCCAGTCATTGGCAGCAGAGAACTGGAAGGAAAGACGACCAAAGGAGGAATTGGCTTTGGGGGTGACCAGTAAGATATATCTGCTGGAGTGCGTGCTATGAGTGGGTGCTGCTATGGTGACCAGTGAGCTGAGATAAGGCTGGGCTTTACCTAGCAGAGACTTGAAGATGACCTGTAGCCAGTGGGTTTGGCAACGAGTATGAAGCGAGGGCCAGTCAACGAGAGCATACAGGTCGCAGTGGTGGGTAGTGTATGGGGCTTTGGTGACAAAACGGATGGCACTGTTGGAGGCTATTTTATAGATGACATCACCGAAGTCGAGGATCAGTAGGGTGGTCAGTTTTACGAGGGTATGTTTGGCAGCATGAGTGAAGAATGCTTCGTTGCGTTATAATTTTCGATTGGAGATGCTTAATGTGAGTCTGGAAGGAGAGTTTACAGTCTAACCAGACACCTAGGTATTTGTAGTTGTCCAAGTATTCTAAGTCAGAGCCGTCCAGATTAGTGATGCTGGACAGGCGAGCAGGGGGTGGCAGTGACCGGTTGAATAGCATGCATTTAGTTTTACTTGCATTTAAGAGCAGTTGGAGGCCACGGAAGGAGAGTTGTATGGCATTGAAGCTCGTCTGGAGGTTAGTTAACAGTGTCCAAAGAGGGGCCAGAAGTATACAGAATGTCGTCTGCGTAGAGGTGTACCAGAGAATCACCAGCAGCAAGAGCAACATCATTGATGTATACAGAGAAGAGAGTCGGCCTGAGGATTGAACCCTGTGGCACCCCTTTTGAGACAGCCAGAGGTCCGGACAACAGGCCCTCCGATTTGATACACTGGACTCTTTCAGAGAAGTAGTTGGCAAACCAGGCGAGGCAATCACTTGAGAAACCAAGGCTGTCGAGTCTGCCAATAAGAATATGGCGATTGACAGTCGAAAGCCTTGGCCAGGTTGATGAATACGGCTGCGCAGTAATGTCTCTTATCGATGGTGGTTAGGATGTCGTTTAGGACTTTGAGCGTGGCTGAGGTGCACCCCATGACCAGCTTTGAAACCAGATTGCATAGCGGAGAAGGTACGGTGGGATTCGAAATGGTCATTAATCTGTTAACTTGGCTTTTGAAGACCTTAGAAAGACAGGGTAGTATAGATATAGGTCTGTAGCAGTTTGGGCCTAGAGTGTCACCCCCTTTGAAGAGGTGGTTGACTGCGGCAGCTTTCCAATGCATATAATCGATGCAACGCTGGGGGATGATTTAACATCAAATCAAATGTATTTATATAGCCCTTCGTACATCAGCTGATATCTCAAAGTGCTGTACAGAAACCCAGCCTAAAACCCCAAACAGCAAGCAATGCAGGTGTAGAAGCACGGTGGCTAGGAAAAACTCCCTAGAAAGGCCAAAACCTAGGAAGAAACCTAGAGAGGAACCAGGCTATGTGGGGTGGCCAGTCCTCTTCTGGCTGTGCCGGGTGGAGATTATAACAGAACATGGCCAAGATGTTCAAATGTTCATAAATGACCAGCATGTTCGAATAATAAGGCAGAACAGTTGAAACTGGAGCAGCAGCACGGCCAGGTGGACTGGGGACAGCAAAGAGTCATCATGTCAGGTAATCCTGGGGCATGGTCCTAGGGCTCAGGTCCTCCGAGAGAGAGAAAGAAAGAGAGAATTAGAGAACGCACACTTAGATTCACACAGGACACCGAATAGGACAGGAGAAGTACTCCAGATATAACAAACTGACCCTAGCCCCCCGACACATAAACTACTGCAGCATAAATACTGGAGGCTGAGACAGGAGGGGTCAGGAGACACTGTGGACCCATCCGAGGACACCCCCGGACAGGGCCAAACAGGAAGGATATAACACCACCCACTTTGCCAAAGCACAGCCCCCACACCACTAGAGGGATACCTTCAACCACCAACTTACCATCCTGAGACAGGGCCGAGTATAGCCCACAAAGATCTCCGACAACCCAAGGGGGGGCGCCAACCCAGACAGGATGACCACATCAGTGAATCAACCCACTCAGGTGACGCACCCCTTCCAGGGACGGCATGAGAGAGCCCCAGTAAGCCAGTGACTCAGCCCCTGTAATAGGGTTAGAGGCAGAGAATCCCAGTGGAAAGAGGGGAACCGGCCAGGCAGAGACAGCAAGGGCGGTTCGTTGCTCCAGAGCCTTTCCGTTCACCTTCCCACTCCTGGGCCAGACTACACTCAATCATATGACCCACTGAAGAGATGAGTCTTCAGTGAAGACTTAAAGGTTGAGACCGAGTTTGCGTCTCTGACATGGGTAGGCAGACCGTTCCATAAAAATGGAGCTCTATAGGAGAAAGCCCTGCCTCCAGCTGTTTGCTTAGAAATTATAGGGACAATTAGGTGGCCTGCGTCTTGTGACCATAGTGTACGTGTAGGTATGTACGGCAGGACCAAATCAGAGATAGGTAGGAGCAAGCCCATGTAATGCTTTGTAGGTTAGCAGTAAAACCTTGAAATCAGCCCTTGCTTTTACAGGAAGCCAGTGTAGAGAGGCTAGCACTGGAGTAATATGATCACATTTTTTGGTTCTAGTCAGGATTCTAGCAGCCGTATTTAGCACTAACTGAAGTTTATTTAGTGCTTTATCCGGGTAGCCGGAAAGTAGAGCATTGCAGTAGTCTAACCTAGAAGTGACAAAAGCATGGATTAATTTTTCTGCATCATTTTTGGACAGAAAGTTTCTGTTTTTTTACATAGATGGAAAAAAGCTGTCCTTGAAATGGTCTTGATATGTTCTTCAAAAGAGAGATCAGGGTCCAGAGTAACGCCGAGGTCCTTCAGTTTTATTTGAGACGACTGTACAACCATTAAGATTAATTGTCAGATTCAACAGAAGGTCTCTTTGTTTCTTGGGACCTAGAACAAGCATCTCTGTTTTGTCCGAGTTTAAAAGTAGAAAGTTTGCAGCCATCCACTTCCTTATGTCTGAAACACATGCTTCTAGCAAGGGCAATTTTGGGGCTTCACCATGTTTCATTGAAATGTACAGCTGTGTGTCATCCGCATAGCAGTGAAAGTTAACATGTTTTCGAATAACATCCCCAAGAGGTAAAATATATAGTGAAAACAATAGTGGTCCTAAAACGGAACCTTGAGGAACACCGAAATTTACAGTTGATTTGTCAGAGGACAAACCATTCACAGAGACAAACTGATATCTTTCCGACAGATAAGATCTAAACCAGGCCAGAACTTGTCCGTGTAGACCAATTTGGGTTTCCAATCTCTCCAAAAGAATGTGGTGATCGATGGTATCAAAAGCAGCACTAAGGTCTAGGAGCACGAGGACAGATGCAGAGCCTCGGTCCGATGCCATTAAAATGTCATTTACCACCTTCACAAGTGCCGTCTCAGTGCTATGATGGGGTCTAAAACCAGACTGAAGCATTTCGTATACATTGTTTGTCTTCAGGAAGGCAGTAAGTTGCTGCGCAACAGCCTTTTCTAACATTTTTGAGAGAAATGGAAGATTCGATATAGGCCGATAGTTTTTTATATTTTCTGGGTCAAGGTTTGGCTTTTTCAAGAGAGGCTTTATTACTGCCACTTTTAGTGAGTTTGGTACACATCCGGTGGATAGAGAGCCGTTTATTATGTTCAACATAGGAGGGCCAAGCACAGGAAGCAGCTCTTTCAGTAGTTTAGTTGGAATAGGGTCCAGTATGCAGCTTGAAGGTTTAGAGGCCATGATTATTTTCATCATTGTGTCAAGAGATATATTACTAAAACACTTGAGCGTCTCTCTTGATCCTAGGTCCTGGGAGAGTTGTGCAGACTCAGGACAACTGAGCTTTGAAGGAATACGCAGATTTAAAGAGGAGTCCGTAATTTGCTTTCTAATAATCATAACCTTTTCCTCAAAGAAGTTCATGAATTTATCACTGCTAAAGTGAAAGTCATCCTCTCTTGGGGAATGCTGCTTTTTAGTTAGCTTTTGCGACAGTATCAAAAAGGAATTTCGGAACATAAGCCCATTTGCGAAAAAAGTACAATCGTTGGATGACTGTACCTACCCATAAACACCAATGCCTTTCTTAAAATCAATACACAGAAGTATATATTTTTAAACCTGCATATTTATCTAAAAGAAATCCAGGTTAGCAGGCAATATTAACCAGGTGAAATTGTCACTTCTCTTGCGTTCATTGCACGCAGAGTCACTGAAAGAATAAAAGTTTTGTTAATTTCCGGATTCGACCATATTCATGACCAAAGGCTCCTATTTCTCTGTGTTATGTTAAATTAATCTATGATTTGATAGAGCAGTCTGACTGAGTGGTGGTAGGAACCAGCAGGCTCATAAGCATTCAAACAGCACTTTCATGCAGCTCTTCGCAAGCACAGCATTGTTTGACTTCAAGCCTATCAGCCTAATGGCTGGTGTAACCGATGTGAAATGGATAGCTAGTTAGCGGGGTGCGCGCTAATAGCGTTTCAAGCATCACTAGCTCTGAGACTTGGAGATGTTGTTCCCCTTGCTCTGCAAGGGCCGCGGCTTTTGTGGAGCGATGGGTAACGCTGCTTCGAGGGTGGCTGTTGTCGATGTGTTCCTGGTTCGAGCCCAGGTAACGGCGAGGAGAGAGACGGAAGCTATACTGTTACACTGGAAATACTAAAGTGCCTATAAGAACATCTAATAGTCAAAGGTATATGAAATACAAATGGTATAGAGGGAAATAGTCCTACAATTCCTATAATAACTACAACCTAAAACCTCTTACCTTGGAATATTGAAGTCTCATGTTAAAAGGAACCACCAACTTTCATATGTTCTGAGCAAGGAACTTAAACGTTAGCTTTTTTACATGGCACATATTGCACTTTTACTTCTCCAACACTGTTTTTGCATTATGTAACCAAATTGAACATGTTTATTTATTTGAGGCTAAATTGATTTTTATTGATGTATTATATTAAGTTAAAATAAGTGTTAATTCAGTGTTGTTGTAATTGTCATTAGTACAAATAAATAAATTAAAATCGGCTGATTAATCGGTATCAGCTTTTCCGGTCCTCCAATAATCGGTATTGGCGTTGAAAAATCATAATCGGTCGACCTCTAATACCAATTAGGATCTGGCTAAAAATACTTTGATCAGTTATAGAACCCATTGCCCTTTATGGTTGTGAGGTCTGGGGTCCGCTTACCAACCAAGAATTCACAAATTGGGACAAACACCAAATTAAGACTGCATGTAGAATTCTGAAAAAATATCCTCCATGTATAACATAAAACACCAAATAAACCATGCAAAGCAGAATTAGGCCGATACCCACTAATTATTGAAATCCGGAAAAGAGCTGTTTAAATTCTACAACCACCTAAAAGGAAGTGATTCCCAAAGCTTCCATAACAAAGCCATGAACCTGGAGAAGGGTCCCCTAAGCAAGCTGGTCCTGGGGCTCTGTTCACAAACAGAGCCCCAGGACAGCAACACAATTAAACCCTACCAAATCACGAGAGAACCAAAATATGATTATTTCCCATGTGTGAAGTAATTAACAAAAAAAACAGAGTAAACTAGAATGCTATTTGGCCCTGAACAGAGTACACAGTGGCAGAATAACTGACCATTGGGACTACCCAAAATAAGGAAATCTTTGACTATGTACAGACTCAGCGAGCATAGCCTTGCTATTGAGAAAGGCCGCTGTAGGCAGACATGGCTTTCAAGAGAAGTATGTGCACACTGCCCACAAAATGAGGTGGATACTGAGCTGCACTTCCTAACCTCCTGCCAAATTTATGACCATATTTGAGACGCATATTTCCCTCAGACTACACAGACCCACAAAGAATTAGAAAAAAAACCAATTCAATTTTGATAAACTCTCATATCTACTAGGTGAAATACCACAGTGTGCCATCACAGCAGCAAGATGTGTGACCTGTTGCCACAAGAAAAGTGCAACCAGTGAAGAACAAACACCACTGTAAATAGAACCCATATTTGTTTATTTATTTTCCTTTTTGTACTTTAACCATTTGTACATCGTTACAACAGTGTGTGTATGTATATATACAGTGCCTTGCGAAAGTATTCGGCCCCCTTGAACTTTGCAACCTTTTGCCACATTTCAGGCTTTAAACATAAAGATATAAAAATGTATTTTTTTTGTGAAGAATCAACAACAAGTGGGACACAATCATGAAGTGGAACGACATTTATTGGATATTTCAAACCTTTTTAACAAATCAAAAACTGAAAAATTGGATGTGCAAAATTATTCAGCCCCCTTAAGTTAATACTTTGTAGCGCCACCTTTTGCTGCGATTACAGCTGTAAGTCGCTTGGGGTATGTCTCTATCAGTTTTGCACATCGAGAGACTGACATTTTTTCCCATTCCTCCTTGCAAAACAGCTCGAGCTCAGTGAGGTTGGATGGAGAGCATTTGTGAACAGCAGTTTTCAGTTCTTTCCACAGATTCTCGATTGGATTCAGGTCTGGACTTTGACTTGGCCATTCTAACACCTGGATATGTTTATTCTAGAACCATTCCATTGTAGATTTTGCTTTGTTTTGGATCATTGTCTTGTTGGAAGACAAATCTCCATCCCAGTCTCAGGTCTTTTGCAGACTCCATCAGGTTTTCTTCCAGAATGGTCCTGTATTTGGCTCCATCCATCTTCCCATCAATTTTAACCATCTTCCCTGTCCCTGCTGAAGAAAAGCAGGCCCAAACCATGATGCTGCCACCGCCACGTTTGACAGTGGGGATGGTGTGTTCAGGGTGATGAGCTGTGTTGCTTTTACGCCAAAAAGTTCAATTTTGGTTTCATCTGACCAGAGCACCTTCTTCCACATGTTTGGTGTGTCTCCCAGGTGGCTTGTGGCAAACTTTAAACAACACAAACTTTAAACAACACTTTTTATATCTTTAAGAAATGGCTTTCTTCTTGCCACTCTTCCATAAAGGCCAAATTTGTGCAATATACGACTGATTGTTGTCCTATGGACAGAGTCTCCCACCTCAGCTTGTAGATCTCTGCAATTCATCCAGAGTGATCATGGGCCTCTTGGCTGCATCTCTGATCAGTCTTTCTCCTTGTATGAGCTGAAAGTTTAGAGGGACGGCCAGGTCTTGGTAGATTTGCAGTGGTCTGATACTCCTTCCATTTCAATATTATCGCTTGCACAGTGCTCCTTTGGATGTTTAAAGCTTGGGAAATCTTTTTGTATCTGGCTTTAAACTTCTTCACAACAGTATCTCGGACCTGCCTGGTGTGTTCCTTGTTCTTCATGATGCTCTCTGCGCTTTTACCGGACCTCTGAGACTATCACAGTGCAGGTGCATTTACACGGAGACTTTATTACACACAGGTGGATTGTATTTATCATCATTAGTCATTTAGGTCAACATTGGATCATTCAGAGATCCTCACTGAACTTCTGGAGAGAGTTTGCTTCACTGAAAGTAAAGGGGCTGAATAATTTTGCACGCCCAATTTTTCAGTTTTTGATAAAAAAAAAAAGGTTTGAAATATCCAATAAATGTCGTTCCACTTCATGATTGTGTCCCACTTGTTGATTCTCCACCAAAAAATACAGTTTTATATCTTTATGTTTGAAGCCTGAAATGTGGCAAAAGGTCACAAAGTTCAAGGGGGCGAATACTTTCGCAAGGCACTGTATATGCTAATATAACATTTGTAATGTCTTTATTATTTTGAAACTTCTGTATGTGTAATGTTTACTGTTCATTTTGATTGTTTATTTCATTTTTGTATATTATCTACTTCACTTGCTTTGGCAATGTTAACATATGTTTCCCATGCTAATAAAGCCATTTGGGGGAGATGTATTTCCCCCAACTAAAGATGTTTAGGAATAGAGACGTCCCCAGACAAAAGGCCTGCCAGCCAGCTAACATTAAACCCCACCCAGACACTATTTTCTAGACAACACAGTAGCTGGGTGGAGCTCAGACAGGACGTGGGCATGACATTTATCAGGGGCACAATGACACATCCGCTCAGCCACCATTAGAATACCTCATCTTTCACTTTTATTCTAATATAAGGATATGTGGCCTGATATTCGTCCTCGACTAGCCAACAGCACAGGAACCGTTGTGACCTGTACCCAATAAGTGTCGTTTTAGGGAAAAAATACATTGTTACCTTGCATACCCATCCAATGTGTATGAAATAAAAAATAAACTGAATGTAAGACAAAAATATTCAAAAGATACTGTTGAAAGAAATGAAGTTGTAATAAAATGTCTTAAGTTATTCTGTTGCTTCAAGGTGTTGACTTCTAAGAGGGAGTGTCATTTTAGTTAACAGTAGTGGTCATGTGGTCTCTGGTTGGTTACAAATAGCATGGTGGTTAAATGTGACAGATAATTAGATGTCACACAATGGATGATAACAACACATTTGTTAAGTAACAGCAATTATTTGTCATGTGAACATAGGACAGCCAAATAGTAAACAGTAATTGAATCTAGAATGCGGTAAAAGTTGAAAACCGGGAGTATTTTTGTTTTAGCCTCTATAGGTCTATACTTTGGGGTCTGATGTTATGATCAGTAAGTTGATTATGGCAGAAGAATGTTGTGGCAAGGGGTTTAACTTGTTTGTATGAAACGAGGTGACATGACTCCTTGTCTTCTACTCTGTCCGCATGTTTATCTTCTTGGTGACCTTTTGGCTCAAACACAAACACACCCTGTGACTGCGCAACGGGACATGATTCATGTCCTGATTGGTTTGTGGAAGTATGATTCATGTCCTGATTGGTTTATTCAGGACCTGTGTCATGTTTATATTTCCCTGTCATCATCATATGGTTGTTGTTCATCCATTGGTTGTTAACATTTCAGTCATGCTGATTCTTAAAACTACTGTTGGCTTTAGACTCTGTATTATTGTGATGTGAGTCATGATGCTATTGGCTAATAATTGAGGTTCCACTTGTTGCTGTAGATCCTATATTGTAGAGGCTGAGCCTGTCTCTGTCGCCTGTGATCAGGCAGGTAGATTCTCAACTTGTCTTGCCATAGTTTCTGTAATAACTCTGTTATCCCTTCCTCCTCCTTCCTCATAGCTCCTATGGAAGCAGGCCCAGTCATACCCCCTGTTCCCTTCTCTGGGGGAGATGGAGGGCCACATGTTTGAGTGTGTGAACCAGGCAGCGGTGCACGAGGAGCTGGAGGATGAGACCAGGCGCCTCTGTGATGTCAGGCCCTTCTGGCCCATGCTCAAACTGGTCACACGTAACTGTGGCCGCGCCGAACGCCTACTCGACTCAAAGATCGGCGTGCTCATCGGAAAAGGTGACACCTACTCTCTCACTCACACACTCTGACACACAGCTACAGTAGACCCCCACACTGATGTTTGACCTGTGGTTTGAACAGAGTAGTGATGCTCCTAGATAGTGATCACACACACACTCTGACACACAGCTACAGTAGACCCCTACACTGGGGTTTGAACAGAGTAGTGATGCTCCTAGATAGTGATCACACACACACTCTGACACACAGCTACAGTAGACCCCTACACTGGGGTTTGAACAGAGTAGTGATGCTCCTAGATAGTGATCACACACACACTCTGCAGACACACCACCACCGGTTAATCTCTGTATCCAGTATATTGATATCTTTGTCTTGGCTGTCAGATGTGAGTCGTCTTTTCAGATGTTTTATGTCATCATCCCAATATCAGCTGAAGTCAGGCTCGTCGGATGTAAAACAATCCGGTTAGAGTAGACAGGCTCCTGATGTCTGTTACATAGTCTGTCACTCAGTATTATCTGTGGTGCTAAGGCACTGTGCTGAGTGGAGGCGGCAAGCTAGACCACCACGGTAATGGTAGGGAAGATAAAGCCCCTGGTTGGAACGGTCAGTCTATTGAGTTGATACACATAAAAATTAATATTATTGCACACGTATATGCATGCACGCTTACACACTGGTGATGCGGGTTTACTCATTACCCGCGCTCCCCGCGGTTATATCCAGGGCGGACGGGGTTAGGGTCATTAAAGGTCATTAAATATTGGGTGGCGTACAGGTTGTTTCTCTTAATTCAATCTGTAAAAACAATTGTCAATACAGCAGATGGATATACATTTTATTTTCAATATTTTAGGCTGTCATGAGCCTAAGCTTTAGGGCTGGACTGTACATGTACCGAAGAGCCTACACAGCCAATCGCCAAATAATGCTTTAGGAACAGACAGAGATGGTTAACATCAATACAGAAGCTAAATCGTTTCTTCTTGAACTGCACTGTTGGTTTAGGGCTTGTAATTAAGCATTTCACAGTAAAGTCTACACTTGTTGTATTCGACAAAGTTTGATTTTTCAAAATCAAATTGTCGAAGTATAATTCAATAAGACAAAAGCTGCCGAAAGGAGAGTTGAAAATAAAGAGGTGGGAAGGCCAGAAAAGTACAGTTTAGGAAATAGTTGGTAAAGGGGTAAAAGAGGATGATAGCGGCTGTGTGATGATTGTGAGGCGCTATACAAATTTGACAGTAACTAGACAGAGAATTCAAATAGGCCTATAGCACGTCAAGGGAACAGTAGTGTCACGAACCGGCTCAAAGCCCCTAACAAAAGGGAGACAACGTGGAGATAAGGCGTAACAAAAGATATATTTATTAACTAAAGCAACTAAGGAAAATATACAATGGTGTGTGTAATCAGTAATCAGTAGTGTGAGTGTTTTGCATGCATGAATGTGATAATGCAGGGTGTTGAAAGGTGACAAAGCAAACAAACAAACAAAAGGCCACCAAGAACCACAACACAATCTACAAAGGTGTCTGCATGGAGAGAGTCTCTTCCATGAATGTGGAAGAGGTATATTTATCCTGGGAGACACCGGGCCCAGGTGTTTCCCATGTAGCTGACGACCCTCCCAACTCCGCCCACCTGCATCCTAATAAGGAAACAACAAAGAGAATACGACAGAGTGGGAGGGTCGTCACAGTAGCCTACTGTTCAGATGGGTTAAATGGAAACTGGAACCTAGACACTGACTGTAGGATTAAGCATTTCTTGCAGTTAAATGATACACCAAATGTAGGCAACATTTTTACCGGAGTCGAGAAATGTGATTTTCTTTCTGCATCTTGAGGGAATGCAATGCTCAGTTAGTACCTCTACAGATAATATGTATCTTCATCATAAAAGCTGATATTTCAACCACATAAAATATGCATCCAAGCCGAACTGAAATCTTATCAGAAACACTTTGGGTTGTTTTCACAGCTTTCTTTTTCTTTACAACCAGTCAAATTAATGTTATTTGGATATTTTGCACAGAAAATATTTTTTGTTGCTGCGTTATTGTATTTTCTCCCCAGCCCCTAAATGTCTTTGGTCTGCCAATGATGACAGAGAGAACTTTACCGACGTCAACTAGATTGAAGTATTCATGCTATATATCTATTACATTACTCTGTTGAGCAAGGGTTTATTTAGTCTTCATATAGGGGTTTATTTAGTTCACATATAGTCGGGTGGTTGCGGATGGGTTATTAGCAATTGCGGGTGTCGTGTTGGGCTGAGGGTGTTTGGGGACATAGATGGTAGGGGTCTATGGAGGTCCCCTAGGCTGCTGGCCAACCAGGCCTGTTCAGAGAGGGAATCAGTGATAGTAATTGAAGGAGACTCATCCCATGTTGATATTCTCCCTCTTGGCTCCGCTTTTTTTTGTCAGATGTGATCTGTAAAAGGCTTTTGTCAGTGAGCGGTACTGAAAACAGCCCTCAGGCGCTGGCTAGCCACACACACTGAGGGGGCGCTGGCTAGCCACACACACTGAGGGAGTTCTGGCTAGCCACACACACTGAGGGAGTTCTGGCTAGCCACACACACTGAGGGAGTTCTGGCTAGCCACACACACTGAGGGAGTTCTGGCTAGCCACACACACTGAGGGAGTTCTGGCTAGCCACACACACTGAGGGAGTTCTGGCTAGCCACACACACTGAGGGAGTTCTGGCTAGCCACACACACTGAGGGGGCGCTGGCTAGCCACACACACTGAGGGAGTTCTGGCTAGCCACACACACTGAGGGAGTTCTGGCTAGCCACACACACTGAGGGAGCTCTGGCTAGCCACACACACTGAGGGAGCTCTGGCTAGCCACACACACTGAGGGAGTTCTGGCCAGCCACACACACAGGCACACACAAGCTAATAATGCAGACCAGAGGCATCCTCTGAGAGCCGAGGGTCATATGAATGTTTAATTGTTTTAAATGTCAACATGTTTTTATCATTCAAAGCATTTGACGGCCCCAAAATACAGAGCTCTGTTCAACTAGTAGATATTATGAATTTAGGATCTAGATTTTATACCCAGTGACAGTTGTATTTCAATGAAAACAGTAGGTTAGAGTTCAACACTGTTGAGATTGGATTGTCATTTGTAATCCCTCATAAACATTCATTGCTACTTGTTACCATGCCAGGTATGTGTCAGTCAGAGGGAGTGCATTAAACATGAATGGTAATGCCTTTTAATGCAGTGCTGTTAGACCCACTCATATAGAGGTTTTACATGTCATTATGGTGTGTGTGTGGCCTCTTAGAACCTCTTACACCGTGCTTATATAGCTTAATGACTGCTCATAGGTGTTCACAAACGGAACACGATCAATAAAATACATCTTTGGTATAAAATGCTTTGGTATAAAATGCTGTAAAACCTCTTGTGGCCTTGTTATGCACTCCCGATCACCTGCAAAGTCGTTATGCAATGCTTATAAAGCTGTCATGAAATTCTTACCAAGCTTCATGAACCATTCACAGGTCTCCACGAGCTGGACGCTCTGCAGGACCAGGAGGTGAAGGACTTCCGCAGTAAGATGTTCCGTATCAGCGAGGAGAAGATGCAGCGGGTACAGCTGATGACCTGGAGCGAGTGGCTGCAGGCCTGCTTCTCTCCGCAGCTGGAGCCTGGGGGAGGAGCCACACCCGTCACAGACGGTGTCAACGACAAACAGGCCGAGGCCAGCCTCAAAGTCACCATGCACTTCGACCAGTCCCAGGTACCTAACAGTACACATTGGGAGCACAATATTTCCCATCAGAAATACACACACACACACACACACTCAGAGAGCAACATATGCCCAACAATGGGGTGAATGTCGCTGTCTTCGAGTAGTCACATTTACAATACTACACACCCTCAGCTGTAATCAATCGATCAATCAAATGTATTTTTAAATCCCTTTTTACATCAGCAGATGTCACAAAGTGCTATACAGATGTCACAAAGTGCTATACAGATGTCACAAAGTGCTATACAGATGTCACAAAGTGCTATACAGATGTCACAAAGTGCTATACAGATGTCACAAAGTGCTATACAGATGTCACAAAGTGCTATACAGATGTCACAAAGTGCTATACAGATGTCACAAAGTGCTATACAGTTTTAGGCTATACAGCCCAAAACCCCAAACTGCAAGCAATGCAGATGTAGAAGCACAGTGGCTAGGAAAAACTCTAGAAAGGCAGAAACCTAGAAAGGAACCAGGCTCTGAGGGTTGGCCAGTCCTCGTCTGGCTGTGCCGTGTGGAGATTATAAGAGTACATGACCATTTAAGGCCAGATTGAACATCTTGAAGAACAAACATTCATAGGTGACTAGCAGAGTCAAATAATAATCAGCGGTTGTAGAGGGTGCAACAGGTCAGTACCTCAGGAGTAAATGTCAGTTGGCTTCTCATAGCCGAGCATTCAGAGGTCGAGACAGCAGGTGCGAGAGAGTTGAAAACAGCAGGTCAAGGTAGCATCTCCGGTGAACAGGTCAGGGTTCCCAAGCCGTAGGCAGAACAGTTGAAACTGGAGCAGCAGCACGACCAGGTGGACTAGGGACAGCAGGAGTCATCAGGCCAGGTAGTCCTGAGGCATGATCCTAGGGCTCCGGTCCACTGAGAGGGGGAGAGAGAGAGAATTGGAGCACACTTAAATTCACTCTGGACACCAGATAAGACAAGAAAATTACACCAGATATAACAGACTAACCTTAGTCCCCCGGCACATAGACTATTGCATCATAGATACTGGAGACTGAGACGGGTGGGTTAGGGGACACACCACTAGAGGGATATCAACAGACCACAAAGGTTTTGGCCTTTCTAGGGAGTTTTTCCTAGCCACCGTGCTTCTACACCTGCATTGCTTGCTGTTTGGGGTTTTAGGCTGGGTTTCTGTACAGCACTTTGAGATATCAGCTGATGTACGAAGGGCTATATAAATAAATTTGATTTGATTTGACCACAAACATACTAGGCTGAGTATAGCCCACAAAGATCTCCTCCGCTGCACAAGCCCGACGGGGTGCAAAACCGGACAGGAATATCTCCTGTGACTCAACCCTGTCAAGTGACGCACCCCTCCTAGGGACGGCATGGAAGAGCACTAGTGAGCCAGTGACTCAGCCCCTGTATTAGGGTCAGAGGCAAAGAATCCCAGTGGAGAGAGGGAAGCTGGCCAGGCAGAGACAGCACGAGCAGTTCGTCACTCCAGTGCCTTGCCTTCACCTTCGCACCCCTGGGCCAGACTACACTCAATCATAGGATCTACTGAAGAGATGTGTCTTCAGTAAGGACTTAAAGGATGAGACCGAGTCTGCGTCTCTCACATGGATAGGCAAATCATTCCATAAAAATGTAGCTATATAGGAGACAGCCCTGCTTCCAGCTGTTTGCTTAGAAATTATAGGGACAATAAGGAGGCCAGGTCTTGTGACCGTAACGTAGGTATGTATGGCAGGACCAAATCGGAGAGATTGGTAGGAACAAGCCCATGTAGTGCTTTGTAGGTTAGCAGTAAATCCTTGAAATCAGCCCTTGCCTTAACAGGAAGCCAGTGTAGGGAGGCTAGCACTGGAGTAATATGATCACATTTTTGGGTTCTAGTCAGGATTCTAGCAGCCGTGTTTAACACCAACTGAAGTTTATTTAGTGCTTTATCCGGGGAGCCAGAGAGTAGAGCATTTCGGTCATCTAATCTAGAAATGAAAAAAGCATGGATTAGCTTTTCTGCATAATTTTTGGACAAAAAGTTACAGATTTTTGTAATGTTACGAAGATGGGGAAAAAAACTGTTCTTGACATATTCTTGATATGTTCTTCAAAAGAGATCAGGGTCCAGAATAAGGCAGAGGTCCTTCGGTTTTATTTGAGACGACTGTACAACCATCAAGATTAATTGTCAGATCCAACAACAGATCTTTGTTTCTTGGGACCTAGAACAAGCATCTCTGTTTTGTCCGAGTTTAAAAGTAAAACATTTTCCGCCATCCACTTCCTTATGTCTGAAACACAAGCTTCGAAGGTAGGCAATTTTGGGGCTTCACCATGTTTCATCGAAATGTACAGCGGTGTTGTCCACATAGCAGTGAAAGTTGACATTGTGTATCCAAATGACATCACCAAGAGGTAGAATATATAGTGAAAACAATTGTATTCCTAAAACGGAACCTTGAGGAACGCCCAAAATTTACAGTTGATTTGTCAGAGGACAAACCATCCATGAGACGAACTGATAGTATCTTTCCTACAGATAAAATCTAAAACAAGCAAGAACTTCTCCCTTTAGACCAATTAGGGTTTCTAATCTCTCCAAAACAATGTGGTGATCGATGGTGTCAAAAGCAGCACGAAGGTCTAGGAGCATGAAGACCGATGCCATTTAAAAGGTAATTTACTACCTTCACAAGTGCGGTCTCAGTGCTATGATGGGGTCTAAAACCAGACTGAAGCATTTTGTATATGTTATTTGCCTTCAGGAAAGCAGTGAGTTGCTGCGCAACAGCTTTTTCCCCAAACATTTGTCGAGGAATGGGAGATTTGATATAGACCGATTTAAAAAATAATATATATATGTATTTTATTTTACCTTTTACATTTTCCGGGTGAAGGATTAGCTTTTTCATGAGGCTTTATTACTACCACTTTTAGTGAGTTTGGTACAAATCCGGTGGATAGGGAAGCAGTTATGTTCAGCATAGGAGGGCCAAGCACTGGAAGTAGCTCTTTCAGTAATTTAGTTGGAATAGTATGCAGCTTGATGGTTTAGAGGACATGACTATTTTCATGAATGTGTCAAGAGAGTTTTTTTTTTTACTTGAGCATCTCCATTGATCCTAGGTCCTGGCAGTTTTGTGTAAACTCGGGACATCTGAGCTTTGGAGAAATACGTAGGTTTAAAGTAGTCTAATTTTCTTTCTAATGATCATGATCTTTTCATCGAAGAAGTTCATGAATTTATCACTGCTGAAGTGAAAGCTAACCTCTTGTTGAATGCTGCTTTTTAGTTAGCTTTGCAGCAGTATGAAAAAATAAATGTTGGATTGTTCTTATTCTCCTCAATTAGGATGATCGAGCAGCAATTTGATGCTGCGTGGTACTGTCTTTCCAAAGCTAGTCTGAGGACTTCCAGTTTGGTGTAGCGCCATTTCCGTTCCAATTTTCTGGAAGCTTGCTTCAGGACTTGGATATTTTCTGTATACCAGGGAGCAAATATGTTGTGACAAATGTTTTTGGTTTTTAGGCGTGCGACTGCATCTAGGGTATAACACAAGGTTAAATTAAGATTATCAGGTGGTTAACTGATTTTTGTACTCCGAGGTCCTTGGGTAGGTGGAGGGAGTCTGGAAGGGCAACTAGGAGCCTTTGGGTTTTCCTAGAATTTATAGCACGACTTTTGATGATCCTTGGTTGGGTTCTGAGCAGATTATTTGTTGCGATTGCAAACTTAATAAAATGGTGGTCCGATAGTACAGGATTATGAGGAAAAACATTTAGCACCACAATATTTATTCCATGGGACAAAACTAGATCCAGGGTATGACTGTGGCAATACGTACTTCCAGAGACATGTTGGTCAAACCCCACTGAATCGATGATGGCTCCGAAAGCCTTTTTGGAGTGGGTCTGTTAACTTTTCCATGTGAATAAATGTGAGTATCTGCCATGACTACATGGTCCGATAGGAATTCAGGGAACTTGGTGAGGAACTCTGTATATGGCCCAGGAGGCCTGTTAACAGTAGCTTTAAAAGGGATAAGTAGACTGCATAGATTTCATGACTAGAAGCTCAAAAGATGACAACGCAGGCATTTTTGGGGGGGGCTAAATTGAAATTTGCTGTCAAGTGAGGGATCTAACATTTAAGTTACCCTATTTTGATATATGAGATATAACAATCTCTTTCAATAATGACAGGAATGGAGGTCTTTATTCCAGTAAGATTGCTAAGGCGAACACCGCCATGTTTTGTTTTGCTCAACCTAGATCGAGGCACAGACACGGTCTCAATGGGGATAGCTGAGCTGACTACACTGACTGTGCTGGTGGCAGACTCTACTAAGCTGGTAGTCTGGCTAACAGGGTGCAGGCCAGGCAGCAGGCAATCTCATTGTGGCGCTAGAGGTGGCATTGTGGCGTTAGAGCCCCGTCTATGTTCATAGATAAGATGAGAGCACCCCTCCAGCTAGGATGGAGTGCATCACTCCTCAGCAGGCCAAGCTTGGTCCTGTTTGTGGGTGAGTCCCAGAGACAATTACTCGATGCCGACACATCTTTCTAGCTGATTTACACTCTGAGGCTTTGTTGCACTTGGTGACCTCTGACTGTTTCATCCGAACATCATTGTTGCCGGCGTGGATAACTCTATCCCTATACTCTCTTCCCTCGTTTTAGCCCTAGCCTGCACCATCTTCAGATTAGCCTTAACGTCGGTAGCCCTGCCCCCTGGTAAACAGTGTATGATCGCTGTATGATTATTTTAAAGTCTAATACTGCGGGTAATGGAGTCGCCAATGACTGGGGTTTTCAATTTGAAGGGAGTTAATGGTGGGAGGCTTTGGCGGCTCAGACCCCTCGACGGGTGGAGGAGAGACCTGAGGAAGCTCGGCCTCCGACTCATTGCTTAATGTGCAGAACCGGTTTAAAGTTTCTGTCAGCTGAATGAGTGACACCGGTTGAGCATGCCGACAGCATTTCTTTCCAGAAGTGTTGAAAATTGCCCGGCTTGTGAGGACTGTGCGGGGGGATTTATACTACTATCTGTACTTACTGGTGGCACAGACGCTGTTTCATACTTTCCTACACTTAAATTGCATTTGCCTAACGATTTCATCTGAAGCTGTGCTTGCCACATGGCTTATAAGGTGATAGTTCTCCTGTATATTATGAGTACAGCGACTGCAATTAGATGGCATAGTGTTAATGTTACTACTTACAGTGGCTTGCAAAAGTATTCACCCCCTTGGCATTTTTCCAATTTTGTTGCTTTACAACCTGGAATTTGGGGGTTGTATCATTTGATTTACACAACATGCCTACCACTTTGAAAATGCAAAATATTTTTTATTGTGAAATAAAAACAGAACTTGAGCATGCAATTACAGCTGCAAGTCTCTGGGGGTATGTCTCTATAAGCTTGGCACATCTAGCCACTGGGATTTTGGCCCGTTCTTCAAGGCAAAACTGCTCCAGCTCCTTCAAGTCGGATGGGTTCCGCTGGTGTACTGCAATATTTTAGTCATACCACAGATTCTCAATTGGATTGAGGTCTAGGCTTTGACTAGGACATTCCAAGACATTTAAATTTTTCCCCTTAAACCACTCAAGTGTTGCTTTAGCAGTATGCTTAGGGTCATTGTCCTGCTGGAAGGTGAACCTCCGTCCCAGTATTAAATCTCTGGAAGGCTGAAACAGGTTTCCCTCAAGAATTTCCCTGGATTTAGCACCATCCATCATTCCTTCAATTCTGACCAGTTTCCCAGTCCCCTGATGAAAAACATCCCAACAGCATGATGCTGCCACCCATGCTTCACTGTGGTGTTCTCTGGGTGATGCGAGGTGTTTGGTTGTGCGAGACATAGCGTTTTCCTTGATGGTCAAAAAGCTACATTTTAGTCTCATCTTACCAG
>NC_034191.2:17903206-18055706 GCF_002021735.2 Oncorhynchus kisutch | reverse complement strand
TTACCGCTCTATTTGGAACTTGACCACTCTGGGTGGTGTCACCATGGTGATGTGCAGTATGTGGTTGTCATAGCATTGTGAGTGGGTGAAGGCTGTGCCCTCACGACCAGGTTTGGCGCCAGGCTGTAAGGCAGGTTGGGTAGGGGTGTATGTGTTTCTCTGTCTGAATGCTCTGTAAGCCTTCGGTGTCTGTAAACCTTGCTGGGATTGTGTGTTAAACCTTGTCACACACTGCAGGGTAATCTATATCCCTTTACCACCCCCCCCCCCCTCCCTGTCTTTCTCTCTGTTATTTTACTGTCCCCCCCTTGTCCTCTCACCTCACTATCATGAGATTTCACTAATATATTGAACATTGAAGTACTTGACGTTAATGAGGATAATGTTCTCTCCCTCCAGGACACAGCCAGTCTGAAGGTGTGGCCCAGCACCATTCCCAGTGAGCTGATGGAACAGGCGTTGAGGAAATGGCTGACGACCCACGGCCCCGAGGAGGAGGGACGCCAGGCCGAGCAGTACGTTCTGAGGGTCAGCGATAAGCTGGAGTTCCTCTGTGGAGACCACCCCCTGATACAGTACAAGGTGACCCTTTACTCTTAGGCTCATCCTCAGTGCACACAGTGCAAAGGGACCCTAATGATGCCCTCTGACCCCTTCACCTTTAACCCCCAAACCCTCTGTAGAGTGCTTTCTTACCATCAAACTGCTCCTTTTCTCATTCTCTTACCCTCTACATGTGCTGTGCTGACCTCAACTCTCCTCTGACAGTGACCTTGTTTATCTCAACCATTCCTTAATCATTAATGTCAGAAGTAGTATACAGTCTTCGACCGTAACGGTAAATGTTCCAAGGTCAGAGCGTGTAGGGAGTGGGTTTAGGAATGTCTCGTTGACCATAAATGAGACGCAGTGATCCAGAAACAGTCATCTGACTGCTGTCCTAATAACGCCTCATTAATAACACTGTTTTCCTGGAACACATTACTGTTACTCACAGACCTGGTATGTGTGCATGACTGAATCCATCTGTGTATGAGTGTGTTTCCGTGTGTGATGAAGCCGACTGTGACCATTACACCCTGCAGAAAAGGGTCCTGTTTGTGAGTCCTATTTGTGACCCAGTGTTTAGATCCAGGAATCATGTCTGTACATTAGATATGGGTTACCTTCCATCTGTGTGTCCTAAATTCCTCTCTTTGACCTCTCATCCCTCCTCAGTTTGTGTATTCTCCCTCTTCTGTCATCTCTCCAGAACATTTAGACTTGTCTGTCTGTCCGTCTGTCTCTGTCTGTCCACCATTCACATTTGTAAGGGACGGCAGGTTAAGAGTGTAACCGAAAGGTCGCTGGTTAGAATTTAAATTTCATTACATGAAAAATCTGTCTGTGCCCTTGAACACAAGGCACTCAACCCTAATTGTGCCTGTAAGACGCTCTAGATAAGAGCATCTGCTACATTACAACAACAAAAACATTTAAAAGAAATTCAGTTTGGATGTTTGTGCACCAAAGACTGCATACAGAATAGTACTTTCTGTGTGTTAACACGTCTTCTCCTCTCTATCCCAGTACATCAAAGCCTGTCTCCAGGCTAAGGAGTGTCCCCACCTGACCCTGGTCCAGGTCAGCACAGTCCAGGCCATGTTCGAGAAGGAGATCTCGGCCATCGGAGCTGTGGTCAACCGCAAGAGCTCCAACCCCCCCTTACCCCTGCCCCCCAAGAGGAGGGGGCCCTCGGTCAGTCAAACTGTGTGTGTAGTAGGTGCATGTTTGTGAGCATTTTCTCCAGACATTGTTAGCCACTCTTAGCAGGTGCACTCTGACGTCATTCTGACGTTCCGTCTGGTTCTAAAGGCCAGGTGCAGTTTAATTGCTCATTAGAGCTTAATTGCCAAGGTACCATGACGACTGTTCCACAGTGACAGGTGACATTGGACAGTAAATTACACATGTCAGTCAATGCTTCAAATGTCAATCGTTACAACTAAATGTCAACATCAACAAGACTATCTGATCTGAAAAGAAGAAAGACTGTGGTCAGACAGTGATGTCTTGTGGTAGTTGGGCCATTGACAGAAGGAGAAGTGAGTAGGACTTGAAGCACAACAGGCCTGTATACCCAACAGTACTCCAGGATGGTAGAGCTTTGTTCGAGGTTGTGAGGAGAGGTTGAGAGTAGAGGTCGACCGCTTATGATTTTTCAATGCCGATACCGATTTATTGGAGGACCAAAAAAAGCCGATACCGATTAATCGGCCTTTTTTAAAATAAATATTTATTTTTGTTGTAATAATGACAATTACAACAATACTGAATGAACACTTATTTTAACTTAATATAATACATCAATGAAATACATTTAGCCTCAAGTAAATAATGAAACATGTTCAATTTGGTTTAAATAATGCAAAAACAAAGTGTTGGAGAAGAAAGTAAAAGTGCAATATGTGCTATGTAAGAAAGCTAACGTTTCAGTTCCATGCTCAGAACATGAGAACATATGAAAGCTCGTGGTTCCTTTTAACACGAGTCTTCAATATTCCCAGGTAAGAAGTTTTAGGTTGTAGTTATTATAGGAATTCTAGGACTATTTCTCTCTATACCATTTGTATTTCATATACCTTTGACTATTGGATGTTCTTATAGGCACTTGAGTATTGCCAGTGTAACAGTATAGCTTCCGTCCCTCACCTCGCTCCTCCCTGGGCTCGAACCAGCAACACAACGGCAACGGCCACCATCGAAGCAGCATTACCCATGCAGAGCAAAGGGAACAACTACTAGAAGGCTCAGAGCGAGTGACGTTTGAAACGCTATTAGCGCGCGCTAACTAGCTAGCCATTTCACTTCGGTTACACCAGCCTCATCTCGGGAGTTAATAGGCTTGAAGTCATAAACAGCGCAATGCTTGACGCACAACGAGGAGCTGCTGGCAAAACACACGAAAGTGCTGTTTGAATGAATGTTTACGCGCCTGCTTCTGCCTACCACTGCTCAGTCAGATACTTAGATGCTTGTATGCTCAGTCAGATTATATGCAACGCAGGACACGCTAGATAATATCTAGTAATATCATCAACCATGTGTAGTTATCTAGTGATTATGATTGTTTTTTATAAGTTTAATGCTAGCTAGCAACTTACCTTGGCTTACTGCATTCGCGTAACAGGCAGTCTCCTTGTGGAGTGCAACGAGAGCGAGGCAGGTCGTTATTGCGTTGGACTAAGTTGCAAGATTGGATCCCCCGAGCTGACCCAGTGAAAATCTGTTGTTCTGCCCCTGAACAAGGCAGTTAACCCACTGTTCCTAGGCCATCATCGAAAATAAGAATGTGTTCTTAACTGACTTGCCTAGTTAAATAAAGGTCTAAAAAAAAAGAGAAAATCGTCAAATCGGCCCCCAAAAATACCGATTCCGATTGTTATGAAAACTTGAAATCGGCCCTAATTTATCGGTCATTCCGATTAATCGGTCGACCTCTAGTTGAGAGGATAGACTGTTCTTGTGGTGGTGTACTCTAGTCAGATGTTACAAAAATATACATGTACACTTCTGTCGCATAAGCACTCACTTAAATACACACACTGATACACATTACATACTCTTAAATTCAAAAACACTCTTGTTCACAAACACACTTACAAAAATAATACTTTCGTTTACACACACATATATATATATACACATACAACACAGGAAGTCTGCTGTTTATTCATGTTTGTGGTCTGTAGTTGAGGGCCAGTCATGTGTAGTGTTTTTCCTGCTGTGCTGACCTTGGCAAGTCTACTCTGCTTGACAACAGTGTGACTCACCCTTCAGTGTATGTGTGTTGAAAATTCCTACAGTAAAGTATACTGTTTTCCTTGCTTACTCATGAAAATATTTATCTCCTCTTCCCTGTTTCTCTCCTTCTCTCTCTCCTCTCCTCTTCCCATTGTTTCTCTCCTCTCACTACTCTTCCCTCTGTTACTCTTATCTCTTTCCTCTGTTACTCTGCTTCTCTCTCTAGCAAGTGAATACGTGTGTATGGGAGGTGTCTACCCATTTTAAGATCGTCCTAATCAAAGGCAGCAAGGTGAACGCTGAGGAGACGGCCAAGGTAACCACTGATGATTACTTGATAGCAAACCTGGAATTGATGTTGCATTTTCACTGTTTCCTCTGGGATGTACAGTTAAAATCGGAAGTTAACATACACCTCAGCCAAATACATTTAAACTCAGTTTTTCACAATTCCTGACATTTAGTCAGTTAGGATCACCACTTTATTTTAAGAATGTGAAATGTCAGAATAATAGTAAAGAGAGTGATTGATTTATTTCAGCTTTTTATTTATTTCATCACATTCCCAGTGGGTCAGAAGTTTACATGCACTCAATTAGCATTTGGTAGCATTGCCTTTAAATTGTTTAATTTGGGTCAAACATTTCGGGTAGCCTTCCATAAGCTTCCCACAATAAGTTGGCCCATTCCTCCTGACAGAGCTGATGTAACTGAGTCAGTTTTATAGGCCTCCTTGCTCACACTCACATTTTCAGTTCTGCCCACAAATGTTCTATAGGATGGAGGTCAGGGGTTTGTGATGGCCACTCCAATACCCTGACTTTGTTGTCCTTAAGCCATTCTGCCACAACTTTGGAAGTATGCTTGGGGTCATTGTCCATTTGGAAGACCCATTTGCAACCAAGCTTTAACTTCCTGACTGATGTTTTGAGATGTTGCTTCAATATATCCACGTAATTTTCTGTCCTCATCATGCCATCTAATTTTGTGAAGTGCACCAGTCCCTCCTGCAGCAAAGCACCCTCACAACATGATTCTGCCACCCCCGTTCTTCACGGTTGGGATGGTGTTCTTCGGCTTGCAAGACTCCCCCTTTTTCCTCCAAACATAACGATGGTCATTTTGTATGATTTTGTACAAAAAGTACGCTATTTTTCCCCATGTGCAGTTGCAACCCATAGTCTGGCTTTTTTATGGCGGTTTTGGAGCAGTGGCATCTTCCTTGCTGAGCGGCCTTTCAGGTTCTGTCGATATAGGACTTGTTTTACTGTGGATATAGATACTTTTGTACCGTTTCCTCCAGCATCTTCACAAGGTCCTTTGCTGTTGTTCTGGGATTGATTTGCACTTTTCGCACCAAAGTATGTTCATCTCTATGAGACAAAACGTGTCTCCTTCCTGAGCGGTATGAACGTGGTACCTTCAGGCGTTTGGAAATTGCTCCCAAGGATGAACCAGACTTGTGGAGGTCTACAATTGCTTTTCTTAGGTCTTGGCTGATTTCTTTTGATTTTCCCATAATGTCAAGCAAAGAGGCACTGAGTTTGGTGGACTTGAAATACATCCACAGGTACACCTCCAATCGACTCAAATGATGTCAATGGCCTATCAGAAGCTTCTAAAGCCATGACATATAATTTTCTGGAATTGTCCAAGCTGTTTAAAGGCATACTCAACTTAGTGTATGTAAACTTCTGACCCACTGGAATTGTGATACAGTGAATTATATGTGAAATAATCTGTAAACAATTGTTGGAAAAATGTCTTGTGTCATGCACAAAGTAGATGTCCTAACTGACTTCCCAAAACTATAGTTTGTTAACAAGAATTTTGTGGAGTGGTTGAAAAACAAGATTTAATGAGTCCAACCTAAGTGTATGTAAACTTCCAACTTCAACTGTATTTCTAACCCATGGACAGTAGATCCCTGTTAGCGCTCACTATGATGCTATTATGGTGAACTAAACCCCTCTCTCTCTTCAGATCCAGGTACGTGCAGGCTTGTTCCATGGCACAGAGCTGCTGTGTAAGCCAGCGGTGAGCAGCGAGAGCAGCGGACGCTCTGAACACGTGTGGAATCGCACGCTAGAGTTCGACATTACTGTGAGCGACCTGCCGCGCATGGCCCGCCTCTGCTTCGCCGTCTATGCCGTCATGGACAAGGTCAAGAAGCAGAAGTCCACCAAGAACGCCCACATCAACAAGTACCAGACCATCCGCAAGTCTGGCAAAGTGGTATGACCCACACACACACACACACACACACACACAAAGCACAGGCATGCGCGCACACATACAGATATTTATCTGTCCCCTCTCTCTCTCCTGTCTCTCTCTGCAGCACTACCCTGTAGCCTGGGTGAACACCATGGTGTTTGACTATAAAGGACAGCTGAAGACTGGAGATATCATCCTTCACAGCTGGTCTTCCTTTCCTGGTGAGCACACCCACACACCTTCATGCACTTTACAAACACTTTAATTAACCTATACACACCTACACACACACCTTCATGCATTTTACAAACACTTTCATTAACCTATACACGCTCACACCTACACACACACTTCTGAAACTCAGCTACATACTTATACACTAAATGTTAGTGGCATGTTTGAGTGATTTTTCTGTGTCCCCCAGATGAACTTGAAGAGATGCTGAACCCCATAGGAACCATCCAGACCAACCCTTACACTGAGAACACTACAGCACTCCACATCCACCTCCCTGACTACAACCCTCACACCATCCTATTCCCCCCCTTCGACAAGGTGAGGACACGCCCACCCTGACGTATTCAAACATGGTTATCATTATGAAGTATCTCGACCACTGACATGGATGTGTGTGTGGTCTACCTCTGCAGATTCTGGAGAAAGCTGCAGAGATCGCCGGGTCAAGCGACTGCTTGCCCATGGTACTGTCGTGAGTTCCAACAACTCAAACACTTACACACACAAGTGCTACCTTTACTCCAGAGCAGCAGGCGCCAGGCATGTTGCAAGCATTTCTAGGACAGAAAGCAGACACCAAATGTGTCAGAGGGGAGGATATTGCTATGACTGGTTTCCAGGGCAACCCAGTCAGTCCTGATCCAGGGTGGTGTTGGCAGACTGGTGCACTGTCACAATAGTGTCTCTCGGAGGAATCTGAGGCTAAGATCAGCCCTCCTGTTCCACCCCCCCCACACACTCACACAGTCTTGTACAGCTAACCTTGTGGGGACACACAATTCAGTCCCATTCAAAATCATATTATTCCTTACCTGTACTCTAACCTTAACCTTTTAACGTAATTCTAACCCTAACACACATTCTAACCTTAACCCTAAACCCCCTAGTAATAGCATTTGACCTAGTAATGGCATTTCACCCATCCTAAAGCCCCTGTGGAACAGGACACACAGTTATGTAACACCATGTGAAGCAGAGGGCTTGCCAAAACATGTCCCTTGCAGGGAAGTGTGTGTGTGGTAGAGGTTTTCAAATCAAATGTATTTATATAGCCCTTCGTACATCAGCTGATATCTCAAAGTGCTGTGCAGTAACCCAGCCTAAAACCCCAAACAGCAAGCAATGCAGGTGTAGAAGCACAGTGGCTAGGAAAAACTCCCTAGAAAGGCCAAAACCTAGGAAGAAACCTAGAGAGGAACCGGGCTATGAGGGGTGGCCAGTCCTCTTCTGGCTGTGCCGGGTGGAGATTATAACAGAACATGGCCAAGATGTTCAAATGTTCATAAATGACCAGCATGGTCAAATAATAATAATCACAGTAGTTGTCGAGGGTGCAGCAAGTCAGCACCTCAGGAAAAAATGTCATATGGCTTTTCATAGCCGATCATTATCATCATCACCGATCATCATTAGTGGTTAGAGCGTTGGACTAGTAACCGGAAGGTTGCAATTTCAAACCCCCGAGCTGACCCTGAACAGGCAGTTAACCCACTGTTCCTAGGCCGTCATTGAAAATAAGAATTTGTTCTTAACTGACTTGCCTAGTTAAATAAAGGTACAATTTAGAAAAATTAAAATTATCTCTACCACTCCTGCTGTCTCTAGAGAGTTGAAAACAGCAGGTCTGGGACAGGTAGCACGTCCGGTGAACAGGTCAGGATTCCATAGCCGCAGGCAGAACAGTTGAAACTGGAGCAGCAGCACGGCCAGGTGGATTGGGGACAGCAAGGAGTCATCATGCCATGTAGTCCTGAGGCATGGTCCTAGGGCTCAGGTCCTCTGAGAGAATTAGAGAGAGCATAGTTAAATTCACACAGGACACCGGATAAGACAGGAGAAGTACTCCAGATATAACATACAGACCCTATTCCCCCGACACACAAAGTACTGCAGCATAAATACTGGAGGCTGAGACAGGAGGGGTCAGACACTGTGGCCCCATCCGATGATACCCCCGGACAGGGCCAAACAGGAAGGATATAACCCCACCCACTTTGCCAAAGCACAGCCCCCACACCACTAGAGGGATATCTTCAACCACCAACTTAACATCCTGAGACAAGGCCGAGTATAGCCCACAAAGATCTCTGCCACGGCACTACCCAAGGAGGGGGGCCGCCAACCCAGACAGGAAGATCACATCAGTGACTCAACTCACTCAAGTGACACACCCCTCCTAGGGACGGCATGAAAGAGCACCAGTAAGCCAGTGACTCAGCACCTGTAATAGGGTTAGAGGCAGAGAATCCCAGTGCAAAGAGGGGAACCGGCCAGGCAGAGACAGCAAGGGCGGTTCGTTGCTCCAGAGCCTTTCCGTTCACCTTCACACTCCTGGGCCAGACCACACACAATCATATGTCCCACTGAAGAGATGAGTCTTCAATAAAGACTTAAAGGTTGAGACCGAGTTTGCGTCTCTCACATGGGTAGGCAGACCGTTCCATAAACATGGAGCTCTATAGGAGAAAGCCCTGCCTCCAGCTGTTTGCTTAGAAATTCTAGGGACAATTAGGAGGCCTGCGTCTTGTGACCGTAGCGTACTTACATAGTGTTCTTACGGTCTCAAGCTTCAAGCTCTTATTCTGTGTCGACTAACAATGTTTCATTGTTGATCCATAAAGCAATCAAACATGCATGCAAGTACAGATCTATTTGTATCTCTCTGATGGTGGATAGGATTACATGCAGTGTACTCTGTTTGCAGATCTGTGGTTAATGGTGACTTCTACCTTTAGCACCCCTTGCTACTCCTCTGTACGTAATGTGATTTCTTACCCTGTGCTGCCACCTAGTGGTAACTTACCACCTCTGCTGTTTCCCCACAGGGCCGAGGCGGTAAGAAGTTCCACATCGAGCTGAAGGAGATCATGGAGAGGGACCCTCTGTCCCAGCTGTGTGAGAATGAGAAGGACCTCATCTGGACACTACGCTACGACTGCATGGAGAACTTCCCCCAGTCACTGCCCAAACTGCTGCTCTCCGTCAAGTGGAGCAAACATGAGGACATGGCCCAGGTACATACTGTGCCACGTGAACCTGTCTTGTGTATTGATAGTGTTTTTTAACACACTCAATTTCTTCTCAAGGGCAATAAACTAGTGTGCCTCAATGGTCAGATACTAAATGAACCCCTAGCCCATACCACTATGCCCCTCATCAGTCCCTTCAAAGATCTGCTGTGCTCCTGTATTGGTTATTAATCATAGTGAATGATCTGTCTCTCAGCTCCAGGCCTTGCTGCAGATCTGGCCCAAGCTGAGTCCCAGGGACGCTCTGGAGCTGCTTGACTTTAACTATCCAGACCAGTACGTCAGAGAGTACGCTGTGGGCTGCCTGAGGGATATGAGGTAGTCCACACGCTCACAGACACGCTCACACATAACTATTCCTAGTTCACTTACTGTTGTAATGTCTTACTCACGATCTCTTCCACTCCCGCACTGGCTCTCCTCCCTCGTTCTCTCACCCCCTCTCCCTCTCACCCCTTCTTCTGCCCCTGCTCTCCCCCCTCTCCCTCTTTCTCTCACCCCCTCTTCTGCCCCTGCTCTCCCCCCTCTCCCTCTTTCTCTCACCCCCTCTCCCTCTCACCCCCTCTTCTGCCCCTGCTCTCCCCCCTCTCCTCTCTCTTTTCCTCTCACCCCTTTTCCGCCCCCTGCTCTCCCCCCTTCCAGTGATGAGGAGTTGTCTCAGTACCTGCTCCAGCTGGTCCAGGTGTTACGTTATGAACCCTACTATGACTGTGCCCTCACCCGCTTCCTACTGAACAGAGCCCAGTGCAACCGCAACATAGGACACTTCCTCTTCTGGCATCTCAGGTGAGAGAGTGAGACGTGGTGTGTACGTGTAAGGGTGTGTGTGTGTGTGTGTGTGTGTGTGTGTGTGTGTGTGAATTTTTTATTTTTTTCACCTTTATTTAACCAGGTAGGCTAGTTGAGAAAGTTTTCATTTACAACTGTGACCTGGCCAAGATAAAGCATAGCAGTGTGAACAGACAACACAGAGTTCCACATGGAGTAAACAATTAACAAGTCAATAACACAGTAGGAAAAAAAAGTCTATATACATTGTGTGCAAAAGGCATGAGGAGGCAAATAATTACAATTTAGCAGATTAACACTGGAGTGATAAATGATCAGATGGTCATGTGCAGGTAGAGATACTGGTGTGCAAAAGAGCAGAAAAGTAAATAAATAAAAACATTATGGGGATGAGGTAGGTAAATTGGGGGGGCTATTTACCGATAGACTATGTACAGCTGCAGCGATCGGTTAGCTGCTCAGATAGCAGATGTTTGAAGTTGGTGAGGGAGATAAGTCTCCAACTTCAGCGATTTTTGCAATTCGTTCCAGTCACAGGCAGCAGAGAACTGGAAGGAAAGGCGGCCAAATGATGTGTTGGCTTTAGGGATGGTCAGTGAGATACACCTGCTGGAGCGCGTGCTACGGATGGGTGTTGCCATCGTGACCAGTGAACTGAGATAAGGCGGAGCTTTACCTAGCATGGACTTGTAGATGACCTGGAGCCAGTGGGTCTGGCAACGAATATGTAGCGAAGGCCAGCCGACTAGAGCTTACAGGTCACAGTGGTGGGTGGTATAAGGTGCTTTAGTAACAATACGGATGGCACTGTGATAAACTGCATCCAGTTTGCTGAGTGGAGTATTGGAAGCCATTTTGTAGATGAAAGTCAGTTTTACTAGGGTAAGTTTGGCGGCGTGAGTGAAGGAGGCTTGGGGTGCTTGTGTGTGTCAGGATGGGTGAGTGGGTGTAAAGATTTAAAATGCATTTTCCTCTACACAGGCTGTATTTTTTGTTGGTGTATGTTCTGTGAGGTCATGTGCATTAACCCACCCCAGGTATGACTGCCACTGTAACTGTAGGGTGACTGTGCTGCCCCCTGTAGGTCAGAGATGCACATGCCAGCCGTCGCTGTCCAGTTCTCTCTCATTCTGGAGGCTTACTGTCGTGGCAGCATCCCTCACATTGAGGTCCTGAAGAAACAGGTAAGGACCCCAACACGGGCGCGCTCACGCCCTGACCCCAACCTTAACCTGTGAATGAATCACTACAGTATATCTAATTCTGTCACCACCTCTAATTCTATAGTTTCCCTTCAGTTCAGAATGGGGTTATTTATAAAGAAGTCAGATGACAGCAGCCTGACTTCTAACCTCTGACCTCTACTGTATTAGCCCTGACATCCGCACTGCTGGCAGCATCCTCCCACTTCCTGTTCACTGCTCTCCTTCCTGTTTTGGAATGAACTACCACACTGTGAGATGTTTCAGGAAGCCCATGCTGTCATGCGTAGCATCTGTGTCAGATTTAAAAGGCAATACAGCAGTGGTGTAATTTCATCATTATTACATTGCGTTTCTTCTATGTTGTAACAACATTACGCCCCCTCTCTCCATAGGTGGAGGCTCTGAGCAAGCTGAAGTCTGTAAATGAGCTGATCAAGCTGGGCACCATCAAGAACGCCCGCAGTAAGACCAAGGAGGCCATGCTCACCAAAGAGGCCATGATGACTTGTCTGAGACAGAGTGGCTACACAGAGACCCTCTCTGACCTGCACTCCCCTCTCAATCCCAGTGTCCTGCTCTCTGGAATCAAGTAAGGGCCAGGGGGAGAGGGTTAGATGGGAGTGGAGAGGGGGATGTGGATGACTATGATTTGACTCTCTCTTGCTCAATTTTTTTGGCTTTTTCTCCCGTATTCCTCCCCTCTTTCATCCCTGCCAGTGTGGAGAAGTGTCGGTACATGGACTCTAAGATGAAGCCTCTGTGGATCGTCTACAACAACAAGCTGCTGGGGGGAGACACCCTGGGAATCATCTTCAAGAATGGAGACGGTACGAGGGGGTTGGATCTAACATTGACATGTTAGTCATTTAGCAGACGCTCTTATCCAGAGAGACTTACATGAGCAATTAGGATTAAGTGCTTTGCTCAAGGACACATCAACCCATTTTTCACCTAGTCAGCTGGGGGATTCGAACTAGCGACCTTTCAGTTACTGGCCCAATGCCCTTAAGCGCTAGGTTACCATCCTCTAAGTGATGAAATGTAAGATCACTAAAGTTCAGGGGGAGAGAGCGAGGGAAGAATAGTGAGGTCAAGATGGAGGGATGTGTATTATGGAAGATGGTTTGAAGCTGGAAGGATGAATGAAAGACTCTTCTCTCTTTCCAGACCTGAGACAAGACATGTTGACACTGCAGATCTTGAGGTTGATGGACCTGCTATGGAAGGAGGCCAATCTGGACCTTAGGTGTGTATATTAATATAAAAGGTGTGTGTCCTCAGTCAGACTCTGTCAGTAAGGCTTGTTTGTTCCTGTTCTCTGTATGGAAGGGGAAGCTGTGTGGGGGGGACCCTTAATCACCCCCTGCTAGCCTGACCTCTAACCTCCCCACATCCATACCCCCAGCATCACACACCCACTACCCGCTTCTCATCCTAATCAAATCCACACACACTAGCGCTCGCTCGCTCTCATACATCTGGAGCTGAGCAGTGTGTGGGATTGTTTTGACAGTTGAGCTGGGGGGCAGGCTGTTAGGTTACAGGGACAAGGGCTCAGCGAGCAGAAGGAGCTCTGCAGACAGGGTCATAAAACCACTGTGATGTGTGATCATGCGTACATTCTGGTCACATGCTGAGACCGAGCCGGGGAGAAAGGAAACAACATGGAGATAATTATAGGGTGCATCTCAATGCTGTTGATGATGATTCATTGGAACAAAATGTGTCTGTGCAGAATTGTGCCTTACGGTTGCCTAGCGACTGGTGACCGGTCCGGGCTGATCGAGGTGGTGTCGTCAGCGGATACCATCGCCAACATCCAGCTGACCAGTAGCAACGTGGCGGCCGCCGCAGCCTTCAACAAGGACGCACTGCTCAACTGGCTCAAAGAGAAGAACTCTGGGTAAAACCGCACTTTGCCAACGGGTTTGTTTGTTTCTTACACCAGGGCTCTTTCTCAATGTGACCTTCCAAAAGTTCTGTGTATTACTGACCTATTTCATAGATATGTAACTATGTATATAACAGGCAACATGTTAGTGAGCTGCTATGCTTTGGCGGTGCAAACCCAGTGAAAGCTCCCACTTGGCCAACACTTTATTTTGTGTTCGTGTACTATGCAGAGATGCTCTGGAGAAGGCGATCGAGGAGTTCACCCTGTCATGTGCAGGCTACTGCGTGGCCACCTACGTCCTGGGGATAGGTGACCGCCACAGTGACAATATCATGGTCCGCAGCACTGGACAGGTGGGTTGAGGTGCTCCCCTGTACGACAGGCTAAATCACAGAGGTTCATTTATGGACTCTTTTAATGGAATCAAGTTCTTACATTGTGTGTGTGTCTCAGCTCTTCCACATAGACTTTGGGCATATCCTGGGGAACTTCAAGTCCAAGTTTGGCATCAAGAGGGAACGCGTCCCCTTCATCCTGACCCATGACTTCATCCACGTCATCCAACAGGGAAAGACTGGCAACACTGAGAAGTTTGGCAGGTGAGCTTCTGTTCCCTTTCACTACTCGGGTGATCCAGGCCGGGAACACTATCTGTTGCCTAGCTACTTGAGTAAATGTATAGTGAACTGAATGTGTGTGTTGTGCCTAGTTTCCGTAATTACTGTGAACAAGCCTACCTGATTCTGAGGCGGAATGGGAACCTCTTCATCACCCTGTTTGCCCTCATGCTGACTGCTGGACTGCCAGAGCTCACCTCGGTCAAGGATATACAGTACCTAAAAGTAATTCACACACACACGCATGCAGTATATAGTTGGCCACGTCACATGGGCTGCAGTTTACATGGGCTACAGAAGTCATCTGTTATGATAAGAGTAGTTAAGTCTCCTCCCTTCTCCCCTGTAGGACTCTCTGGCCCTGGGGAAGACCGACGACGAGGCACTGAAACAGTTCCGCCAGAAGTTTGACGAGGCACTGAGAGAGAGCTGGACCACCAAAGTCAACTGGATGGCCCACAACGTGGTCAAGGACAACCGCTCCTAGAACAGACAGACATCCTGAAGCTGGAGGGTTAAAGGTCAGGGGTTAGGAGGGTCTGAGGTCTATCCAGGGCTGGGACAACCGTGATTGAGCGGGCTAAGGTGTTGCTAAGGGGCGAACACCAGACAGGACTGGACTTGGGGCCTTAAAGAAGGGAACCTAGAAGACCATCTTAAACACACATGCTCTTACAGGCCCTCCCTTTGCCTTTCCTCTGGCTTTTGAAGCTGCTGTCTGCCTCCAGCCAGTCCAGCAGTCCCATTGTCTCTCCCTGATCTTGTGACATATTTGTGGGTAATGTGGTTGCGTGTTTTGCACTCGCTCAGTGAGAGTCAGAGCCCAACACCTGAGGAATATAGTGGTTTCTCCGACCCCCCCCCCCCCCCCCGTTGTAAATGGACTTCCCCCTTGGAGCCTGGACTAGACTGAACTAATGAGGAAGGGGACAGGGGTGGTTATCAGCAGGACTTCTGATCTGCCTCGTGTTAGACTTAAAGGGAGAGGTTGGGGTTGATCACACCCACTCCAGGCCTTGCACCAGACAGTTTGATTGACAGCACACGTAAAGACTGAGGACCAAAGCGGCTCACCCGCGTGTCTTTAAATGACACCAAAACGTGCACATGGCCAGAGGAAGTGGGTCTTACTGGACTTTTCCTCACGAAGCTCCAGTCCATCTTGAAAGTGTGTCTAAAAACTGGAACAGATTGTTGCTTTTAGTTTTTCATGTTTTCATTTTATTGCCATTTAAGATTGAATTCTATCTAAGATGTTTAAGATGTATATGTGCCAGACTACTAGAGACAGAGTTAGAGAGCGAGAGAGAGACCCTCTGATCCTGTGGTCTTGAGAAAGAGTCACTCATGACCAAATTCTCTGGACGCCTCCTCCCGACAGCTAAAGAAAAGTTTATGTGCAGGTTTTTCAACCTGTCCCCTCCTAGTAGCTAGTTATTTCCCTCGCTGTAACCTTAACAGAACTGCGGGAAAGCAGTGCTCAGCAAGCTGGGGCAAAGAACACTGATTTGGCGTGCATGCTTTACGCTCCACACTGAATACACCATCCCGGTGACATCCAGATGGTAACCAATATTATAATATTTCTCATGAAGGCTGCTATCCTACTTGGAATAAAACAAACTCTAGGGAAAGATTTGGCCGAGTTAACTATCGCCGATTGATTTGGTGGTTTAGCTCTAGGGAAGAGGCATCCATGTGGGTGGGGCGGTTCAATTTGGTCACGCAGCTTCTGTCTTTGAGAAAAGGGGTGAATTGGACCATCAAACACTGGCACCATTTTGAAGAAAGGACGGAGGGAGAGAGAGAGTTTAAAATGTTTCTAAAACTTTATTTTGTGTTCCTGCTTTGGAATGTGGATGTAACATTCCTGTGTTCCATTTTATCAAATCATGGTGGTTGTTGGGCAAACAGAACAGGCACAAAGGGTGAGTCCTCACCACACTACCCCATAGAGGTATTATCACTACCCCATAGAGATTCTGTCTTAGACAGACTTGCCTAAGGATGCCAGAACTAGTCTTTCAAAGCACAAAACTGCTCACATGATAACCAGAATGAAAGAACTCACTAAGAAATAACCGAAGCATGTAACTAAAATGCCTTTTAGGACCAAAACAAAAGAGAACTTTGTCGTTTTAGGTTTGTTTTTACTGTGTTTTTAATAATCTGTTCAAAAATCGAATGTTTGTGTGAAAAATGTCTTTTTTTTTACATCAGCTGAAATGGGTGGAGTTTTGGACCTGTGGGAGGGGTTTGCCAGCAGAAGGCGTAACACTGCGTTTCAAAGCTACTTCCTGGGTTTGTCATGAGGGGCTCTTCCAGTATCTGTGTTTTGATTTTGTGCAATATCCGTATAGGAGTCTACATGTATATGATGTAAATGAACCCTTGGGCCCTAATGCCTGAGGCTATAATGGTTGTCACTGTGGGTTCATGTGTATTGCTGCTGTATTTCTCACCGCTATCCTTAAGTCTCTCAGACACTGAATATTGTCAAATGAAAAGGCTTTTATGCTTTTGCAGTTTTTTGTTTTCATATGAGTTTTATTAAAGTTATTTTCCATCTAACTGCATTTTTCTTTTGTAATACGTTTGTGTGTTTGCGTGTGTGTGACTGTGACTGTGTGTGACTGCGTGTGTGCGACTGACTGCGTGTGTGTGACTGTGACTGTGCGTGTGTGTGACTGTGACTGTGCGTGTGTGTGACTGTGACTGTGCGTGTGTGCGACTGTGCGTGTGTGTGACTGCGTGTGTGCGACTGTGCGTGTGTGCCCCTTCAATCACTGCAGTGCCAGCGAGTCTGTGCATAAGATGTGGTATATTTGCATAACAAATTGGCAGTGCACAAGGACGAGCACAGATTTGATCCCTGTGGCTATGGCACTGTGATGAATGCAGATTGATTCCAGGCCCAGAGAGCCTGCATTCTTTCCACTGTGGTTGTGTGAGTGAAGGAGGGAGAGCACAGTGGGGCTCTGCTGGAGGGGACCAACATGCCTCTCTACTGATGTCATGTGGTGATGTCATACATGGTGAAGTAGCCAATAACCCTTATTGCCAGGTTATGGATCCTGAATAGGCCTTGTGGGTCAGCAGCTACCTGCATTCCATCTGGAGATGGCAGGTCACAGTGCTATGTAGCTGATAATACCTGCAAATGCCATGATTGATAGGTTGTTGTTTCTCTGCGAAAGGTGTCAGGAGGTTGCCAAGATACCCACTATGAGCTGTCACGTTGAACACAAGCTTGTTTTATCGGGTCAGAAGTGATAACTGAAGGGGAAAATGAAGTGATATAATTACATATAGCTTGTTCCAAGTCAGCAACACTCATTGACTCAACATGTGCTGTCATCTTTGACTGCAATGGTTAATTATGGAGCATTTATGGAATAATTACCATTGTATCATTTCCTCCCTCCCCTATTCCATTTTCTTCCTACACAATTGTGTTTGTCCCCTATTCTCTGTCTGCAGTTGAAATAACTAGTCTTTTATATTGCTCTGTTTCCAGTGGCACTGATGATGGAGGCCCATTCGCTCTGTTTGACTCTCCCTCCGGTACCATATTCACCTCAACAGAGCTGTAGGTCACTCTTGACCTCAGAGGGCCTGTCTATCTTTCTCCTATGTATCCAAACCTTGGTCAAAGTTGACAATCAGGTGAATGACTGTCGTTGGAGCAGACCGTGTTGACCTCCGTGAATACCAAACAGGTCATTGACTGCCTTAAACCCGGACATTGGTGAATGTAACAAGCCAGAGAAGAAGATACTGGGTGTCTAATAATCACAAGCCATGAGATGTGTGTTTGTGGCATTTGGCCAGTGACTCACGCTTGACATCAATTTCCTTTTCAATGTCCACCACCATTGAATGGTAATGGGGTTAGAGCCCTCGATCTTGGTCTCCTGGGTACGGAAGAGGCTTGTGCCTTCTGTAGATCTGTGTGCAACGTGTCTGTTATGGTCTATGATAGCCTATAGGGAGGAAGTCAGAGACCTGGCAGTGTGGTGCCAGGACAACAACCTCTCCCTCATTGTCGTCGAAGGAGCTGATCATGGACTACAGGAAACGGATGGTTGAGCACGCCCTTATCCAAGTGGGGCTGTAGTGGAGCGGTCTGAGAGCTTCAAAAAAAGCTCTAAATTAAATTTGTCAATCAACTAATACCCTTATTGATAAATGTGCAAGGGTATGCTCCACAAGTTGCAGTATTAGAAAATGAAGGGTATCTATTAGGCAGCAGGTAGCCTGGCGTGTGGGAGTGTTAGGCCAGTTACCGGAAGGTTGCTGGATCGAAGCCAAGGTAAAAAATCTGTCGTTTTGCCCTTGACCAAGGCAGTTAACCTCCCGGGGATGTCTATTAAGGCAGCCTCTCTGACTCACAGGAGTTGGGTTAAATACGGAAGACACATTTTGGTTGAAAGCAGTCAGTTGTGCAATGGCCTAGGTATCCCCTTTTCCCATTGATATGGTATGACTTCCAGGAATGACCAGCAGAGGGAGCCATGGAAGCTACATCATGGCAAATGTAATATGCATGTTCATAAATCATACATTACACATCTATGAGCATGTCATAAACATGACAGCATATTCTTCATGTTCAGCTGATTTAACGCTCTCTTAACTATGATCTTTTTATGTGGGTAATGGTTGTCACCTGCAGCTCCAGAAATGGAGTAATCAATCAGAAGTCCATTAAATCAATGAAACCTCTGAAGCCTGCAGTTATGCAGAATAGCAGAGATTGTGCAACCACAATGTTGGTCCCATGTTTCATGAGCTGAAATAAAATATCCCAGAAATGTTCCATACACATTTTGTTTACATCCGGGTTAGTGAAGTTAATCCATCCAGCTGACAGTTGAAAAAAACCCATTTTGATTTGTCATTATGGGGTATTGTGTGTAGATTTGAAAAAGTTTGAATACATTTTAGAATGAGGCTGTAACGTTACAAAATGTGGAAAAAGTCAAGTGGTCTGAATACTTTCAGAAAGCACTGGATATGTATTCCCAGTCATGTGAAATTGTGTATTTATTTAAATTGACTGATTTTCTTATATGAACTGTAACTCTGTAAAATGTTGCATTTATATTTCTGTTCAGTATATATAATTTTAGCAATTATTTCTGTAACATATGGACATTGCTTAATCATATTTCCATAAATGTTCCAATACAATACTTACTACAGTAATATTGGGGTGCGTTTTAAATGGAGAGGATTTCTGGATAAATAAATCTGTTCTGTCACTTAGTACTTCCGCTGGTAAGACACAGAAGCTGTTTTTCAATCTCAAGGCCATCAGACTGTTAAATCAAAATCAAATAATTGTATTTGTCACATACACATGGTTAGCAGATGTTAATGCGAGTGTAGCGAAATGCTTGTGCTTCTGGTTCTGACAATGCAGTAATAACCAACGAGTAATCTAACCTAACAATTCCACAACTACTATCGTATACACACACAAGTGTAAAGAGATAAAGAATATGTACATAAAGATATATGAATGAGTGCTGGTACAGAGCGGCATAGGCATGATGGTATAGAGTACAGTATATACATATGAGATGAGTAATGTAGGGTATGTAAACATTATATTAAGTGGCTATGTTTTTAAGTGGCTAGTGATACATTTTTTACATCAATTTCCATTATTGAAGTGAGCTGGAGTTGAGTCAGTGTGTTGGCAGCAGCCACTCAATGTTAGTGGTGGCTGTTTAACAGTCTGATGGCCTTGAGATAGAAGCTGTTTTTCAGTCTCTTGGTCCCAGCTTTGATGCACCTGTACTGACCTCACCTTCTGGATGATAGCGGGGTGAACAGGCAGTGGCTCGGGTGGTTGTTGTCCTTGATGATCTTTATGGCCTTCCTGTGACATCAAGTGGTGGAGGTGTCCTGGAGGGCAGGTAGTTTGCCCCCGGTGATGCGTTGTGCAGACCTCACTACCCTCTGGAGAGCCTTACGGTCGTGGGCGGAGCAGTTGCTGTACCAGGCGGTGATACAGCCCGACAGGATGCTCACTAGCACAGAGAGACTGCTGCCTACATACAGACTTGAAATCATTGGCAACCTTAAATGGAACACTAGTCACTTTAATTATTCCACTTTAATAATGTTTACATATCTTGCATTACTCATCTCATATATACTGTATTCTATATTATCTATTGCATCTTAGCCTATGCGCTCTGACATTGCTCATATATACAATGATATATACTTTTTCCATTACTTTACTTAGATGTGTGTGTATTAGGTATTTGTTGTGTTACTTGTTAGATATTGCTGCACTGTAGGAACAAGAAGCACACGCATTTTGCTACACTCACAATAACATCAGCTAACCATGTGTATGTAACCAATACATTTGATTTGATAAGGATAAGTGTCATAGTGTGTATTGTATTTGTGATGGACAGAGTTCTTCTGTTGAACTGCAGGCTGTGATGATACAGGCAGGGAAGAAATGTCATATAATAAGTGGTCCAAATGTATTTATATTTTTAAGAACTCAGTCTGGGTCTCAACTTGCTGTTGCCAGTTAGAATAATAGAATACACAAGGTGCAATTTCGAGATTTGGTTGTGCATCAGCAGTTTTTCTCTTATGTCCAGTCACTGACAGTCACTCAATTAGCCCATGTCAGCTAAAAATATGTAGATTGGTAAATTAGTCTAGTCAGCTATCTAAATGTATCTAATCATCTGACCATGAAGGGCAAGTGCCTAGGGGTCCTGACCTCTAAGGTGCCCCCATTGACTTTGGTCGTCCCTCTAACCCAGATGTCATACTAACATGTCATAAGTCATTGTAAAATGTGTAGAATTGCAGGAAATTAGCTTAAAACTGCAAAAAAAATGATCTCCACTATGGCAAGAAATGTAGAATTGCACGTTATTGGCTGTAAAACTGCAAATGTTTCTCTCTGCCACATGGCAAAAAGTGTAGAATTGAATAAAACTTGCTTTAGAACTGCAGAGGAGTACCACTAAAATATTTTGAGTTTATTTTATTTTTACAGGGACAGTGCACATTAATCAACGTTTCAGTAAAAGTGCCGGTTTTAACCAGCCGCCTAATTTTCAACCGTAGTCCCTGGGCAGGTTATTAAAAACAATTACAATATAGACAATCATTGAGCAGTGAGCACACGCAGAGCAACATAGGACAAGCAAGACGTAGCATACAGACAGAGAAACATAGAACAAAAAGCAGCAAGACAAAATTCATAAAAGCAACAAAGTGTTTCCACACCTCACAAGCTACAGACAACAGACAACATGGAAAGCGGCAACACACAGCTAGGGATCATGATCACAAATCTGATTGACCTTTAGCCATGTATTCATACATTTTGTGAAAGTGTGATATGTGGTGCAGTTGTGTGTCTGATGACAGTGTATTCCAGACATGGGAAGCTCTCACAGAGAAAGCGGATTTACTAAAGGTGCTTTTCCTTAAGGGAACTATACAGTCACCTCTCATGGCAGACCTTGTGGATCTGCTGCCATATGTTTGGGTTTTCTGTTTAACAAAAACACAGTGGAGGGGGAGCCAGGCCATTTAGGATCTTGAATACAAGACATGCGTCGGTGTATTGCACAAGATTTTCCCAACTCAGGAGCTCAAGCTTTCTGAGGATGTAACAGTGATGATGGCTATTAGGCTTCCTATCAAGCACTTTGAGAGCCTGTTTGTAGACAGACTGAATAGGTTTTAATGTTGTACAGCAAGCTTGGGCCCAACTAGTCAAGTAGTATGTTAAGTGGAGGAGTATCATAGATTTGAAGTACAGTTTTGCTACCTCTGTAGTCAAACAATTTTGTGTAAATTGGAAATGATCTGAATCTTAATTACCTTTTTCACATGCTTTTTAAAAGAGAGGTTGGAATCAAGTATGATGCCAAGGTACTTAATCAGATACCACCTGGAGCTTCTCCCCTGACACATAGACATCTGGCTCAGTAGCATCTGTTGCCCTCTGTGAAGAACATGCAAACAGTTTTTTTTTCACATTGAGATGCAAACACGAGTCACTGAGCCACTTTGTAACCTGGACCATTACAGTAGTGAGTTCTTGTGCAGCTTGTTGTTTGCATGCACATATCACTGTATCATCTGCATACATTTGAACTTCAGACCCAATACAGACAGAAGGCAGATCATTAATGTACAGGCTGAACAGGAGGGGCCCCCTTGGGGCACGCCCACATCATAGCTAAGAGTGGGCGACAGCTCATTGCTCACTCTGACACACTGAGTTCTGCCTTCAAGGTATGATTTCATCCATCTCAAGGCATCGGAGGAAATGTTGAACTTGGACAATTTTATGAGGAGAATCTCATGGTTAACAGTATCAAAAGCCTTCCTTAGGTCCAGAAACACAGCCCCAACAAAGCCCCCTTTGTCCATTTTGGACATTTTCCAGAAGAAAGCAGTTATCCGTTTCTGTGGAGTGTTTTGCTCTGACTAAACTGCATGGAGTGCAATGTGAAGGAGCTGTTGTTGAGGTGGGCAATCAGTTGTTCTGCTACACACTTTTCAACAACCTTTTACACCACAGGTAGTATACTAATGGGCCTGTAGTTACTCACGTCAGCAGGGTCGCCTGATTTAAAGATGGCCGTTATTATGGCCGACTTCCATACCCTTGGAAACACCCCAAGACCAATAGATGTGTTGGTGACCTTTAGTAATGGGGCCAATGAGTGACTCCAAGTTGTAGTTAAGAAAGGTAGAGTCCAGCCCAAACACATCTTTGGCTTTAGAGTTCTTTAGTGAGCTAATCACCTTGTTCACCTTTGACTCAGAAACCTCCCTTATGATGAAGACATGTTGAGTGTATTTACTAGCACTGAGCCCAAAAATCCAGTGAAGGGGTTCTGTGTCAGTACCCTGACAGAGTCAATAAAGTAGGAATGAAGGCTATTGCTATTTCGACTGCATCCTGTGTTAGATTGTTATTCACCATGATTTCTAGTCTTTTTGCAGTGTTACTATGGTCTTTCCCTGTTAACTTTTTTAGATTCTCCCAGATCAATTTAGAATTTCCCTTTGCTTCACCAATTATGTTAATAAAAAAGTTTCCCTTGGCCCGTCTGATTTCTTTCATCACCTTTTTTCTCAACATACTAAACCTACATCTGTCATGCTCTAATATGGATCTTAGTGCTATTTTTAGAGCATAAACTCATTCTTTCATCAATTTCCAGAGTTCTCCATTTAGCCAAGGAAGAGGGCTCTTTTGGCCAGGTTTGGATTTGATTTTCTTTAGGAAACCATTTATAGTCTGGATTGTGGATAGAAAAACTTGACTATCAGTTTCCACATCTGTATAGGACAAGAGATCATTCCAGTTAATTCCCTTAATTGCATTTTCAAAATAGCTTAATTCACTCTTAGGTATTCTTAGTTGATCCGTCTTTCTAACAGTAGAGAGGTTAAACCTGCTCTTAGACAGCTTTCTGGCTATAAGTGTCAGATTATGATCAGATAGCCCAGTAACCATATTGAATGATTTAGTCACTCTCTCTGGTTTATTAGTGAACACCAAATCAATCTGTGTTTTAAAGCAACAAGTCACCCTGGTTGGCCCTTTAACTAGCAGTGTAAGGTCAAAGGTATTAGTGATCCGTTTTCCTACAAGACTTGTCTTCATAATTAATGTTAAAATCTCCCGTTAAGATGACCTCTTTCCCAAAGTCACATTCCCTAAGCATGTTATTAAACTGATCAAAAACACACTTTTGGTGTTAGGTGGCCTATACATTCCAATAAGGGTCAAATACATTTGGGGAGACAGTGTAACGTTCAGGCCAATAAATTCTAGTTCATTATCACATGACCACTCAATTTGTTTACATCGGATATGTTCTTTAATGTAAATCATCACACCCCCTCCTCTTCCTTCAATCCTGTCTCTCCTGAAGACATTGTAGCCAATCACAATCAAAGCAGCACATGGAGAGTTTTTATGGAGCCGTGTCTCTGAGAGGTAGAGGAAGTCAAGGTTGGAGACTGTGAGTAGATGTTGAATTTGATCACTTTTTGGAATGACACTACGAATGTTGACATGACATGAAGGTGAGTCAACGCAGAACATTTCAAGAACTTTGAAAGTTTCTATAAGTGTAGTCGCAAAAACCATCAAGCGCTATGATGAAACTGGCTCTCATGAGAACCGCCACAGGAAAGGAAGACCCAGAGTTACCTCTGCTGCAGAGGATAAGTTCATTAGAGTTACCAGCCTCAGAAATTGCAGCCCAAATAAATGCTTCACAGAGTTCAATTAACAGACACATCTCAACATCAACTATTCAGAGGAGACTGTGTGAATCAGGCCTTCATGGTCGAATTGCTGCAAAGAAACCACTACTTAAGGACACCAATAAGTAGAAGAGACAAGCTTGGGCAAAGAAACATGAGCAATGGACATTAAACCAGTGTAAATCTGACCTTTGGTGTGATGAGTCCAAATTTGCTTTTTTTTGGTTTCCAACCGCTGTGAGACGCAGAGTAGGTGAATGGATGATCTCTGCATGTGTGGTTCCCACCGTAAAGCGTGGAGGAGGATGGTGTGATGGTGTGGGGTGCTTTGCTGGTGACACTGTCAGGGATTTATTTTGAATTCAAGGCGCACTTAACCAACATGGCTACCACAGCATTCTGCAGCGATACGCCACTCATCTGGTTTGGGCTTAGTGGGACTCTCATTTGTTTTTCAACAGGACAATGACCCAACACACCTCCAGGCTGTGTAAAGGCTATTTGACCAAGAAGGGGAGCGATAGAGTGCTGCATCAGATGACCTGGCCTCCACAATCACCCGAAGTCAACTCAATTTAGATGGTTTCAGATGAGTTGGACCGCATAGTGAAGGAAAAGCAGCCAACAAGTGATCAGCACATGTGGGAAGTCTTTAAAGACAGTTGGAAAAGCATTCCAGGTGAAGCTAGTTGAGAGAATGCCAAGTGTGCAAAGCTGTCATCAAGGCAAAGGGTGGCTACTTTGAAGCATCTAAAATATGTTGATTTGTTAAACTTTTTTTGGGTTACTCCTTTTCTTATAATCCATGATCAGCTAATTTGTCTTGCTCACATTGAGGGAGAGGTTGTTGTCCTGGCACCACACTGCCAGGGCTCTGACCTCCTCCCAATAGGTTGTCTCATCCTTGTCAGGGATCAGGCCTACCACTGTTGTGTTGTCAGCAAACTTAATGATGGTGTTGGAGTCATGCTTGGCCACACAATTGTGTGTTAACAGGGTGTACAGGGTGTACTCTGCATACACCCCTGAGGGGCCCCATTGTTGAGGATCAGCGTGGCAGATGTGTTGTTGCCTACCCTTACCACCTGGAGGCGGCCCGTCAAGGATCCAGTTGCAGAGGGAGGTGTTTAGTCTGAGGGTCCTTAGCTTAGTGATGAACTTTGTGGGTACTATGGTGTTGAACGCTGAGCTGTAGTCAATGAACAGCATTCTCACATAGTTGTTCCTTTTGTCCAGGTGTGAAAGGGCAGTGTGGAGTGCAATTGACATTGCGTCATCTGTGGATCTGTTGGGGCGGTATGCGAATTGGAGTGGGTCTACTGTTTCCGGCATCATGGTGTTGATGTGAGCCATGACCAGCCTTTCAAAGCACTTCATGGCTTCCAACGTGAGTTTTACTGTGCGGTAATCATTTAGGCAGTTTACCATCGCTATCTTGGGCAAAGGGACTATGGTGGTCTGTTTGCAAATGTCAGTGAAGACACTTGACAGCTGGTCTGCGCCTGCTTTGAGTACATGTCCTGCTAATCTGTTTGGCCCCGTGGTTTTGTGAATGTTAACCTTTTTAAAGGTCTTGCTCACATCGGCTACGGAGAGTGTGATCACGCAGTCGTCCGGAACAGCTGGTGCTCTCATGCATGCTTCAGTGTTGCTGGCCTCAAAGCGAGCATTAAAGGCATTTAGCTCATCTGGTAGGCTCGCATCACTAGGCAGCTCGTGGCTAGGATTCCCTTTGTAGTCCATAATAGTTTTCAAGCCCTTCCAAATCCGACCAGCGTCAGAGCCGATGCAGTAGGATTCAATCTTTGTCCTGGCGCTTTGCCTGTTTGATGGTTCGTATGAGAGCATAGTGGGATTTCTTATAAGCATCCGAATTAGAGTCCAGCGCCTTGAAAGCTGCAGCTCTAGCCTTTAGCTCGGTACGGATGTTGCCTGTAATGTTGCCTTTAACGTTTAAGGACTCTTGAAAGATTAGTTCAAATTAGGACGAAAAAGAGATCCTAATAAAATCATATCTGTGTGTTTCTATAACAACACGCTCTTGTCCTCCTACAGCCGGTCCACAACATGGGCTCCAGTGGTTACGGTAGCCATGGCAGCAACGGTTCCCACTGGAATGGGAAAACTATTGAGAACAGGAATGTGGTTGATGAACCAGGAAAATCCACACCGATGAGTTGGTACCACTCTCTGCATTTCTTCTGGTTGTCTTCAGTATTCTAAATCATTGTCTTGTTATTTTCTCGGCTAGATCACTTACTCTGTCTCTCTTCCCCACTCAAACCATATCTCTCTCTCTGTCTTACAGAGGACATTCCAGGAGATCTGTAAAAGGGTCCACATGTTGAAGAGTCAGGGCCAGCAGATCTACATTCCCTCTCCCTCCAAACCTGAATCCAGGAAAACCACAGACAGTAAGTGGTGTTTGTGTGTGTTGGGAAATATTGAAATTTTTTGAGTTTGTAAATGTGTGTGTGTGTGTCTGTAAGAGTGTGTGTTTGAGCTGCATCATCCCCGTCACGGTGAAGAGGAAGTACCAGTTCTCCTCCTACACCGCATCATCCCCGTCACGGGATGATGCCGTCACGGGCATCATCCCCGTCACGGTGAAGAGGAAGTACCAGTTCTCCTCCTACACCGCATTCTCTATGCATGCTTCACGGTGGGAACTACACATGCATAGATCATCTGTTCACCTACTCTGCGTCTCACAAAGACACGGCAGTCTCAAATTTGGACTCATCAGAAGTGACTATAGATAATAACAGAGACTAGCAGCAGTGTAAAAAGAGGGGGGGGGGGCAGGAAATTCAAATAGTCCAGGTAGCCATTTGATTAAATGTTCAGGAGTCTTATGTCTTGGGGGTAGAAGCTGTTTAGGAGCCTCTTGGACCTAGACTTGGCACTCTGGTACTGTTTGCCATGTGGTAGCAGAGAGAACAGTCTATGACTAGGGTGGCTGGAGTCTAGCAATTTTTAGGGCCTACCTCTGACACCGCCTGGTATAGAGGTCCTGGATGGCAGGAAGCTTGGCCCCAGTGATTTTTTTCACCTTTATTTAACCAGGTAGGCCAGTTGAGAACAAGTTCTCATTTACAACTGCGAGCTGGCCAAGACAAAGCAAAGCAGTGCGACAAAAACAACAACACAGAGTTGCACATAAACAAACGTACAGTCAATAACACAATAGAAAAAGATATGTACAGTGTGTGCAAACGTAGAGAGTAGGGAGGTAAGGCAATAAATAGGCCATAAAGGAAAAATAATTACAATTTAGCAAATTAACACTGGACTGATAGATGTGCAGATGATGATGTGCAAGTAGAGATACTGGGGTGCAAAAGAGCAAGAGGATAAGTAATAATATGGGGATGAAGTAATTGGGTGTACTATTTGCATATTGGCTGTGTACAGGTCCAGTGATCGGTAAGCTGCTCTGACAGCTGATGCTTAAAGTTAGAGAGGGAGATATAAGACTCCAGCTTCAGTGATTTTTGCAATTCGTTTCAGTCATTGGCTGCAAAGAACTGGAAGGAAAGTCGACCAAAGTAAGTGTTGGCATTTGGGGATGACCAGTGAAATATACCTACTGGAGCATGTGCTACGGGTGGGTGTTGCTATGGTGACCAGTGAGCTGAGGTTAGGCGGGGCTTTACCTAGCATATACTTCTAGATGACCTGGAGCCAGTGGGTTTGGCGACAAATATGTAGTGAGGGCCAGCCAATGAGAGCATACAGGTCGCAGTGGTGGGATGGCACTGTGATAGACTACATCCAGTTTGCTGAGTAGAGTGTTGGTTGTGCCCAACTATATATTCTCTCAGATGGGACAGATAGGTCAAATGGGACAGATGGTTGAAATATGACAGATTGCTCAAATGGCTGCAGCACATACACTTTTCTTCGTTCCTGAGCAGCCCCCATACCAGCCCCAACCAGCCTACACCTCCCAGCATCCCCATCCCCTGGAATTCCCACTCAGAATACCTTCAACCCCCAGCAGGTCTTTCAAGCCCCTCAGATGGCTCACACTACCCAGCAGCCCTTCCAAACCACCTACTATCCAGCTGCCTTTCCCAGCACAGACAGCCTACACTACCCAGCAGGCCTTCCCACCCCAGCCCTCCTTCCCAGTGCAGGCTCAGTTTGTCCCCCAGGCTTCCTACCCCACCCAAGCCTTCCCCTTCGGCCTGCCTTCCGAGCCCCCCAAAGCACTGGCCATGGAGACCAGAGAGTGCCCCCCCCCCCCACACACTGTTTGTCTCGCTGCAGCGCGCCCCTGCAGCTCAACCTGCTGCAGCTAGAGGACAACATGGCACCCCCTAGTGGAGCAGTACAGCAGCACTGTACAGCAGCTATATTTAACTAGTGAGGACTCTTCCTGTGACCAGCTGGACATCCTGCTGCATGATGAGACCGACTCATCCTCTGTGTCTGGCTCCGGTTCTGGATCTGGGTGTAGATCTTGGTCCTGCTCTGGTTCCGGGTCCAATGAAAGGGGAACATCAAGCAGTGCCTCTGGTAGGAGGAATGGTCAGCACAAACACAGCAGTCATCCGTACCTCACCTTGCCCAACCAAACTGCAACACTGTGTCTCTCTCAAACTCTCCACCTCACATTACCTCACATTATCCCTCTGTCTCAAGGCTCATGCCTTTAAATATTCCTCTTGTCTTTAGGGAGCAATGACACCTGCAAGTACTTTGGCCGTGTGGACTCCCTGGAGAATGACCCGAAGGCCAAGGTCAAGGCTAAGGCCAGAGAGAGGGTGGAGGCTGAATCCGAGGCTGGAGCCAAGTCCATAGTCAAGGCCAGGGGAGGGGGATGGAGAAGACTTAATCGAATATGTCCACCAGGAACCCCTTTGGCTGCTCATGGCCAACGCTGACGAGGACATCATGATGACCTATCAGATGCCCTAATAGTAAATGATTGACAGGACCACCCACCAATAGCAGAAGGGGGTCATTGTGGGGATAGTTTTCTTATGACTTGGTTTTTGATTGGTATTTTATTACTGTTCCTATTGAATCTTGCTTGAAAACAATGTCAATGGCTGAAAGGAAGTGAATGTTTACTTGCTCTTTGCTTATAATTACCTCTGTTTTTGTTAGTAGCTTGTGACAACAATATTTCACCATGCTGGTTCTTTTCAAGCCATTCTAACAGAATGTTGCCCCAAACTATAGAGACAATGATTTCTATTGACCAACACTAGTACACCTTATCTTTAGAGTTTGCTGATAATAATAACAAGTAATGAAATAGGAATTATGATCATACTTAGTAATTGGCTATAAGCTAATTATGAAGGCCATGATGGTAACACTATGAAGAGTAGATGAGAAGCACGGTTGTTAATAATTTATAATAGAGCTATCTCTCTCTGTGTCCTGCAGGGACATCCAGAAGGTGTTGAGGGAGGACCAGAAGAGGCTGACACTGATGCAGAAGAATCAGCCGCATTTCTCCTCCATCCAGCGGAGGGAGCTAGTGAAGGAACAGCCCTGTGTGAGGAGGGGGGCGTCTGACCAAGGCCATCAACGTCAAGGTACGTCAAATGTCAGGCTTCACACACACACCCCCACACCTCTCACACTCAAACGCACATGTATACACACAGAGAGATGAGTCTGTCTTCATGTGGGTCAATAGTGTACTAACCTACACATATGGGCTAATTACAGATGGGCTGTGTGCAGCTGCAGCGATCGGTAAGCTGCTCTGACAGCTGACGCTTGAAGTTAGTGAGGGAGATAGAAGTCTCCAACTTCAGTGATTTTTGCAATTCGTTCCAGTCATTGGCAGCAGAGAACTGGAAGGAAAGGCGGCCAAATGAGGTGTTGGCTTTGGGGATGACCTGCGAAATATACCTGCCAAAGCGCTTGCTACAGGTGGGTGTTGCTATGGTGACCAGTGAGCTTAGATTAGTTTTAATAGCATTTAAGAGCAGTTGGAGGCCACGGAAGAGTGTTGTATGGCGTTAAAGCTCGTTTGGAGGTTTGTTAATGCAGTGTCCAAAGAAGGGCCAGAAGTATACGGAATGGTGTCGTCTGCGTAGAGGTGGATCAAAGAATCACCAGCAGCAAGAGCGAGATCATTTAAAAAAAAAGTTGTTTTTTTTATTTACCTTTATTTAACTAGGCAAGTCAGTTAAGAACAAATTCTTATTTTCAATGACGGCCTAGGAAAAGTGGGTTAACTGCCTGTTCAGGGGCAGAACGACAGATTTGTACCTTGTCAGCTCGGGGGTTTGAACTTGCAACCTTCTGGTTACTAGTCCAACGCTCTAACCACTAGGCTACCCTGCCACCCCCATTGATATATACAGAGAAAAGAGTCAGCCCGAGAATTGAACCCTGTGGCACCCCCATAGAGACTGCCAGAGGTCCGGACAACAGGCCCTCCGATTTGACACACTGAACTCTATCTGAGAAGTAGTTAGTGAACCAGGCGAGGCAGTCATTTGAGAATCCAAGGCTGTTGAGTCTGCCGATAAGAATACAGTGATTGACAGAGTCGAAAGCCTTATTAGCCAGGTTGATGAAGATGGCTGGACAGTACTGTCTATAATCGATGGTGGTTATGATATTGTTTATGTCCTTGAGCGTGGCTGAGGTGCACCCGTGACCAGCTCTGAAACCAGATTGCATAGCGGAGAAGGTATGGTGGGATTCGAAATGGTCAGTGATCTGTTTGTTCACTTGGCTTTCGAAGACTTTAGAAAAGGCAGGGCAAGATGGATATAGGTCTGTAACAGTTTGTGTCTAGAGTGTCTCCCCCTTTGAAGAGGGGGATGAGTGCAGCTGCTTTCCAATCTTTAGGAATCTCGGACGATACGAAAGAGAGGTTGAACGGAATAGTAATAGGGGTTGCAACAATGGTGTGGATAATTTTAGGAAGAGAGGGTCCAGATTGTCTAACCCAGCTGATTTGTAGGGATCCAGATTTTGCAGCTCTTTCAGAGCATCAGAGTGTCATGATTTGGTTGAAAGAGAAGCTGGGGGGCTTGGGCCAGTTGCTGAGGGGCATGCAGAGCTGTTGGCCGGGGTTGAGGTAGCCAAGTGGAAAGCATGGCCAGCCATAGAAAAATGCTTATTGAAATTCTCGATTATTGTGGATTTATCAGTGGTGACAGTGTTTACTGGTCTCAGTGCAGTGGGCAGCTGGGAGGAGGTGCTCTTATTCTCTATGGACTTTACAGTGTCCCAGAACTCCTTGGAATTAGTGCTGCAGGATGCAAATTTCTACTTGAAAAAGCTAGTCTTTGCTTTCCTAACTGACTGTGTATATTGGTTCCAGACTTTCCTGAAAATGTTGCATATTGTGGGGACTATACGATGCTGGTGCAGTACAGGTGTTTTTGTGTTGGTCAAGGGCAGTCAAGTCTGGAGTGAATCAAGGTCTATATCTGTTCTTAGTTCTACATTTTTTTGAAAGGGGCATGCTTATTTAAGATGGTGAGGAAAGCACTTTTGAAGAACAACCAAGAATCCACTACTGACGGGATGAGGTCAATATCCTTCCAGGATACCCTGGCCAGGTCGATTAGAAAGGCCTGCTCGCTAAAGTGTTTTAGGGAGCGTTTGACAGTGATGAGGGGTGGTCGTTTGACCGCGGACCCATAATAGACGCAGGCAATGAGGCAGTGATCGCTGAGATTCCGGTTGAAAACAGCAGAGATGTATTTAGAGGGCACGTTGGTCATGATGATATCTGAGGGAGCCCATGTTTACGGATTTGGGGTTGTACCTGGTAGGTTCCTTGGTCATTTGTGTGAGATTGAGGGCATCTAGCTTAGATTGTAGGACGGCCGGGGTGTTAAACTGAGTTGAGATCTTTCTGCTGTAAAGTTATGAAGCTTGTTGCTCCTTGCATCTGTCCGTCATCGCAGCAGTGAGCTGGTCCATTTTTAGCCCAGTGGTCCTGTCTAACCTGAGTGTTTTTCCTCAACATTTTCATTATCTGGCAAAAAATTGGGTCCTCAATAGAAAAAATGTGCCTGTGTGGGGGCCTCGCAGGAAAAATTTGGCCGCATGTTAGAAAAGGCCAGGGGCGATTTCTGGTCCCAGTCTGCCCCTGGCAGTCATACTTGAACAACAGTGACAATCAGACAGTATAAATATATACTTACTACAGATGTTTTATTTTTCTTTCAAACAAAGGCAAATCAATTAATTCATCCAGACTCTGCAGTCTCACACTCTCTTGCATATGTAAGGTACTGCAGGTTGATCCTCATAAGTAATCAAAGTTACACCATTCTCTTTTTCAGTTTGTGAATGTCCTGTGTAACAGGCTGCAAATGTAATAGTCTATTGTCTTCAGGTTTTACCTATAGGAGATTATGTGGACTTGGCTTAGACAATGGACAGTCACCTAATAGTTCTGTTGGTTTGAAGGAATGGATGCCATTTTAAACTAGTCATTTATTGTGTTTTCCAAGAGTAAGGCAGCTCAGTGGAGCAACAATATTTAAAAAACTGAGTTCCTAAACCTCTGCATTTGTCACGCCCTGGCCTTAGGTATCTTTGTTTTCTTTATTATTTTGGTTAGGCCAGGGAGTGATATGGGTGATTTATGTGTTTTGTCTTGTCTAGGGGTTTTTGTAGATTTATGGGGTTGTGTTCAGTTTAGGTGTCTAGGTAAGTCTATGGTTGCCTAGATTGGTTCTCAATCAGAGGCAGATGTTTGTTGTTGTCTCTGATTGGGAACCATATTTAGGCAGCCATATTCTTTGGGTATTTTGTGGGTGATTGTTTCCTGTCTTTGTGTTTACTGCACCAGATAGGGCTGTTTCGGTTTTCACGTTTATTGTTTTGTAGTTTGTTCATGTTTGAGTTTTCTTATTAAAGTACCATGAACTATAACCACGCTGCGTTTTGGTCCGCCTCTCCTTCCCAGGAAGAAAACCGTGACAGCATTGTTAGTTAGCGTATTTCCTATGGATACATGCACAGTACAAATACTGTAATAAACAGGATATTGGGAACCAAACCAGCTCTATATACAGTGAACAGGGATCCATGTCAATGCTGCTGAACATAAACCATATAGCAACATGGGTTATGAATGCAAAGGAAACTGCCTGGAACAATAGCATTATCAAATCACATTTTATTGGTCACGTGCTGAATACAACAGGTACTTTACCATGATATGTTTACTCACGAGCTCTTTCCCAACCATATAGAGTTGAAAAGTAATAAAAGAAATGGTAACACAATAACAAGGTTATATACAAGGAGTACCGGTACAGAGTCAATGTGCAAGGGTACAGGGTAGTTGAGGTAATATGTACATGAAGGTAGGGGTAACAGTGACTAGGCAATCGGCATCAGCGTGTGTGTGCGTATCTATTGTATGTGTGTGTTGTAGTCTCAGTGTAGCATGTGTGAGTGTGTGGGTAGAGTCCAGTGAGTGTGCACAGAACCAGGGCAAGGAATGTCCGTGCAAAAAACAAATTCATATGTTAGTGTATATTTGTCTCATGGTATATTTGTCTCATGATATATATCAGTGTATATTTGTCTCATGGTATATATCAGTGTATATTTGTCTCATGGTATATATCAGTGTATATTTGTCTCATGGTATATATATCAGTGTATATTTGTCTCATGGTATATATATCAGTGTATATGTGTCTCATGGTATATATCAGTGTATATTTGTCTCATGGTATATATCAGTGTATATTTGTCTCATGGTATATATCAGTGTATATTTGTCTCATGGTATATATATCAGTGTATATTTGTCTCATGGTATATATCAGTGTATATTTGTCTCATGGTATATATATCAGTGTATATTTGTCTCATGGTATATATCAGTGTATATTTGTCTCATGGTATATATCAGTGTATATTTGTCTCATGGTATATGTCAGTGTATATTTGTCTCATGGTATATGTCAGTGTATATTGTATATTTGTCTCATGGTATATATCAGTGTATATTTGTCTCATGGTATATGTCAGTGTATATTTGTCTCATGGTATATATCAGTGTATATTTGTCTCATGGTATATGTCAGTGTATATTTGTCTCATTGCCATTTTGAGAACCTGATATTTTAGCACAGTTCATTGCGTTTTTTGTAGGTGCATTAAAATGTTCATGTTTCCTTTCCCCCCAATGTTGATCTGGACAAGTAAGGGTTTGTTTTGTTGGGATGGTGGTCCATGGGGTTTTCACCCTACATTTTACTTGAATGTCAGCTGGAACCTGATGAAGACGATGAAAACCCAGATGGTAAGATTGTGACTATTGTTCAAAAGCAACAGGCAATTTCTAATATAGGCCTATTGGGATATTGGCTTCCCTGACTCAAATCAGTATAGTCTCTGGGAGGGTTATCTTTGTATGAGTGTTGTGCGTGAAAGCATCAAACACAGCGGGGAAAGCTCAAGAAACTGTCAGAGCGGTGAAGGGCTAGGCTGAAGCGTTCTGTTGTTATGTCAGTGTCCCACCCTGGCCATAGAGAGGCTTTTATTCTCTATTTTGGTTAGGCTAGTGTGTGACTAGGGTGGGCATTCTAGTTTCTTTATTTCTATATTTTCTTTTTATTTGTTTTTGGCCGAGTGTGGTTCCCAATCAAAGGCAGCTGTCTTTCTTTGTCTCTTATTGGGAATCATACTTAGGCAGCCTTTTTCCCACCTGTGTTTTGTGGGTAGTATTTTTCTGTATAGTTTATTTGCCTTACAGAACTGTTCGTTTTTTCACTTTGTTATTTTTGTTCAGTGTTTGAGTAATAAAGAATTATGAACACTTACCATGCTGCGTTTTGGTCCATGCCATCCATAACAATCCGTGATTATTCTTTAGAGTCAAAGACAGATGAGAGGAGAGACTCATCCAAGGATGAAATGGGAGTCCCAGGGGATCCGTTTCAGAACCATATGCTCCCATCCACGTTTGAAAGCCTCATGCCAACTGGCACCGGTCACTAACCTTTAACCCCGGAATTGAAATTCACCATCACGAATCCGCAGCTGATGCGTTAGGATGCTGTGCAATTGTTAATTTGCCTTTATCATTCACGGGACGCTCAAACTAATTTTGTAATATCACCAACATGTCACCTTAGATTAATGGTGATTATGCGCCTTTATGATAAAGATGGGAAACAGACCCGGGGTCCCTGTAATGATGCAACAGACTGCTTTATGCACATTTTGAACTAAGGGTTTACCAAGCAGCAACAGGCTTTGAAAAACTAATGGGGAAAATGGCTCATGATACAGACGTCATCATGGCAAAAATCTATTAATTGGTATTTTAAAAAACGATCTAGTCGTTTTGTATTAGCCTAAATGATAAATATGTGTTTTCCTACTCTTGAACCTTTAGGTCTACATTTCTCTCACTCCGAAATGTCCTTTGACAGGTGCAAAGACGAATCAAAAGCTATAGGCTACAGCTGTGTCTGTGTCAGTATCTCTCAACTCGCTGGCTTTGTCGCAATTCTGTCAAATGGTAGCCTGCCGATCCAAAGCTTTGATCATTGCGTCCTCTGCTTCCATGCCCGTTGTTCCACCTCGCCAAATGTGTGGCCCAGGTTTGACCAGCGACAAACCCCCTGTGGCTGCTCAACGCTAATCCGACTCGTTAGCCATTCATTCCTTCATCAAAAGATGACAACAGTCTGTGAATCTATTAATGTGCATTTGACAAGAAATTAACATCCGTAATTAAAGTATTTTTCAAGAAACTTGTATTACATTTTTTTTAATAAGAAATGCCAAAAGTGCCTGTAGTTGCAAAATCACCCAGCTATTTATTTCAGTGTTTCTTTCCAGTGGACTTTAATCTTTGTCATTGGCACTCATTAGGGCACAGTCGGTCTACTGTAATTGTGATTGAAACATGTCTGTCTAAGCAAATCAATGAGCAAAGGAGCGAAGCTAATTGCTTTGGATAGCTGTGCGTAATTATGCTTTAGCGCTAATATTCAATTCACAAATGTGTCTTTCAATATTGACTTCTACATGATTTGTGGACTCTGTTTCCAGGTGCTTTAAAAATACTGAATGATTACAGGCCTCAAGAAATGGATTTTGATTATGGGAGCATGGCGCTGGCCTTTCATTTTGTTTCAATGCCTTTTTGGCAATTGGTTAATTACCTGGACAGTAAGATGCCTGAAGTGTTAGTTTGTTTCAGGCTGCAGTTACTCTTAATTGCTTTGTTTGTCAATTGGGCGATTCAATTGTCTTGTGATATTAGGTACTCTGCCAATCATTTAAAATGTTATGCAAACAGACATGTCATTCAGCTTGAAATGCCTTTTAGTTGGTTCACTTTTTAATCATTCTGTAAGATGGTGTAAACAATCTAATTTTACACATGAAGAACTCATTTTCATTAAATTATTTTATTAATCACATTGACATTTTAAGGACAAGACATTCTACACATTGTTACAGCGTCAAGTGTTTAGGGAAATATACGTGTTTCTTTTAAAGGTTACAGGGCGAGTAAACAAGGGCCTTTTCTGTACGAATCTTAACTGGAAACATTTTTTATAGCCTATTCAAGGCATCACAATAGCTTTTTCTTATGCAAATCCTCTTTACATATTAAGATATTTACAAAACCAAACATGTGCAGTTCCCAATTGCGCAAAAGTAGGAAGTGAATTTCCAGCGACAAGCGCTTTCCAGGTATGTAACAGATGATGTCACAACCTGGGGCCAGGTAGACTCCAAACGTTTCTATTAAATCCCAAAGGCGGACAGTTTACCAGAACGGGCCACTACCAGGGCCTCCACATGGACTTGTAGTAGCTGATAGTGGGCATGTTCTGGGCCTGTTGGTTCCCCAGTGCGTCGGTAGCGCCCTGGTTGTGCTCGCTGTCTGTCTCGCACAGGTCCTCACTGGAGGTGGTGGAGGCGACGGGGGAGAGGGCCGAGGAAGAGCCGCTGGATATACTCCTGCATCCGGGTGAGGCTAGTGCCGCGCACACTGCCTCGCCGGCTTGCCAAGTGCTGCCGTTGTTGCTGGAAGTGTCCGATATTATATCCATAACCATGTCCTGGGAGTGATCCTCGTTCAAGGGCATACTCTCCAGCAGGTGGTTCAGTAGCTCGGCCGCCACCGTCGCGTCTATCCCGGGACAGTTGGACACAAACATATGGACCTCATGCATGCACTGGATGTAGCCTGCTGCAAACCTCTCGCTGGCCTCCCGGTTCATGATGTCAGTCTCTGAGGAAGAAAGGAAATTAGGCCTACTTAGATTCAATTGCACTCCCACTGTGGGCGTTATGATAAGCAGCACCTGATCTATGCCTAAATGCAATTGAATGAGTGGATGGAAGGGTCGATAGTGTATGCCATTGCTCACAGATTACCTTGGGGACGATCCTTGAGAATATGCTCCACTTTTTTCACCGTCATCTCCAGTACCTCTGCGTTCTCCACCTTTGACTGAAACCGAGGGGAGACAAAGTGAAAAATATTAGAATACATTCGCTTCTATTGTATGACAGGTGCGCCAGGTGAGTCTACAGCAGGGGAGGTGCGACAAACTCACGTCGGTGTCAGCGAGCAAGGTCCGGAGCTCCTGCAAACTCTCATTGATACGAGCACGCCTCTTCTTCTCCACCAAAGGTTTTCTTGCCTGTAACAATGACACTTGGGCTGTTAGTGCGTTGTAACAATGTAATAACTGCATTACTAGGGTGGGCTACTCTATAGAATGGGATCAGCGACGCTACAACCACAGATGACCGGTACCTTTCTATCCCCTTTATTAATCCCGTAGTAGTCATCCTCATCCATGCCAAATCCGTTCTTGATGTGCAGAGCCGAGGGGGCCATGTTGGTTTTGAGCCCGAGCAGTGCAGTCAGTCTGAGATCCCAGTTTGTATTCCACTGCTATTTTCCCGATCCGTGAAAGAGAGCAGCTGGCAAACGGACCCGGTCAGAGAAAATCTAAACACGACAGGCGAAACGCCCTGTGATTATTGTACAATCGTCGATAAACGTACTGCTGGCGCTAAAGAGCTGGTGTAGCTATTTATAAGGACTAATTTGCATATGAATGTGTGGTTTGTCTGTACTAGCCAGCGGACAACATTGTACACACCGTGAGAGCCAATCAGAGCCCTTTCCTTTGTCTTCGGCCAGCCCTTGCTGCGCGGTGAGGATCAGTAGTGGTCACAATAATTCATATATTGGGTTGCGTATTCGGCGTCAGTGTTTTTTGTTGTTGTTTAACCGAAGGCTATTCATTTAGGCTAAAGTTTAATAATGACAATTTGGGGGAAAAAATACAAAAGTAGCTTACAAGTACATTGCATGTTATTAACACGTCTTTTGTACCATCTGTTTGTGTCCTCCATAACTGTACAGTATAGGCTATATTCTGTGAAATGGAATAGGATGGGGACAGAGGCTGCTATCACAAATTATATATCCATTTGTAACGGCCTTTGTTTGTGGAAGAAAGTGAGGACCAAGGTGCAGCATGGTATATGTCCATATTTATTAAAATGAACACGGAAATAACGAAGAGAAACGACCGAAAACAGTTCTGGCTGGTGCAGACACACAACAGAAAACAATCACCCACGAAACACAATAGAAAACAGGCTCCCTAAATATGGTTCTCAATCAGGGACAACGATTGACAGCTGCCTCTGATTGAGAACCATACCAGGCCAAACACAGAAATAGCAAATCATAGAAAAACTACCATACTAAAACAAAGACATAACAAAAGAACTAAGGTCAGAACGTGACACCATTCATTATTCATTTGGGTTATCAAAGCTCCAATGTGTTCAATGTATTTCACCAGGTAGGCCAATAGAACTATTTATGGCAGAACACGGATAGATATTATGCAGATACCATGGGTAGGAGAAAAAAAAAAACATTTTAGAGAGACATTTCTTTGGACGTGGAGTATTTGTAATATATTTGTTTATTTCAAATCTTGACTGCTGATTATCTCAAGACTGAGTCATTTTTTCTCTTCTAATATTTTGTTGCCCTACCCAGTCCCATTTTTTTGTATGTCCCTGTTCAGGGCTCTGAAGATTTCCCCAGCGCGGGCTCTCGGGTGTAACGCGATGACTCAGTTGGCAGCTGCTGGCAGAGGCCCCTGGGCCTAAACTGAATCAGCCTGGGAATTAAGGGTCCTTCCCCAAAGAAAGCGACAGGTGTTAGCCTGCGCCTCATTTGTTCTCTCCCTTTGGTGATTTCTGATTTGGATTCAACTGCACTCTCAGATGCCACATTCCCCTTAAAACGCACAGAACAAATAGGTTCCCAAAACCTGCGAAATAGACCCGACTTAATTTTAAATTATACTCTTTAAAAGTCATGCATGTTTGTATTTGCTCATCGCTTACAGTTATACCTCCAAAATAGCTTCAGGTTTTTGTTCAATAACAATTGGGTTATTATGGTTGTGTTCACACAGGCAGCCCAATTCTGATCTTTTGCACAATTATTGGCAAAAGAGCTGATTTGGTTGGTCAAAAGACCAATTAGTGTAAAAAAATATCAGAATGGGGCTGCCTGTGTAAACGCAGCCTATGTTATGTCTAGAAATGGACTCTTATCCATTATCCCCATTTCACTGTCTGTGTTTTTTTTTGGTGTTTAACCATTTGGCATCGTTGCATGTGTACATATGTACAGCGTATTGACATGCAAATGACATGCAATAGCGCATTTGTGTCTATCTAAACAAGCACGAAAATGTGTCCTGTCACCAGATAAACAACATGATACGAGTGAGTTTTACACACAACGTTTTTGCTACAGCAATTAGGCACCAGTAACAAATACACAACCTAAATGAAGGCCGTGTCCAGAGGCTTTGAAGTGGAGGGGTTTGGGACCTCACCACCCCCACGCACCGCTCCAGCTCTCCTCTTAATGGTCTGGACTGGGGAGAGAGCAGCTGTCTTGGCCCGCTTTTGTTCGAGAAAACGCAGAGAGATCGGGCGCACTTCTCCATCTCTCCTCTTTTCTCCCCTCTCTGCCGCCACACGGTGGCTTCATTAGCTCTGTGGCCAATTATTATAGAGGGACCATGTACTACAGAAATGTTTTAAATGTTCGAATTCAATCATTTCTTTAAAATGCACCCAGTAGGCCTATGAATAACATTCATTTGTCTGAAAAAAATGCTTCACAATTGTAAACAAATAATGGTTTGCCAATACTGTGGTTGAAAATAATTATGAACGTGTTACCTTCTACTACTACCAGTAGGCCCTACACAAATAATTACCAGTGATTAACCAAACACTCGTTTACTCAAGGGTTTCCTTTATTTTGACAGTTACCTGTATATTTATGGCCTGTCCAACTGGACCAGATAATGAATTTAATATTACTAAATCCAGTTGATTATATTCATTCACACTGCAAGCAAGAGTCTAATAAATGAAATACAATGAATGTTATAAGCCTAATCATTTTTAACCATTTATAAATGTACTATAATATGTAGTAGCTGTAGGCATCATTTATATATTTTTTTAACATGGATTAATCTCATGATGTTGATAGGATCAAAACAGCCCTCTATATATAAGAGGGAGAAAGTGTGTGTGTGTTCACATAAAGAAAATAGATAACTGCAGAAATTGCATAGACATTTGTATTAATATTGGTTAATAATATAAACAAAGAAGGGAGCAGAACAAAAGCCATTTGCGACTAGAGCTAAGATGCTACATGTTTTTCTTATTTAATAAATAAAGACATTAATACAATAAATATAAGAAAAATATGAATAAGCGCCTTCTACAATGCAGGCTACGGAAAATAGACTTTGGAGAGGAAGTACTGAAAGGTCTGTATATATAGCACACCTAGATCAGGAACACAACCGCCCCACAATCGAACACAATGTCTTCTGAGTAGCATATCTATAAGATACATAACAGAGGAGGGTCTAACGTAAAGATCCAGCACGCCAGTACAATTTACCAGGGCCTCCACATCTCCAGCATGCCCAGGTGGGGGCTGAGGAGCTGGGGGCTCCCGAGCAGGAGCAGGGGGCTGTCCTGGGGCCCCACCATGAGGGACAGGGGCCCCTCCCTCTGTCCCTGCCTACCAGACCTGGAGTCCCCTCTGAGGGGTGTAGTGGGGGCTCCAGGCCCCTGGCTGGGTGGGTGGGTGTCAAGCCTGAGGTTGGGGTTGGCCTGAGAGAGGCGCTCTTCACTGGAGCGGGGCAGGGATTTGAGCAGGTGGTTGAGCAGGCGGGAGCCAAGAGTTTTATCCATCCACTCGCAGCTGAGCAGCATGTTGTGGACCTCGTGCATGCACTGGATGTAGCCTGTGCTGTACTTCTGCTGTGCATCTAGGTCTAAGTTGGGGTCTGCTGTGGATGGGAGGAGACACTGGGTCAAACATGGGTCATAGCGTCATCTGTTGGTGGCAGGATGTATTGCATCCAGACTGGCCTATTGCCCAAAATAAATGAGTAATTATTATATCGATGTTTTTATTTATTTAACTTGTTAAGTCAGTTAAGAACAAACTCTTATTTACAATGACAGCCTACCCTGGCCAAACCTGGACAACACCTTATGGGACTCCCAATCACGGCCGGATGTGATACAGCCTTGATTCGAACCAGGGACTATAGTGACGCCTCTTGCACTGAGATGCAGTGCCTTAGACCGCTGCACCACTCGCATTATGCATTGCAGTGTTTCTTAATCTTGTTCCTGGGCACTCAAAGGGGTGCACATGTTTTGTGTTTGTTGCAGCACTACACACATGATTCCACTAATCAAAGGTTTGATGATGAGCTGCTTAGTGGAATCAGGTGTGTAGGTCTGCGACAAACACAAAACATGTGCACCCCTTTGAGTGCCCTGGACCAAGATTAAGGACACTTGACTAATCAATTGTTTTAAGTTTAAACCAAGAAAGAATATGGATCAAAACTAAATTAAATAATAAAGCTATATGAGTACTAATACTCACATGATTATTCTTATTGACTGTTATTCAATCACTGATGAAAATATTCCCACCAGTCTCCATTAAATGTGTCTAACATTCCAACGTGCTGACACGGCCCCAGCTGCTTACATAGAGTATTACATGCAGGCACAACTTTAAAAACTCTCCTGGCACTTGCATGCTTCTTCAGTCAAGCCACTTGATCGGACACTTACCACTGAATCTATGAGTCTGAACATTCTGCAGGTGTTTCACTGTCATCTCTAGAATGTCCGCCTTTTCAAGTTTCGATTGCTGTTTGGGGAAATGGAAAGTTAGGGTCAACAAATAACTTACACTGTGTCTTTCACACTCCATATAATTGAGCATTTATAACAATTAAAATACCGTGTATATAGGCCTACCCACGTCAAGACTGAACGCCCCGACCACGGTTTCTTTCAGTTGATCCAAGCAGTTATTAATCCTCTCCCGTCTTTTCCTCTCAATTATCGGCTTCCGCAGCTAGAGATGGAAAGCGATGGGTTAATGGCGACCAGACAGTCACAAATTGGACCAGACAATCATTAAGTGTGAGCATATCCGATAAAAGACACCTGTTGATTAGGTTTATATATATCCGCGGGAACAAAGGCAATACCTTTCTCTCCTCCTTGGCACTCGATTGTTTCCCCACGTTGTGAGCCATAGTGCTAGCTGTCATCTATCCTTTACGCTCGGTATAGTTGTGTAGTTAAGAGTATAGCTCTTATATAGCTCTTATAGTATAGCTCTCTCCGAGTCTAGGGTCTGTAAGGCCCTCCGCACCACGCACCGCCCTTATTTATAGAGCAGAATTAGCATTTGAATGCTCGAGCTCTTTGGCCGAGGTATTTTCCCACACACGGGGTCGCTCCCAGCGCCCGCTCCCATCAGTCAGGGATGACAGGTCACTGCCTCTTTTCAATAGCCGAGCTACCCGCCCTGGAAAAAAATACATGAGACAGATGTCCACCCTGAACCCCCCTATCCCCTCTATCCCTTTCGCTCTCTCTGACTCTTTCTCGTGACGCAAAGCGTGAGGGTCCCCTCAGGATTTTCATTCGCAGGGCCGAACAAGAGTGAGTCATTTCCGTGGTTACCACCAGGGACCCCTTGACTATTCCTGCCAATGAAATGGGACAGCGTTAGGCTTACCCGAGAAAAGGCGAAACCTATCCGCTTAAGTCTCACATAGAAAAAATACCCACAACGCCCTGTGGTCATTGTTATCAGTCTGTATCGTTGTCGATACTGGCAAGTGGTCAGGGAAGTGTTGATGATGAGAAACTTTAGTGACTAAGTCCTGAGTGAAGAGTAAGCCTAAACTAATTGCTCTGAAAAATTAAGCCAAAAGCCTATAACGAAAAGTGTCAATATTTTTTATTGAATGTAGCCTATATTTCTTTCCTGCGATGTACCCTAAATGATGTTCGCGCAATGGCAAGAGATATTGTATATGTTCATGACTGAAAAGCCTATAGCAATTACAAAGTTAATGACGATTATTTCAAACTATTTTCAACTCTGCCCTCGTTCAGCAATTCAGTAGGTCTTAGGCTCCTCAAAGGATTTTCTAAAGTTGGTCAGATTTCAATCGAATGAATTGATTCAAATTCAATACATCGATTGAAAATGCTTGTTTCATGTTCTGAATTTCTTTGTAATAAAATTAAATCCCATCACCTACTGGTTCTGCAGGTGCGGGATATGGATGATTGTAGTTAGGCCTAATTCCACATGAATTCCGATGCTCTTTGGGTTGTCTAATATCAACAAGGATAAATGACTTGAACATCCTGTCGGATATTGATCATGATTTATTATTAATTAATATATATATTTTTTTTTTTTACTTACAACTTTGATTAACCTGAGCCAGACAGAGGAAGGGTTTGAAAACTGTAAGCTAAACATATGTTGTCAATTTTTCTAACTCCGAGTTAGGGTGAGCAGATGTCAGAGTGACCACACGGACACACGGCGGCGGCTCTGTGTTTGACTTGAGCCACACGACTGCCGGGCGAACGCTAGAACGTGGGAAACCCCACCGAACAATGGCGGTATTCAGCCGAACCTAATCACCATGAAGAGAGTACTAACCCTGTAGAAGGACAAGTGGTCGGTCCAGACTGGGAGAAGGCAGTGAGCCCCGGAGTAGGAAGTGACTAATGAGAAGTTAGGGCAGGTGCGCCCTGACCGCTGTTTTTCTGTCAGCATCACAATAAAGCGTCAGTATGAGCAATAGCTTATGTGTGGTTGTTGATCACTTTATTTGGATTATTCATGAGCTATATTTTTATATCACATTGTTATGCATGAGAATAGCATATGGGCCTAGTTGTGAAATTAGTGGTCATAACACTTGTTGAATTTGCAAACATGAAACAGTGTAGCCTAAAGTGGTCAGTTCGAATTGAAGACAGTCAATTCAGGAAGTAATTTCATTTTTTTATAAAAAAAATAGTACAACTTCTGAAAATAAATAGCTTCTACTTTTCAGTTTATTAGAAGTCATTGAAAAAGAAAATAATAATAATTGAATTGGAATTTCAGTTTGCTTCCTGATGCCTGAATTGGCTGCCATCAATTAGATGTGACCCAACCCTGAATGGTAGCCTATTAACAATACATGACATGTCAAAACAGCTTACCTTATTTTTGCATGAGCTATGGATGATATTATTGTTTTTTATTTGATAGATTAATTTAGACTAAAAGGAATGTGGTCCTTGGAGCCTTAATACTTAACGAACCTTCAGTAGGCAGTTGGCACTGACAGAAGACAGGCAAGTGTACAAGGCTTTGAATTAGTGGACCGTAATGAGTTCACTTTCTAAACCACGTATAAATCCAGACGGTAGGCCTATACAGTCACAATGGGTGGCTTTCTGAAGAGGCTGTGGCTGATGAAATCAGTGGTGGGGTCTCTTGTGAAACTCCAGAAAACTTGGGTGACTTTTGGGGAGGTCTTTGACCATACAAAGCCCAATGGGACGTATGGTCACGCGACCCACGTGCAGTCAGCCGCTTGTCTCTCGTCACTAGGAAACGTCCTTCAGAGGGTCACACATAAATACCCCACGGTCGCGGCGCATGCGTCCTTTTCCAGAAAGTAGCGACCACCGACAGAAAAACTTGTTACGTTCACAGGACTGTATCTATATAGTGTCACAAGGCAAAAACATTTTGGTGGATCACATTTTTATAAAGGCCTACCTAATTGATCCAATTGTCTATTCAATGTTGGAGTGCCAATTTGTGACATTTTTGTGCAGGCACTATAATGGGGACTTATAGAAAGTTCCATCTTGTTATGGGTTGGTGGCACAGAAGGGCCAAAAATCAACTAATCGGTCAAAATAGTTGAGGCAACAGCGGAGAGAATATCAGAGAGCCCTAATTAAAAGGCCAATTTGTAAAGAGGTGCTCGCGCCCTTTCCTGCTGTTCTCTCTATTACCATCTGGTCACGCGTCCCCGTGATCAGAATTAGCGTGAGAATGACAATACCACAATTAGTTCCCATTCCCAGACCCCTAAACTGCGCTCGTTTTACGGCTGATAATTATGAGAAACACAATCATTCCTGTTGGGCCAGTGTGCCCGTCTACATCCGCTTTTTTAGGTTACTTATTCCGGATCTAGAGGCATATATCTATAAGGCAATTCACACTTGCAACATCAGATTTGAAATTCGCATTGGAAATGCACATAGAGGGACATGCACTACCACATCAACATTTATCTTATTTTTTTTAATAAGCCTTTAATATTGGCCAAATTGGAAGAAATACAGTTGAAGTCGGAAGTTTACATACACCTTAGTCAAATACATTTAAACTCAGTTTTTCACAATTCCTGACATTTAATTCTAGTAAAAATTCCCTGTCTTACGTCGGTTAGGATCACCACATTATTTTAATATTATGAAATGTCAGAATAATAGTAGAGAGAATGATTTATTTCAGCTTTTATTTCTTTCATCACATTCCCAGTGGGTCATAAGTTTACATACACTCAATTAGTATTTGGTAGCATTGCCTTTAAATTGTTTAACTTGGGTCAAACGTTTTGGGTAGCCTTCTGCAAGATTCCCAAGTTGGGTGAATTTTGGCCCATTCCTCCTGACAGAGCTGTGTAACTGAGTCAGGTTTGTAGGCCTCCTTGCTCGCACACGCTTTTTCAGATCTTCCCACACATTTTCCTTAGGATTGAGGGCAGGGCTTTGTTATGGAAACTCCAATACCTTTACTTTGTTGTCCTTAAACCATTTTGCCACAACTTTGGAAGTATGTTTGGGGTCATTGTCCATTTGGAAGACCAATTTGCGACAGCTTTAACTGATGTTTTGTGATGTTGCTTCAATATATCCACATCATTTTCCTCCTCATGATGCCATCTATTTTGTGAAGTGCACCAGTCCTCCTGCAGCAAAACATGATGCTGCCACCCCCGTGCTTCACGGTTGGGATGGTGTTCTTCGGTTTGCAAGCCTCCCCCTTTTCCCTCCAAACATAACGATGGTCATTATAGCCAAACAGTTCTATTTTTTTTTCATCAGACCAGAGGACATTTCTCCAAAAAGTACGACCTTTGTCCCCATGTGCAGTTGCAACACGTACTCTGGCTTTTTTATGGTGGTTTTGGAGCAGTGGCTTCTTCCTTGCTGAGCACCCTTTCAGGCTATGTGGATATAGATACTTTTGTACCTGTTTCCTCCAGCATCTTCACAAGGTCCTTTGCTGTTGTTCTGGGATTGATTTGCACTTTTCGCACCAAAGTATGTTCATCTCTATGAGACAAAACGTGTCTCCTTCCTGAGCGGTATGATGACTGCGTGGTCCCATGGTGTTTATACTTGTGTACTATTGTTTGTACAGATGAACGTGGTACCTTCAGGCGTTTGGAAATTGCTCCCAAGGATGAACCAGACTTGTGGAGGTCTACAATTGCTTTTCTTAGGTCTTGGCTGATTTATTTTGATTTTCCCATGATGTCAAGCAAAGAGGCACTGAGTTTGAAGGTAGGACTTGAAGTACATCCACAGATACACCTCCAATTGACTCAAATTTTGTCAATTAGCCTATCAGAAGCTTCTAAAGCCATGACATCATTTTCTGGAATTTTCCAAGCTGTTTAAAGGCACAGTGAATTTTAGTGAAATAATCTGTCTGTAAACAATTGTTGGAAAAATTACTTGTGTCAGGACCAAAGTAGATGTCCTAACCGACTTGCCAGAACTATAGTTTGTTAACAAGAAATTTGTGGAGTGATTGAAAAACAAGTGTTAATGACTCCAACCTAAGTGTATGAAAACTTCCAACTTCAACTGTAAATAGGCCTTTACTCTCTGTCCTGTCAGTCTCAATCCCTTCATCCATCCTTCCAATGAAATGATCTGTTTTCCATATTAGACTACTATCCCTCTATTAGACAACTATCCCTCTACACATGCCTATTTATTAATTGAATCAAAAACATTATATCCTTCTAAAGTAAATATACCTCTTCATAATGTGAGAACATTTAAAACTTTAGTGTTGTATTAACACACTGGTATTACACTGTTATGTATAGGTCATTTTGGGTATTATCAACAGTAAAATACTGTCAAATGTTAAACTGCATCATACTGTAAATTATGGTGCATTGTGGGAAAATGTTGTAGGTAGGGAAATAATTGCTGTATTTCGATAGCTACTGTAATTCCATCCCACAGGATACACAGAATTTTTGGAGTGCCAAAAGCCTTTGGCCCTAGTGGGTGCATGATAGGCTGGCTCATTAACATATTTTGAGGCGTGTCTTTTAAGAGGCTATTGTTGGTAAGAGTGCTGTAGGCCTAACAATTTAACAAGTATGCGCTAGTAGTGCACCATCATTTAAAAATGTATAGGGGACAGATTGGAGTGGCAGCAACCCTTAAATCTGGTTGAGCATTTTGCCATGTTCTTTTAGTCTGTTTTGCCCTGTAGTCACTTACAGTTTGGATGCCGTTGTTAAGGCCTCTTGGAAGTGAAACAGCAAATATTCATTGATATGTTGTACCTCACAGCTGACCTGTTTGTACCAATCCCATGTTATTACAGTAAAATACTGTGACTTACAAACCCCAAATCCCCTCCATCAATTTCATTCGTCCATCCATCCAGCCAGCCATCCATCCGTTAATTAATGAATTAAGATTGAGGTAACATGTCCTTTTTAAAAGAAGTATAATAAAGTCATTACACAGTAGCTGGTTTGATACTGTATTTAGATTACAGTAGATGTATTGCAATATGAAAGCTACTTGCCACTATGCCGCCTGTAGTGACTATCAAATTCGCGGCAAATGTGGCTTGATCATTCCCCAACATGATCAAGCCACATTTGATCCAATTTGCAACAATCGGCGATTACACTTGTTTTCCATAGGCCTAACAATGAAATATTATGGAATGTCCAAGTGAAAAGAACGTTGTGTGGGCTTTAGGCTATCGCATTTGCACTGAACCCTATCGATCAAGTGAATTAGCCTAATTGTTTCAATATTTCCAGCCCAATCTGAAGATTTGGTGCAGCCGGTGTGTAGGCCTAAACCTGCTTCAGTAGCAGTATTCAATTATATGTTGCAACTTTAGACTAGCTAAATATGGTTTTACAGACAGCCCTTATTTTAACGGAATAATAATGGGCTAAACCAGTTATAATGTAGTCTACTAATTGGTATTAATTGATAGGCTAGCCTAACCTTGGCATATTTGCCTACGTTTGTAACAAATGTAGGCTAGTTACTTTAAGGACATTTTCTTGTTGGTCGCATGTGTTTTAAAGGCATTTTCAATCGGTGCTTGAAATCACTTTGAGCCTTTGGTCCGCACTCCAAGGCACAGCCTAACTACATAACCGTCACTTGTTAGCATCTATTCACCACGCTGTTTTCTGCATTGAAACACAAAATATATTTATTTCCCGTGCCTATTGTAGGTGGTCTCTTTTTTTATTGATTCCATAAATACACATTGAACTTGTAAATAGCCATTCATTTCTGTTGTAATATATAGGCCAGCCTAGAACAACCCTGACCCAGTAAACTTGAAATTAGGTTTACATAATTTATCCATTAGCCTATCAGAGTCAGCTGTCCATTATTTAGAAGATGTACACAGAAATGTAATACGTTGTTGCATGTTCCTGTATTGGCCAAAACTCAGCCATGTGATGACACTGCATCTGTGCATAATAAATACATTATTCAAGAGCGTCATAATAACAAGTAGAACATTACAAGAGTTCTAGAACACTACATTGTAGGTTACTTGCTTGATTTGTGATGGCAGTAGAGAGGGTCAATTTTAAAGGCAGTGAATGTATTATTTGTTGCCAAATTTGAACAAGGTGTGTTTAGAGAAATATTGAGTTTAATTTCTCACAATATTTAAGTAAGCAAATGTTTTTTTTTTTCATTAACAAATTTTGTCTGTCCGGAATGTAATTTGGGGCCTTCTTCTTCCCTCCAGTGATGCAGACAGACGCTTGTAAGGAAGGGTACTGTAAGCCAGTGCGCAGACCCCGTCGTCCCTATATGGTAATTAAGAGCAATAACATGGCATATAGGCCTAAAACTACCTGCCTTTGTTCTAAATGTATGTTGTTTTAGTTGTATATCATTTCTGTAATGTTTTTCCTTAGTAGAGCTTTGAGATAACTCTGTAATGAAAGTGCTATCCTATTTAAATATAGCCTACTATCATTATTAGTATTAGTATTATTATTGAACATGTGTGATTTACACATGGATTTCCTTATTACCCTATCAGGTAAGCGGACCTATGCTATGGCTTAAAAAAAAAAAGGTGTTCAAATGCTAGATACATGGATTTGAGTGTAATGTTCTCATGTCATTGTGCTCCCAGTTAGGTCCTCTGGTCAGGAACCCAGACTTTGAACCCAGAAAGTGTGTGTCCAGAAACAGGAACAGGAGACCTCAGGTGACTATGACACCAACGGGTGTTCTGCAGCCCATCGCTAAGAACCGAGACCCAGTGGAACAGAGCCTGATACCACCCTCACCTGACAGGACCACCATCAACTGCCTGTCACACACACAGGTAGGACTCCAGTCCTGCAGCATGACCTTATAGTTTGTGTGTGTGTGTGTGTTCCACTGTGTTCGTCAACTTTAATGTGGCTGTAACTATTTGCATAATACCATAGTAATGTGTATGATTGAGTATTTTTTTTATTATTTTGTTATATCCACCTCATTATAATAATTTGTACACTGCAAATTGACCACAACTAAACCCTAAAGAAATTTTATTTGAAAATAACAGTAATTTCATACCTTGATTACATTGAGACACGATCACATACAGTATGTCTCTTATTTTATTAGTGGGAATAGTTGTGAACAAATTCCTTGAATTAAAAACATTTTTAGCTGAATTCCTGATGATTTTAGTATTTTTCACCAAAAACTAAACTACCTGTTGCTGACCCCTGTGTGTGTGTGTGTGTGTGTGTGTGTGTGTGTGTGTGTGTGTGTTTTGTGTGTGTGTGTGTGTGTGTGTGTGTGTGTGTGTATGTGTGTGTGTGTGTGTGTGTGTGTGTGTGTGTGTGTGTGTGTGTGTGTGTGTGTGTGTGTGTGTGTGTGTGTGTGTGTGTGTGTGTGTGTGAATGATACAGAGAGTCCCCCTATGTGAGGAGAAGGAGAAAGAGAAGGCCCTGTTGGTTAAAGCCAGAGAGAGAACCATGAGATACTTGAAGGATGATCTGGCTTACTACCATGAGAAGGTCACCAAAGACCTGGGATCCCTAAGCCAGACCCTGAACAGAGCTCTGGAGGTGAACAAAAATGAAGAGGAAGCTAAGCTGGAGGAGAGGATTGATTTTGAAAGGATGGTTAGGAGGTTTGGGAAGGGTGAGAGATTGATGAAGCCAGCGCTAGAGGTTGCAGGAAGAATAGACAGAAAAAGATCAATACACCCAAAAGTAAAGAAGGTAATGAATGGGAGAAGAGCTGGCCAAATAGTAAAGGTGGCAGAAGAGGAAGAGAGTGAAGGAGGTCAAAATGCGCAGCCAGTGAAAATTGACAAGGAAACGGCTGCGGAGTTCATGGACAAAGTCCAAAATGTGTTTGTAGGTTTTGAGAAAGTACAAGACATCGACATGTGTCACATGATCAGAAAGCAGATCAAGCAAGACCAGATGATGTTGGATGCTTGGAAGCTCCAGCAGGAGTTAGTCGTGGGCTCTTTCAGAAACTACTGGAGAGAGCTGGAGGAGGGCATCGAACCCATGCTGAACAGAGTGCAGAAAATAGCCGCTGTGGAAGTTGAGGTAACACCACAAACCACAGCATGCTATAGGTCAGCTGGCATAATGGCAAGAACAAGGAGGGAAGAATAGCATTCAGGTTTCTTTACAATTCACATTGTGAACTATAATAGCCTTCAGTATTGCAGCAGTATTTTGGATTGGGTTAACTCATAGCCTTCAGTATTGCAGCAGTATTTTGGATTGGGTTAACTCATAGCCTTTAGTATTGCAGCAGTATTTTGGATTGGGTTAACTCATAGCCTTTAGTATTGCAGCAGTATTTTGGATTGGGTTAACTCATAGCCTTCAGTATTGCAGCAGTATTTTGGATTGGGTTAACTCATAGCCTTCAGTATTGCAGCAGTATTTTGGATTGGGTTAACTCATAGCCTTCAGTATTGCAGCAGTATTTTGGATTGGGTTAACTCATGTTGGAGGCTTGTTAGGTTTTTATAAAAATGCATTATGCGTGTTATGTTTAGCCCAGCCAGGTCACCCATTATACAAGTCAGTATTCAATGTCCATCCATGTCTGAGGATGTCAGGAGATGACGTGGAAACCAGCCACTAGGGGCAACATTGATCACTGTTACCTTCAACTAGGTTTCGGTTTTGCTAGGGTGTTGCGGACAGGAATGGCAAATAGGTGTAAGCATCTGATTCCGAAGGTTGCAAGTTTGATTCCAGCGATAGAAAGTTGTTTTTTATGTTTTTGTTTTAAGCCTATCCCAAACTTTACCCTTACCTTAACCATTTGGAGTTAATGCCTTACCTTAACCATTTGGAGTCAATGCCTTACCTTAACCATTTGGAGTCAATGCCTTACCTTAACCATTTGGAGTCAATGCCTAAACTTAACCTTAAACATTTCAAAATTTGACATTTGGAACAACTTTGAAAGTTGACGTTTGATAAACATGGATGAACGTCTAATTCTGACGTGAGACTGTGAGAGTTGGTAGGTTTAGCCACATAATCTAACCCTGCACCTCTGTCTCGCCTCTCATGCAGAATGACTTCGCTACACTTGAGTCAGTGGTAGGTTGTTTCCTGGATTCATACAGTATTAATACAGACATATATTAATTACTGATTCATTACTGCAGCTACAATATTCTCCCAGCATGTGAGACCTGTTAGGTTTGGATACACATGTACTCCCACTGGACACACAATGGTTAAATTACCGTTGTTTCCATGCCATTTCAAGACAATTATGTTGAACCAACATGGAGTAGATGTTGAACTGACGTCTGTGTCCAGTGGGCTGTATCTTGTCACTGTGATCTTGTGATTAATAATGTGAACTAATCTTATACCTCTAATCTTCCCATCAAGAGTCAGAACTACAGGTCACCTACTCCAGTGACTATGACCTCCTTGACCTCTGTCTCTCTGACCGCTGCTCCACGGACCGCTACTACAGCCACTGCCCCCCTCTTCCTCCCCGTTATCATCCCTCCTTCTAGCCTCCAGACCACCGCCGCTCCACCCCTCCCTCTCCCCCATCGCCTGCCCCCACTGAAGGTTCCACTGCCCACCCTGGCATGGCCACAGACCACGCATCTGCCACCCATTTCCACCCAGACTGAGGGAGGACAGACAGGCAACACCGACAGGACTGAAACCCCGGTACTGGTTAGAAGCCTGATAAGAACCAGGCTCCCACTCTCTCTGTCAGTCAGATCCACACACATGGTGTCACATTGAGGAAAGCTAGTGTAGATTTGTCAGATTATATCTGCACTGGAAAGATGTTTCAATGTTGTATTGTGTTTCTCAGGACACTAATGGAGATCTGTCAGGAGAAACCAATGAGATTGATGTTGAGGTAAAGGAGATTATCATCCTGCCTGATGAGATTGATTATGTTGAGGTAAAGGAGATGATCATCCTGCCTAATGAGATTGATTATGAGGAGGTAGAGGAGATGATCATCCTGCCTGATGAGGAAAGGTTCCAAGTGAAGCAAGAGAAGAAGGAAGAAGTGAAGGTAAAGGAGAAGAAGGAACAGGAGAATGAGACAGAGGAGCGGAAGAAATGCCGCAAGACCCTCGAGAAGAAGTGAGATTTAAGTAGACAGAAGATAATTATATAGTGGAGGGAGGGAAAAGCTAGCAGACAGACAGGACACATAAAAGGAGGTAGTAAAGGATGGTGTGACCACAGGAAATTGGTGGCACGGGAGGACGGGCTTGAGTTAATGGTTGGAGCAGAATCAGTGGAATGGTATTAAATAAATAAAACACAAGGTTCCCATGTTTTTGATGCCATTCCATTCGCTCCGTTCCAGACATTATTATGAACCGTCCTCCCTTCAGCAACCTCCACTGGGTGTGACTCACAATTTTGAAGTGTTGTAGTAGTGTCCGTATTGTTACATTCATGTCAGTGGTTACTGTCTCCCTCACAGCTTTATCAGATGTCTGAGGAAGATGTTTTGCTGTGGAGGCTGCTCTCAGAAATGCTGCAACTGAAATCTTCATCACACTGCAACCAGAGACCCAAAAACATGCACACACACACACACATACACACACACACACACACACACACACACACACACAAATGTGCGCCCACAGACATACACACACACACATACACACCAGGGATTTATTTCATCCTATTTTTCAATAAACATAAAATCCCATCCTGTTGTTTGTTTTGTTCAGATTGGCAGGTCTTGTCATTTTTTATTTTTTTTGTCCAGTGTTGGTTTTGGGAAGGCTCCATAGCTAGTAGAATAGAGTGGTCCTATTCATTCATTACAACTTTATAAGATTTAGCCTCTTCACTCTGGGAGACCTGTACACATTTGTCTCCTGGAGCCAAGAGGCTTTATAAGGTTGTGCCTGAAGGGAAAGTCAAGTATGAAGAGAAAAAGCTTGCATGCAGAATTGCTCACCAAACATACTTTTTGTCTAGGGTGTGCGGATTCAACATAGCCCTCTTTAGTTGTGTGTGGATTCCAATAATTTATATATACACCCCAGGAGGTTGGTGGCACCTTAATTTGGGAGGATGGGCTTGTGGTAATGGCTGGAGCTGAATGGTACCAAATGCATCAAACACATGGTTTCCATGTGCTTGACACCATTCCATTAGCGCCGTTCCAGCTATTATTATGAGCCATCCTCCCCTCAGTAGCCTCCTATGATATACATACAGTATGTTTATATACATAATTGGAGTCATTCATGCACTCTTCCTTGTGCATGAGCGCCTCCCTGTGGACACTCGCGAGGCCCCATGTGCAGATGTTATAGCGTTACACGACCAGCGTGGGGCGGTAGACCTCGATGCCCAACACATTGCTAAACCAGTCGCACTCGTACACATAAAGGACTAGGAAATATACAACATTTCAAACAAGGGGAGGCGACAAATAAGGAAAACAAAGGAGCCTCTAATTCAACGGGACGAACCGGTACATAGTCGTTAGCGTTTCAGACATCCGTGGAGAGTGATACGATCGAGTTTGTAAGGTTTGATATTGTATTTGTCATTTGGATGACACAATTAGCTGGCCTGCCTGCATTGGCCAATGATGTTCGCTAACGCCAGGCAGTTATCTGTCTGACTATCGACGTTAGCCAGCTAGCGGAGGCCTGTCAAAGCTTTTCACGTTATTTGTTAGCTGCTACACGAGACGTTCAAGACCTTGAACTTAAAAAATAGCAAGCAAATGTTGTGATCTTCCTAACTATCTTCAACTACAGTAGTTAGTACAGTAACTAGCTAGCCGGCGCTCTTATAGCCAGCTAACGTTAGCTAGCCAACTAACTAGATTTCTGGTTAACGTTAGCTAGTCAGACAGCATTGCCGTTGTGGTAGTTAAGTTAGCAAGCGAGCTAACTAGTAATATTTAAAGGCCTGTTGTGTATTTAGGCCTCCCGTATGGACCACAATATGAGACGTCAGTTGGCAGGATTGCACGACTTTGTGGACACTACCTAGCAGTTTACAATTAGCCAACACGAAATATTGTGCGCAGACGCTGGCTGACATCTGCACCACACACCCTATTTTGAGGCTCCATGGCATGGATAACGAGGGCGGTTCCCTGTTTTAGCGCTTGCTGATGTTAGCTAAGCTACATTAGCAATGAGCGAGTGATGCAAGAATGTTTTGGTAGTTCATAGTTCGCAACTGCACACGTTGTCTTCCAACTTGCTAGCTACACTACTCTTCTTTCCAATGTCTATCTCCAATGCTAGCCCGTACTACTAGTTAAATTAGGGACCATTACCAGTCTAGTAGGCTACCATTATCGCACGAGTTGAACGTACTATTAACGTTACCAAAATCATGGAAATGCACCACAATTGTTTCCAAAGACACTCTGCTTGCTAGTTGGCTATGTATGCAATCTGCACAGATACAATTGTGAATTCGTTATTCTCTATCTAGTACTTAACCAACCACTTTAAACATTTTACATCTGTTTTGTCCGCTTATCTACATCATTCTAATAACTAAAGGGGGTCACGTTGGAATAGAGCGGAGTTCTGGGGCCTCCCCTTCATCCACGTTTTGGTTTCTGACCTAACACTACACAGCTGATTTAAAATAACCAACTCATCAAGTTTTGATTATCTGAATCCACTGTGTAGTGTTAGGGCAAAAACCAAAACGTTTGGGAAACCCTGGAGTAGAGGAGTGCTGCCTACATTTAATTAACTTTAGCCTGCGAGTGAAATATGGATTGAACACTTGGTGAAGTCGAAAGGTGCCCAGAGATTCAGTTCAAACCAGGGGCGGGTGTCTGTGTTTCTATTTTAATCTGTTAACATGGGACACATCAGATATGACCAGGCTAGGTCTTGCTTTAGTGCTAGTTGGTTATATTCTTGGCTCCAGTGTTGCCAAAGTAGACTGACTGACTGGTCTGGTACATCACCCTGTGTCTCGTTCATTATCCACTACATTCTGGGAGTAACTTCACTGGTCTTGGCTGTACACATAACAGTGCTATTGGAATCCATGTTGCGTTTTGATAGCTGAGGAATGCTCAACTCTTCTCTTTTATATCGAGGAGAAGTTGATTATTGATAACAGGTTGTGTGATTTGACGGCAACAACATTGAGTTGCCATCAATCAATATTTTTATCGACTACAACCACCTACTTTCCTGATTTGTGTTGCTCAACTCCGTGTGAAAGTGCTTGTGCCAACTGAATCTGTTTTACGTAGTACATCAAGGCTGTTGCGTCTCCAGTTAAGCAACAACGAGGAGAACGTAGGTTGTATTCAATGAAAGTATGAATTTCAGTATTCCCAGTGAAAGAACCACAGTTAGTTACAAACTTAGGTACATGTAGGCATTTTTAAGAATTTAGATTTTTACAAGTATCGCCTGAGGGGACTCAATGGTGTTGCTATCAAATCACGCAACCTGTTATTAATAACTCAACTCCATAATATAAGGGACTTCAGTGTTCCTCAGCTATTTTGGACTAGCTGCATTGTCATGGATGTTCTAAAATGGGGGACATTTTAAGTAAGTCTCCTTTCTGCACCCTTTACATACAAACTGCACCCATCCCTCTGTGGTGTGAATTCAACCCTGCCTTATTCGACAAATGTAGCACCACTGATGTCAGATTGACACCTTGAACAGTGGTGATACAGCATAGTACCGGGGCAGCAGGTAGCCTAGTGGTTAGAGAGTTGGACCAGTAACCCAAATCCCAGAGCTGACATGGTAAAAATCTGTCTTTCTGCCCCTGAACAAGGCAGTTAACCCACTGTTCCTAGGCCATCATTGAAAATAAGAATTTGTTCTTAACTGGCTTGCCTAGTTAAATTTGGGAATTCGAGGGCCGCCAGTTGCCCATCCCTTGCCCTAGATAAAAGCTCAGTGAGAGAAGGTCTCACGTGTCCCACTGAGGGGCTCATGTATTCCCCCGGCTCTCACTGCTCTAGATACGGTTATAAGCACCTTACAGTTTGTCTGGGGAGGGGTGTGTGAGAGAATATGTGGTGGGTTTGTGTTGTTTACACTAGTGGGGAGAAGTACCGGTAAATGGAGGTTTCTGTGACCTTAACAACACTAGAAGGGGTCATGTAGAGGCCCCTTTGGAGTAGGGTAGGGCAGTGGACGTTCTACCTCTGGTCAGTGGTAGTCAATGATTACAATCAGTCATGTCTCCATGTCACCTCCTCTTATGATGCAACTGGTCAGTAAAACCAATCAATTTGATCCATAGATAAAGTAAACACAACTCCTGCAGTTAGCCTGCCCTTTCAACAACCTCATGCACAATTAGAGTAATGATATTAGAGTAATATCAAATCTCAGTATGAGGGTGAGGATCAACATTTTGCTTCCACCTCTTTTAACTGTTTCCTGTCTTCAGATCAATCTGTTTAGCCTGCCCCTCTACATCCTGTTGTTTCTTAGCACTATGAATCTTAGTGTCAGTATGACTTATGAATTGTGAGTCAGTAGGTTATGAATTGTGAGTTAGTAGAATCATACTGATACAAAGATACATGATGAATAGTGAGTCACATTGTTAGTGCCTTTACTGATTTGGCTCCTCCTCACTGAGCTCTCTGAGTCTGTACTGATGCAGTTTGAACAACTGTCACAGTTTGGTTTAGTCTTTCTCGGCAGAGCCCTTTCTTTCTCTCTTTCTCATTTATCATCTCCAGTTGATATTTTCTCTCTTTCCTGTGGATAGGTAGGACTGTGCACTCGCTACTTGGTCTACCACGGTAACCACCACCACCATGCCGTTCCCCTTTGGCAAGTCCCACAAGTCGCCGGCGGACATCGTCAAGAACCTGAAGGACAACATGACGGTGTTGGAGAAACACGACATCTCTGACAAGAAGGCTGAGAAGGTAAACACAAAGACATACAGACAGTACCTCCTAGTTATACCTCTCTCCCACTACTCTTAACTTGATTAGTGACCTCAGAAATTCTATGGAAGCGATGGAGTGGGGAATTTCAAACCCCTCCCTCTAAGAGTTTGAATTGACTACAGTGTAAATAAATAAATAGGCAGGCCTCTCCAAATCTGTTCCTGGAGAGCTACCCTTCTGTAGTTTTTCATTCCAACCCTAGCTGTAACTAACCTGATTCAGCTTATCAACCAACTAATTATTAGAATCAAGTGTGGTAGATTAGGGTTGGAGTGTGAACCTACAGGACGGTCGCTCTCTGGAAACAGGGTTGGAGTGTGAACCTACCGGACGGTTGCTCTCTGGGAACAGGGTTGGAGTGTGAACCTACCGGACGGTTGCTCTCTGGGAACAGGGTTGGAGTGTGAACCTACCGGACGGTCACTCTCTGGGAACAGGGTTGGAGTGTGAACCTACCGGACGGTCACTCTCTGGGAACAGGGTTGGAGTGTGAACCTACCGGACGGTTGCTCTCTGGGAACAGGGTTGGAGTGTGAACCTACCGGACGGTCGCTCTCTGGGAACAGGGTTGGAGTGTGAACCTACCGGACGGTCGCTCTCTGGGAACAGGGTTGGAGTGTGAACCTACCGGACGGTCGCTCTCTGGGAACAGGGTTGGAGTGTGAACCTACCGGACGGTCGCTCTCTGGGAACAGGGTTGGAGTGTGAACCTACCGGACGGTCGCTCTCTGGGAACAGGGTTGGAGTGTGAACCTACCGGACGGTCGCTCTCTGGGAACAGGGTTGGACCCCAGGTGTAATATGGTATCTGTGTTTTGAAAATATATATGAACAAAAGAAATTGCCTGTCATGTTTGACTAGAAACATTGGTCCCAACAACCTGTTGAGGGTTTCCTTTCATAACAAGCCATCTCTACACTCTGAAGAAAGTGTATGATGGGATAATCTCAGTACAACATGGGATGGTGGGTGTTAGGGGTTAGCTAGGTCAGAGGAAACAGTATGGTGACTGATGGAGAGCTAGCTTATATAATGTAGAGAGCTCATTTCATCTGTGTCTGGCTCTGTGTGTGTCCAGGCCACGGAGGAGGTGTCTAAGAGCCTCGTGGCGATGAAGGAGATTCTGTACGGCACCAATGAGAAGGAGCCCCAGACAGAGGCGGTGGCCCAGCTGGCCCAGGAGCTTTACAACAGCGGCCTGCTCAGCACCCTCGTAGCTGACCTGCAGCTCATCGACTTTGAGGTGAAACACTTTTACACTGTGTTTGTTTGTCTTTGGGACAGATGCAGGGATATGAGAGATTTCTTTTGAGATGCTGACTAGAAAGGTGAGTCTCCTTTGGGAGGAGTGATATAGATGAGAGAGACCGATTTGTGTCGCTGTACAGAAAGAGTCGAGACTGACTGTGTTCAGTCTCTTCTACTGGCACATGGACATGCTTTCACAGGGACATTTCCTCACTGCAGTGTGTGTGTGTGTGTGTAGACTTCACTCAGTGTGTCAGTGTGGTGTGATTCTCCTCTTCCTCTTTGACACGCTCAACCTCCACATCCTTCAGTTGGTCTGGGTCATTCTCACCCATCAGAAGAGACATCTGTCTTAGCTATTCCTGCTATAGAGAGGCTGAAATTGATAATGGGTGCAAAAACAACGCAATGATACTAATACGTGAATGTTTTTATCACCATAACATGTATAAGAACATTGAATTCAGAATTTAGCTTCAGAAAAACTTTATGGCTGACCCTTTGGGATTTGTAACACTTTTCTGACATTGCTTCATGTCATTTCTGTACAACATCAGGGTAAGAAGGATGTGGCTCAGATCTTCAACAACATCTTGAGGCGTCAGATCGGGACGCGGACGCCCACGGTGGAGTACCTCTGTACTCAGCAGAACATTCTCTTCATGCTGCTCAAAGGGTGAGGCCTGGGGTGCCCAAACTCACACTACAACCTGTCATTTACAATGTTTGGGTGTCGTGTTTTTGTGTTGGTTACCACATTGTCTCAATACAAAATAATTAAATGCATCGAAATAGAAAGATAACTATTGCAGAAGTTGACAGAAAGCAGATATTGATAGTAATAACTGGAGACTTAACAATGTCCTATATCAGGGATCATCAACTAGATTCAGCCATGGGCAGATTTCTTTATTTTTTATTGAGTGGATGGTCGGGGACCAGAACATAATTACAAATCATTTGTAGACTGCAAATTTACTGAAAGAAACCCAAACAGATGTGTGTGACTAATACACAATCATTTCAAACCTTGCTTACATTTGTATACGATGTGTCTCTATTATGTGTGGGAATTCTTGAACAGATTTCTTATAGTAAAATCACTTGGAACTGATTTTCTGGTGTTTTTACAGTCAGAAATGGATCATTATTTTTTAAAGTACCGGACACTCCTGAACTATCTTGTACTTAGCTGTTTTTAAAAAGCTTAGCCTGTATTCTCTTCTCTTTCTCTATTTGATAGGCTATATGAATGACTGTTGGCAATGCTTCATTGTTTTATGTATGTCTTTTTCCCAATCAAACAATGAATGTAAAGGAGTTCCATTTCAAAGTACTTTTTCTCGCCTAAAAACACAAGTTAGCCAGAGGACTAATAATGAGGGAGAACAAAGCATATCAATATCCTATAGAAACATCTAATGACCAGTTTAAGCTTATTAAGAAAGAAATGATCAGTGCAGACCATGAATATCCCTCCAAGCGAGGTTTAAATGCTTTACGACAATTTAAAGTTGGGAACATCAGCTTATTTCCCAAATATTGTAGCCTACGAAGGAGTTGTCCTAAAGTTGTGGTGTTCATAAATAACAGAGATGAGTGTCTATAGCCTAAGACTAGGCATAGGCTATCAATCACAGCTTTATGATAGATAGAAGAAACAACGTTTATTTTCCTGTTTTTATGAGGCAATTATTATCCAGTTGTGAAGACGGTAGACTGTTTCTATCCAGCCCATGATGTAGTCTTATAACCTACATGACCAAAGTATGTGGACACCTGCTCGTTGAACATCTCATTCCAAAATCATGGGCATTAATATGGAGTTGGTCCCCCCTCCACTCTTCTGGGAAGGCTTTACAATAGATGTTGGAACATTGCTGCAGGGACTTGCTTCCATTCAGCTACAAGAGCATTAGTGAGGCCGAGCACTGATGTTGGGCGTTAGGCCTGGCTCAAAGGCGGCGTTCCAATTCATCCCAATGGTGTTCGATGGGGTTGAGGTCAGGGCTCTGCAGGCCAATCAAGTTCTCCCACACTAACCTCAACAAACCATTTCTGTATGGATGTCGTGTTGTACACGGGGGCATTGTCACGGTGAAACAGGAAAGGGCCTTCTCCAAACTGTTACCACAAAGTTGTAAGCACAGAATCATCTAGAATGTCTTTGTATGTTGTAGCATTAAGATTTCCCTTCACTGGAACTAAGGGGCCTAGCCCGAACCATGAAAAACAGCCCCAGAACTTTATTCCTCTTCCACCAAACTTTACAGTTGGCACTATGCATTGGGGCAGGTGTTTCCACTGCTCCAGTGTCCAATGGCGCCGAGCTTTACACCACTCCAGCCGATGCTTGGAATTGCGCTTGGTGATCTTAGGCTTGTGTGCTGCTGCTTGGCCATAGAAACCCATTTCATGAAGCTCCCGACGAACAGTTCTTGTGCCGACGTTGCTTCCAGAGTCTGTTTGGAACTCTGTAGTGAGTGTTGCGCTTCAGCACTCGGCGGTCTTGTTCTGTGTGGCCTACCACTTTACAACTGAGCTGTTGTTGCTACTAGACATTTCCACTTCACAATAACAGCACTTGTGCCCCAGTTGACCGGGGCAGCTCCTGCAGGGCAGAAATTTGACCAACTGACTTGTTCGGAAGGTGGCATCCTATGACGGTGTCATGTTGAAAGTCACTGAGCTCTTCAGTACGGGCCACTCTACTGCCAGTGTTTGTCTATGAAGATTGCATGGCTGTGTGCTCAATATTTATATACCTGTTTGGGGGGGGGGGCAATAGGGGGCGATAGCATTGTATGTCAATGTTTTATCGGTACATAATTACGTTAGGACTAAGGTTGACATCGCCCAACCCTACTTGCGTCGTAATAACGGGATACCTCCTTCCTATTCAAATGTCCACCTGGTAGGTACGAGTCTCCAGAGATCGCTTTGAACTGTGGCATCATGCTGAGGGAGTGTATCAGGCACGAGCCACTGGCCAAGATCACTCTGGGGGCCGAGCAGTTCTACGACTTCTTCAGATACGTGGAGATGTCCACGTTCGACATCGCTTCAGACGCATTCGCCACTTTTAAAGTGAGTTTTCCAAAATGACTGCGGTTTTTCTCAGAACTGTAATATCTCAGACCCCCTAGTATCTCAGACCCCCTAGTATCTCAGACCCCCTAGTATCTCAGACCCCCTAGTATCTCAGACCCCCTAGGACCGTGGCTTTCTTGGGACCTAGATAGAGGGCCTGCATTTTTAGCTCATTGGTTAAAATACCTGTATATTTTCCTCTTCCAGGACTTGCTAACGAGACACAAGATTCTGAGTGCAGAGTTCCTGGAGCAGCATTACGACAGGGTAAGTCCTCCACATCGTGCTGAAATGTAACCCGGCGAGGACACATCTCCATGACGCGTTTCTTTGAATTCTCCTTTTTCTGAATAGCAACCTGTCCTGGTTAACAGAGCTTTTTAAGACTGAGGTCACGCCAGGATAAGCTGAGTTTATTTGTGCTAAACCCCAGCCTGACAACGGAGTATTTCAGAGACATCTGAGATCCATGAAAAGTATACCAGGGAATATGGAAATGACCTTGGCAGCACAGTACTCAGTACCTAACAACAAAAAAAACAGGCATTCGACACTGTGGCTGTTTTGAATACAAGGCACCTCCCTGTCTATCGGTGTGAGAATGTCACTAGTTGGCTTCTCACCGAGTTTGCAAACAAGCAGATGCACTCTGAAATAGCGCTTGACATTCACTATGATTCTTTCTCCTCCCCTCCCTCCAGTTCTTCAGTGAATATGAGAAGTTACTCCACTCTGAGAACTACGTGACTAAAAGGCAATCCCTCAAGGTAAGAACGTTGGTCCTGTTGTCATAAAAAGCTGTCAATTGTATTTGTATGTATACCTGTTTTTGAGGGCTCAGTATAGATGATCTCTTACATGGTGTTTGGTTACTGAATATCACCAAGCTGACTGATGTCGCATCAGTCTGTGGATGTAGTAGGTTTTCGATACATTTCATCTGCCTGGTAACGGCCTCTTATTTTTGCCAATGCATAGCAGTATCTTCACTTTGCCTTGTGTAAACCCAACTGTTTATATAGTTTTAGCTGAATCTTGTTTTAAACCTGGCATTTAAATTAATTATTACTTTATCACCTACCACAGACTAATTGCAATTTATTACTTAATGTTTTTTGTCACACTGAAACAATCTAGTTGCTGGGAGAGCTACTTCTCGATCGACACAATTTCACCATCATGACGAAATACATCAGCAAGCCAGAGAACCTCAAGCTAATGATGAACCTTCTTCGAGACAAAAGCCGCAACATCCAGTTTGAGGCCTTCCATGTCTTCAAGGTAAAATAAAAAACGAGAGACTAGCACAAGGCTATAGCAGGCGGTGCAATTTGATGAGTTTAGTTAGATTGTAAGAATAATTTCTCCTCTTCCTTCCCCTGTAGGTGTTTGTGGCCAACCCCAACAAGACACAGCCCATCTTGGACATTCTTCTGAAGAACCAGACCAAACTCATCGAGTTCCTCTCCAAGTTCCAGAACGACAGGACGGAGGACGAACAGTTCAATGATGAAAAGACGTACCTGGTCAAACAGATCAGAGATCTGAAGAGGCTGTCCCCCCAGGAGGCCTGAGGGAGGGGCTTAAGGGGTCCAGACAACATCTGGATAACGGACTCATCAGCAGCCGCTGCTGTTCTGGTTTTTACACCATTTTGAGGAGGAAAAAAAAATTACACGCCCACATCAGGTCATCAAGAAGTCTCCCGCTCATTCTGCTGTTCAATGCAACGGACATTCGATTTATTTTATTTTTTTCCATTTTTATTTCCAGTATCTCCTTTTAAAAAGATGAACATAATAGATGCTGCTTGTTTCTTCTACATTAAGACATGTGGAAGGGTAATATCAACACAACAAAGGTCATTCAAACATAGTAACAATGAAATCTACATTTGAGTGCTATGCAGACTTCTGACACACACGTAGTGCTATAATATCAACATAAACCTTGAGATGAAAAGGTACTAGCAAAGTGAGCATGGTTGCATGCCTTGTTCGAATGTGACCGATAAATCGCTGTACTTGGCTAAACGCTGGCCCTGTCTACTTAGTGTCACAGTCTGCAAAAAGCACGTACCAGCTACAACTCTTATCTATGCTTTCATCGTATACAGCAGCAACAGTGATACATTTTGAAATGGGCTCTCCAGTGGCCTCATACCAAACCATGCAGCTATTGGTGTGTTGTGAAACAGCACAAAGCGAATGATATGGGTTAAATGCTAGATATTATTTCAGTACAGGGCTGACTTGTTCTGGTACAGGGTGAACATGTACATATGACTTTTATTTTTGCTTTGTAGATTTTGTTGAAACATTGACAAATGAATATATATATTTTACCTTAAATCAAGTTTTTCGGTAATTCTAATCAAAAATCTGTCTTTTTTTTTTTTGCTTTTCATTTTACTGCTGAATTTAAATGGTGGCTGGTTCTTCTTTGTACATAATGTCCAGCCAGGGCCAGCTCTTACATTGTTAACCTAGAAGACATTACTAATAATTAGTACAGCTGGGGAATGTAATGGTATTAGCCCAGATCTCTTAATCCTCTTTTCTTTCCGTCTGTATTTCAGTAACTCGGACGACTAAAATGTGCTGGGGTGCCAGGACAGTGGGGTGGAGGGGAGGCCAGGAGGGAATGGGATGGGGCAAGGTGATAACTAAAACATCAAGCCTGTGTGTTTGTGCTGAGCAGCCAGCCAATGGTCACCTTCCCCTGCTCAGACGTTGCATGTATCAACCAATGGTTGCGTGCCATGTCATCCACTGAGAGATTGCTATAACATGTGGTTAGCTGATACGTAAAATATATCCGATACAAGCATTGTAAGTTCGAACTGGCAGGTGTCAGCGATGCCTGGGTAGAGGAACACGCCCTCCATCACCCAACTGGATTCTGATCCGGGGGGGGGGTTGAGGGGGATTTCAGAGAATCTCATCATTCTCCCCCCCACTCATCCACTCTGGTTTATTATGATATTCACTGCTGTCTGGTGGTGTTGCACCATATCTAGTGAGCTTCAGGAGTTGACAATTACTTGGCACATTCAGATGTTTCCCCTTTACCACCCAGTTTGAGCCTTTTTCATTGGGGTTGAAATTCCAGTACCATTCCAGAGCATTAAGTATGTTCTTTGGAGATTGTTTAAATGTTTACTTTACACTGACTGCGCTAATCTGCCATTTGAAACACGGTATTTATTTGAGGGATGGAGTTGATTGGATGATATGAATATATTGCATATATACCACTCAAAAGACATGTTGACTTGCAGTGAAGGATATGGTCAGAGAGTAGTGTTGAGCCAAGTGCTTTTGACTGAAAGCTCAAGATATCCCAATAGATGGCAGATCAACCATTTCATTGTGCAAACCAACAGAGACCAGTATTCCTCAATGCATACTTAAATTGCATGTTCCTCTACTGGCTGCATGGTACTCTCTACAAGCAATGTTGTACTGGAATTTTCTTCCAAAAATAACAAATGAACATTTGAGATAGCTTGAAATTATTTGGCTATGTCTAACCTTTGACTCCAGTCCCAGCACATTGAATGTGTGGGTGCTTTCAGTAGTGTCAAAGGCTTTGGCCTTACCATCTAAACATAAATAAATGAAAAACATTTGGAATAAATTTAACCTTTGCTCAGTGTTAATTGTTTCTCATTGTCCTTTCCTGTATCTGTCTGCTGAATGTATGGAAGAGTAAAATCTTTTTTTTATCCAGCACACAAGCACTCAATTTACGGTATATACCCTATCCTGGATGTTGACGACGTGTGCGTTATTTAGCCATGGATACTTGGCTATTGTAGCCTTTTCTTTTTATAAACAGAATGTGCTAATGATACCGCCTAATTATCAGTTCCCCCTTTCTCTATTTTTTTTCACGGACGGTACTCTTCACACACTACTCATCATCACGTAGACGTAACTCATTCCAGTGCCTGTGCCTTTAAGTGGGCTTAAAAGTCAAACTTCCGGTAGATTGATACCACCAGCTATATTGTATCGGTAACAACAGAAGAGGCTCGCATACGAAAGGGGATCTAGCTACTGTAGCTAGAAAGAATCGAAACCCACCCGACCAGTCTTTGACAGGGACAGCCATGGTGAAGATCACTTTCCAGTCCGTCGCGGGACAGAAAGCCGAGAAGGAGCAGAATGATGGCGACAAAACCGACATTCTCATAACCCATCCAATGGTAAATTAGTGATGCATTTCTCTGTTGTGGTTGGCAACATATATCGCTTTGTGTGCTGTGCCCTTCGATAAAACATAGCTAGCTAGCGCTACTTCCAGCAATTATGAAGTTACGCGTGGTGGGCTGTCAAGCGTCTGCAGGGCATTTTACCGGTACAATCATCGACGTAACAGGAGCATTTTAACGTTATTTGACAGCAGAGCAGCCATTGTCATGTATAAGGAAATAAAACGATGCTCTGCGGCTAACGAGCTCTTAGTGGACATTTTGCCAAATAGTCTACGGATAAAGGGGAACTGCTAACATTACTATTGAACATAGTTAAGTGGATGTTCTTAGACCGATTAGCTTTATTGACATAAATTATTTAGGCCAACGTTAGGCTCTGAGAATTTAACTCTAATGTTGTCAATATTGGAGTTAAATTCTTAGCTGTAAGAACCTAAACCAAGAAGGATCAAATTGTTATTTAAACATAGGTCTATAATGTTGGCTGTGGGTTATGAATAATTATTGTATCTCTTGGAAAATGTGACTGGATTACAATAAAAACATGTTTACCAAACAGGCAGCAGACAAAATGGCAGATGGAGGTTACTGCTGGCCATGCAAGTTCATATTTAATAAGTAGCATCACTGTGCCAGCAGTAGGCTACAGTCCTCAACTTGTGATGCAGTCGTTCAAGGAAAGCTTGGCTTCTCAGCATCCTGCTGTTTCAAATCCAATAAAATAATAAAATATGCATTTCTTTCAGTCAGCCCCCTGCATTCTGTAATGAACTACAATGAAAGCCTGAGACAAGTATTCGATCAAAGGTTTGAAATATGCATCTTCACCAATTAGGCTGCATGTGTGCCTGTTTTTATCTCAAGGGTAAATTGGCAGTTACCTTCTATAATATAGTGTTTGTTGGAAATGTAGACAGACTGACTGAAAATGTGACGATAATCTAAGGCCCTCCTATCTCAATCAGCAGGGAAGAACAATGGTAAAAGTCTCTGTGGGGAAAACACACACAGCGAAAATGATGCCTAGTCTATCCCTTCATCCTTGTGCATCTTCTCTCCTAGTTTATCCTTCACCACAGGTTGTCATAACACTAAGATTTGTGCTTTGATAGTCTGTGAGCTGTTTTCATACATAGGCAATAGCCGTGTCAGGAGATTTTCAAGTACCAGCTAAGAATAGCTTGCTTTGTTGTCTCCTATGCACAGAGCTCATCCTCTAGGATAAATGTACCTGTACACCCACCTATCCACCCACGTAGTTGCACATATACGGTAGAAAGGATTTCTGCTCACATTCATCACGTTATGTTAATTATCATGAATGGTTACGTGAGCGGTGTAGGCTACAATCGTGCGCCTATTGCCAACCCGTGTCACCCTGCCAACAAACCGGTTGAGCGTGTGACAGAGGCAGATGGGGTGAGAGACTGGGGGTGGTGTTACTCTCTGTCTTTAGAAGTGCCATGTTACTAGCCACTCTGTTATCCATCTCTGCCTCCCACGTTGCTGTTCCACTGCTAAAACATGCAGATTTATTCTATCTAAGACCAGGAACATAATGCACTCTTAACCCCACCTGACTTAGTCTGCCCTGTTGTGATGTGCCTCCATAGAATATCTGTGAAACACTAGCTTTTCAACAAGTACCAAAGCCTTACCAGTAAGCTTCGTCTGAGCTTCTTCTGTAGAGTGAGGCAGCCTGCTGTAGAAGTACACTGCCTGGACAGGACACTAGCCTGTGTTTATGTATGTGGCCCTGTGTCTCTCCCTGTCAGGAGGATGAGGAGGAGCTGGTTCTGCCTCTGCGCTCAGGGAGATCTCCTCTGAATGGCCTATGCTGCCTGACCTTTGGCCTGGTGGTCTTCATGTCTGGTCTGGTGTTGGCCTCCATCTATGTCTACCGCTACTACTTCATACCCCAGGTACCTAGAACCTACATCCAGTGACAGCATGAGACAATACTCTTATATCGCTCTGTCCTCTGGTCCTACACTATATATAAAAGTATGTGGACACCCCTTCAAAAATGTGGATTTGGTTATTTCAGCCACCCCGTTGCTGACAGGTGTATCAAATCGAGCACACAGCAATGCAATCTCCATAGACCAACATTGGCAGTTGACTGGCCTTACGGAAGAGCTCAAGGACTTTGAACGTGGCATCGTCAGAGGATGCCACCTTTCCAACAAGTCAGTTCGTCAAATTTCTGCCCTGCTAGAGCTGCCCTGGTCAACTGTATGTGCTGTAATTGTGAAGTGGAAATGTCTAGGGGCAACAGCGGCTCAGCCACAAAGTGGTAGGCCACACAAGCTCACAGAATGGACCGCTAGAGCGCATAGCATGTAAAAATTGTCCGTCCTCGGTTGCAACACTCACTACCGAGTTACAAACTGCCTCTGGAAGCAACATCAGCACAATAACTGTTCGTCAGGAGCTTCATGAAATGGGTTTGCATGACCGAGCAGCCACAGACAAGCCTAAGATCACCATGAGCAATGCCATGCGTTGGGTGGCGTAAAGCTCACAGCCATTGGACTCTGTAGCAGTGGAAAGTCCGACAGACAAATCTTGGTTTGGCAGATGCCAGGAGAACGCTTCCTTCCCGACTGCATTGTGCCAACTGTAAAGTTTGTTGGAGGAGGAATAATGGTCTGGGGCTGTTTTTCATAGTTCGGGCTAGGCCCCTTAGTTCCAGTGAAGGGAAATCTTAACGCGACAGCATACAGTACGATGACATTCCAGAGGATTCTGTGCTCTCAACTTTGTGGCAACAGTTTGGGGAAGGCCGTTTCCTGTTTCAGCATGACAATGCCCCTGTGCATAAAGCGAAGTCCATACAGAAATGGTTTGTCGAGATCGGTGAGGAAGAACTTGATTGGCCTGCACAGAGCCCTGACCTCAACCCCATCAAACACTTTTGGGATGAATTGGAACACCGACTGTGAGCCAGGCCTAATCGCCCAACATCAGTGCCCAACCTCACTAATGCTCTTGTGGCTGAATGGAAGCAAGTCCCTGCAGCAATGTTCCAACATCTACTGTAAAGCCTTCCCAGAAGAGTGGAGGCTGTTATAACAGCAAAGGGAGACAAACTCCATATGAATGATTTTGGAATGAGTTGTTGATCGAGCAGGTGTCCACATACTTCACATGTAGTGGGTCTTCTGATGTTGAATTTCTAAATGTGCATCCTGGTTTAACTGTCTCTGGTGGTGGTATAACGTACATTTTGAGGTCAGTTGTTTATCAGACATTGGTCCTTCTTTCCCAGTCTGAGACCATGAAACGTTCAATAATAGCAGTGACTGTGATAATGAGGATGATAGTTAGTGATTGCCTTGCTAACGGTTCCCCTGTGCCTTGACCTAGATCCCAGAGGAGAGTCTGTTCCACTGCAGGGTTCGTTATGAGGACTCTGTATACGCCCCTCTGAGAGGCAGACAGGAGCTGGAGGAGAACGTGGGCATCTACCTGGAAGACAACTATGAGCAGATCAGCGTGCCTGTGCCCCACTTTGGAGGAAGCGACCCTGCTGACATCATCCACGACTTTCACAGGGTGAGGAGGACTAGGCACATCCACGCACGTACCCACACACCTGATGTAGAGTCAATCGGCCAGGTTTTTGACATGCATAGTTTTATTTAGTTTAGTTTCTGTCTGTCACCAGGGACTGACTGCCTACCATGACATCGCTCTGGACAAATGCTATGTCATCGAGCTCAACACCACCATCGTTATGCCCCCACGGAACCTCTGGGAACTGCTGGTCAATGTTAAGGTAACATAAAGCCTGTCTCTCTCACTTTCTGTTTGAGATGCCATCATTTTCCACAGCTTATTATTCCCTCTTTGTCCCCGTCTCTCTCTCTCTGCCTCTGTCTTTCTGTCTCTCTCAATTGAAGGGGGTTTAATGGCCTGGGAAACATGTTTACATTGTCAACGCAAGTGCAATGGATAATAAACTAAAGTGAAATAAACAATAAAAAATGAACAGTAAACATTACTCACAAGTTTCAAAGGAATGGAGGCATTTGACATGTCATTATGGCTATGTACAGTGTTATAATGATGTGCAAATAGTCTCTCTCATTCTCTCTGAACTCTAAACCTGTCCACCCCCCCCCCCCTGTGTTTAGAAGGGGACATACCTGCCCCAGACCTACATTATCCAGGAGGAGATGTTTGTGACAGGGAGGGTTCACAACATGCGCCAGCTGGGGCCCTTCATCTACCGCCTGTGTAACGGCAAGGACACATACCGCCTGAAACGCCGCACCCGCAGACGTGAGTCGGAAGGGGGGGGTTCAGAGATTTGTATTAAGGTTGTGCGGGTCATTCAGGGTCTGAATGGTCTACCTATTCTCTTGTCTAATAAAAGTCTTTCACTGTCTGACCTGTAGGCATCAACAAACGGGAAGTGGCGAACTGCCATCGTATCCGCCACTTTGAGAACACGTTTGTGGTTGAGACGGTCATCTGTGATGGAGTGTAAACTGTTACCTCAGCTTGACCTTCTGGCACGACATCCTAAGGCACAGCCACCTCTCCAGCCACTGTAGCGCATCCCTGTGTAGATACTTAGAATGACCATTCAGTTGCACTTTAACTATGGTTTTGTTATTTTTTTCCATATGTCTAACTATCTTCTTTATAAACACACTGTTTATTTTAGGAATTGTCAGTAGTGAGGTTTTCCTTGTGTTTCCTGGCTGCAATAATAATGTTTTTCTCTGTAATTTACCTTGGATGAAATAGTTTCATGTAGCAGAACCACTAAGCCAATTATGATAGGGAGGTATAGGGAGGTTTTTCCACTTAAGAAAACTGTGATGGCCTTGGTTGTCAGGGAAGACAACAGTTTCCAAGTGTTGTCATGGCGACTACTTGATTTCCCTGCTCTTGAAATTACTGCGCGTGAAATCCTGCTACTGTCAGCCACCGCCTGACCTAATGTTGTCGCATCGCTCTCAGCTTTCTCTTGCTCTCTGTCTCACTGTTTGTCTGTCACAACCCCCCCCCCCCCCCCCCAGCACACCTCATGCTTCTCTTTTGTATTTCTTCTTCTTTAGCTCAGTCACCCTATCAAAGTAAAGGAAACCATGAATGTGAGTTTAAGAACCCTACAAAGTGAGTTAAGAACCAGTGTCCCTACAAAGTGAAGTAGACAAATTGGCCATTATTAGTCTTTGTGTGTGTTTGCTCCTGTATGTAAGGCCTCAGAAGTATAGAATCATGTACATGACACTTAATGTAGTTATGTAATATTATACCAGATTATTTCCAGCCAAGCTGCCCTTCTCCCTGTGAACGTGTCAAAGAATGTTTCTCCCTCCTTATTGATGCCCCTCATCACCTCTTATTGTTTATATTTCAGGGGAGGTCGAGCTTCTCCCTGTGAACGTGTCAGAATGTTTCTCCCTCCTTATTGATGCCCCTCATCACCTCTTATTGTTTATATTTCAGGGGAGGTCGAGCTTCTCCCTGTGAACGTGTCAGAATGTTTCTCCCTCCTTATTGATGCCCCTCATCACCTCGTATTGTTTATTTCAGGGGAGGTCGAGCTTCTCCCCCTTCATTTGCACTCTTTATCAATGCTTTTGAGTCATTCTAGTTCAATTCTGTCATTTATTTTTCACCCTGCATGTGTGTTTCTCTAAGGATAAACCGCACTGTTAGAATCTTTTCTAAGAGCACGTTTAAAGCCTTGGTCCAGAGTCAGAGACTGGACTAAAGTAGTGATTGCTGTGAAGGAGTTTATTATATCATATGCTAATATATACCTTAGACAGGTCTGTATATTTTGTCTGCTGGTGAAGTCTTCTCTGTGAATAAAGTAGTTAAAACACCCAGGGGCTTCTATCCCTTGTTCTTTCTAAATAACTGTTACCACAAGGCACTACGGAGGGTACTGCGTACGACCCAGTACATCACTGGGACTAATTTTCCTAGCATCTCTATACCAGGCGGTGTCAGAGGAAGGCCCTAAAAATTGTCAGACTCCAGCCACGCTAATCATAGACTGCCCTCTCTGCCACCGCATGGCAAGCGGTACCAGAGTGCCAAGTCTAGGTCCAAGAGGCTTCTAAACAGCTTCTACCCCCACAAGCCATAAGACTCCAGAACATCTAATCAAATGGCTACCCAGACTATTTTCATTGCCCCCCCCCCCTTTTAACGCTGCTGCTACTCTCTGTTACTACTATGCATATAGTCACTTTATCTCTACTGCACATTGACTCTCTACCAGTACCCCCTGTATATAGCCTCCACATTGACTCTCTACCAGTACCCCCTGTATATAGCCTCCACATTGACTCTCTACCAGTACCCCCTGTATATAGCCTCCACATTGACTCTCTACCAGTACCCCCTGTATATAGCCTCCACATTGACTCTCTACCAGTACCCCCTGTATATAGCCTCCACATTGACTCTCTACCAGTACCCCCCTGTATATAGCCTCCACATTGACTCTCTACCAGTACCCCCCTGTATATAGCCTCCACATTGACTCTCTACCAGTACCCCTGTATATAGCCTCCACATTGACTCTCTACCAGTACCCCCTGTATATAGCCTCCACATTGACTCTCTACCAGTACCCCCTGTATATAGCCTCCACATTGACTCTCTACCAGTAACCCCTGTATATAGCCTCCACATTGACTCTCTACCAGTACCCCCTGTATATAGCCTCCACATTGACTCTCTAACCAGTACCCCTGTATATAGCCTCCACATTGACTCTCTACCAGTACCCCTGTATATAGCCTCCACATTGACTCTCTACCAGTACCCCCTGTATATAGCCTCCACATTGACTCTCTACCAGTACCCCCCTGTATATAGCCTCCACATTGACTCTCTACCAGTACCCCCTGTATATAGCCTCCACATTGACTCTCTACCAGTACCCCCTGTATATAGCCTCCACATTGACTCTACCAGTACCCCCTGTATATAGCCTCCACATTGACTCTCTACCAGTACCCCCCTGTATATAGCCTCCACATTGACTCTCTACCAGTACCCCCTGTATATAGCCTCCACATTGACTCTCTACCAGTACCCCCTGTATATAGCCTCCACATTGACTCTCTACCAGTACCCCCTGTATATAGCCTCCACATTGACTCTCTAACCAGTACCCCCCTGTATATAGCCTCCACATTGACTCTCTACCAGTACCCCCTGTATATAGCCTCCACATTGACTCTCTACCAGTACCCCCCTGTATAAAGCCTCCACATTGACTCTCTACCAGTACCCCCCTGTATATAGCCTCCACATTGACTCTCTACCAGTACCCCCCTGTATATAGCCTCCACATTGACTCTCTACCAGTAACCCCCTGTATATAGCCTCCACATTGACTCTCTACCAGTACCCCCCTGTATATAGCCTCCACATTGACTCTCTACCAGTACCCCCCTGTATATAGCCTCCACATTGACTCTCTACCAGTACCCCCTGTATATAGCCCTCCACATTGACTCTCTACCAGTACCCCCTGTATATAGCCTCCACATTGACTCTCTACCAGTACCCCCTGTATATAGCCTCCACATTGACTCTCTACCAGTACCCCCTGTATATAGCCTCCACATTGACTCTCTACCAGTACCCCCTGTATATAGCCTCCACATTGACTCTCTACCAGTACCACCCTGTATATAGCCTCCACATTGACTCTCTACCAGTACCCCCTGTATATAGCCCACATTGACTCTCTACCAGTACCCCCCTGTATATAGCCTCCACATTGACTCTCTACCAGTACCCCCTGTATATAGCCTCCACATTGACTCTCTACCAGTACCCCCCTGTATATAGCCTCCACATTGACTCTCTACCAGTACCCCCTGTATATAGCCTCCACATTGGACTCTCTACCAGTACCCCCTGTATATAGCCTCCACATTGACTCTCTACCAGTACCCCCTGTATATAGCCTCCACATTGACTCTCTACCAGTACCCCCTGTATATAGCCTCCACATTGACTCTCTACCAGTACCCCCCTGTATATAGGCCTCCACATTGACTCTCTACCAGTACCCCCTGTATATAGCCTCCACATTGACTCTCTACCAGTACCCCCTGTATATAGCCTCCACATTGACTCTCTACCAGTACCCCCTGTATATAGCCTCCACATTGACTCTCTACCAGTACCCCCCTGTATATGCCTCCACATTGACTCTCTACCAGTACCCCCCTGTATATAGCCCTCCACATTGAACTCTCTACCCAGTACCCCCTGTATATAGCCTCCACATTGACTCTCTACCAGTACCCCCTGTATATAGCCTCCACATTGACTCTCTACCAGTACCCCCTGTATATAGCCTCCACATTGACTCTCTACCAGTACCCCCTGTATATAGCCTCCACATTGACTCTCTACCAGTACCCCCTGTATATAGCCTCCACATTGACTCTCTACAAGTACCCCCCTGTATATAGCCTCCACATTGACTCTCTACCAGTACCCCCCTGTATATAGCCTCCACATTGACTCTCTACCAGTACCCCCCCTGTATATAGCCTCCACATTGACTCTCTACCAGTACCCCCCTGTATATAGCCTCCACATTGACTCTCTACCAGTACCCCCCTGTATATAGCCTCCACATTGACTCTCTACCAGTACCCCCTGTATATAGCTCCACATTGGCTCTACCAGTACCCCTGTAGCCCTCCACATTGACCTATACCAGTACCCCCCTGTATATAGCCCCCTCCATCATTGACTCTCTACCAGTACCCCCTTGTATATACGCCTCCACATTGACTCTCTATCCAGTACCCCCCTGTAGTATAGCCTCCACATTGACTCTCTACCAGTACCCCCATGTTATATAGCCTCCACCATTGACTCTCTACCAGTACCCCCCTGTATATAGCCTCACATTGACTCTCTACCAGTACCCCCCCTGTATTAGCCTCCACATGACCTACTCCCCTATCGAACTTCTCTACCAGTACCCCCTGTATCTAGCCTCCACATTGACTCTCTACCAGTACCCCCTGTATATAGCCTCCACATTGACCTCTCTTACCAGATACCCCCCTGTATATAGCCTCCACATTGACTCTCTACCAGTACCCCCTGTATATAGCCTCCACATTGACTCTCTACCAGTACCCCCATGTATATAGCCTCCACATTGACTCTCTACCAGTACCCCCTGTATATAGCCTCCACATTGACTCTCTACCAGTACCCCCTGTATATAGCCTCACTATTGACTCTTACAGTACCCCCTGTATATAGCCTCCACATGACCTCTACCAGTACCCCTTGTATATAGCCTCCACATTGACTCTCTACCAGTACCCCCCTGTATATAGCCTCCACATTGACTCTCTACCAGTACCCCCTGTATATAGCCTCCACATTGACTCTCTACCAGTACCCCCCTGTATATAGCCTCCACATTGACTCTCTACCAGTACCCCCCTGTATATAGCCTCCACATTGACTCTCTACCAGTACCCCCTGTATATAGCCTCCACATTGACTCTTCTACCAGTACCCCCTGTATATAGCCTCCACATTGACTCTCTACCAGTACCCCCTGTATATAGCCTCCACATTGACTCTCTACCAGTACCCCCTGTATATAGCCTCCACATTGACTCTCTACCAGTACCCCCTGTAATAGCCTCCCATTGACTATCTACCAGTACCCCCCTGTATATAGCCTCCACATTGACTCTCTACAGTACCCCCCTGTATATAGCCTCCACATTGACCTCTCTACCAGTACCCCCCTGTATATAGCCTCCACATTGACTCTCTACCAGTACCCCCTGTATATAGCCTCCACATTGACTCTCTACCAGTACCCCCGGTATATAGCCTCCACATTGACTCTCTACCAGTACCCCCCTGTATATAGCCTCCACATTGACTCTCTACCAGTACACCACTGTATATAGCCTCCACATTGACTCTCTACCAGTACCCCTGTATATAGCCTCCACATTGACTCTCTACCAGTACCCCCTGTATATAGCCTCCACATTGACTCTCTACCAGTACCCCCCTGTATATAGCCTCCACATTGACTCTCTACCAGTACCCCCTGTATATAGCTCCACATGACTCTACCAGTACCACCTGTATATACCTCACATTGACTTCTTACCAGTACCCCCTGTATATAGCCTCCACATTGACTCTCTACCATTACCCCCCTGTATATAGCCTCCACATTGACTCATCTACCAGTACCCCCCTGTATATAGCCTCCACATTGACTCTCTACCAGTACCACCTGTATATAGCCTCCACATTGACTCTCTACCAGTTACCCCCTGTATATAGCCTCCACATTGACTCTCTACCAGTACCCCCCTGTATATAGCCTCCACATTGACTCTCTACCAGTACCCCCTGTATATAGCCTCCACATTGACTCTCTACCAGTACCCCCTGTATATAGCCTCCACATTGACTCTCTACCAGTACCCCCCTGTATATAGCCTCCACATTGACTCTCTACCAGTACCCCCTGTATATAGCCTCCACATTGACTCTCTACCAGTACCCCCTGTATATAGCCTCCACATTGACTCTCTACCAGTACCCCCCTGTATATAGCCTCCACATTGACTCTCTACCAGTACCCCCTGTATATAGCCTCCACATTGACTCTCTACCAGTACCCCCCTGTATATAGCCTCCACATTGACTCTCTACCAGTACCCCCTGTATATAGCCTCCACATTGACTCTCTACCAGTACCCCCTGTATATAGCCTCCACATTGACTCTCTACCAGTACCCCCTGTATATAGCCTCCACATTGACTCTCTACCAGTACCCCCTGTATATAGCCTCCACATTGACTCTCTACCAGTACCCCCTGTATATAGCCTCCACATTGACTCTCTACCAGTACCCCCTGTATATAGCCTCCACATTGACTCTCTACCAGTACCCCCTGTATATAGCCTCCACATTGACTCCTCTACCAGTACCCCCTGTATATAGCCTCCACATTGACTCTCTACCAGTACCCCCCTGTATATAGCCTCCACATTGACTCTCTACCAGTACCCCCCTGTATATAGCCTCCACATTGACTCTCTACCAGTACCCCCCTGTATATAGCCTTCCACATTGACTCTCTACCAGTACCCCCTGTATAGCTCCCTACCTTAGCCTCCACATTGACTCTCTACCAGTACCCCCTGTATCTAGCCTCCACATTGACTCTCTACCAGTACCCCCTGTATATAGCCTCCACATTGACTCTCTACCAGTACCCCCTGTATTAGCCTCCACATTGACTCTCTACCAGTACCCCCTGTATATAGCCTCCACATTGAACTCTCTACCAGTACCCCCTGTATTAGCCTCCACATTGACTCTCTACCAGTACCCCCCTGTATATAGCCTCCACATTGACTCTCTACCAGTACCCACTGTATATAGCCTCCACATTGACTCTCTACCAGTACCCCCTGTATATAGCCTCCACATTGACTCTCTACCAGTACCCCCGGTATATAGCCTCCACATTGACTCTCTACCAGTACCCCCCTGTATACCTCCCCCATGATACCGTACCCCTGTATCTAGCCTCCACATTGACTCTCTACCAGTACCCCCTGTATATAGCCTCCACATTGACTCTCTACCAGTACCCCCCTGTATATAGCCTCCACATTGACTCTCTACCAGTACCCCCTGTATATAGCCTCCACATTGACTCTCTACCAGTACCCCCTGTATATAGCCTCCACATTGACTCTCTACCAGTACACCCCTGTATATAGCCTCCACATTGACTCTCTACCAGTACCCCCCTGTATATAGCCTCCACATTGACTCTCTACCAGTACCCCCTGTATATAGCCTCCCACATTGACTCTCTACCAGTACCCCCTGTATATAGCCTCCACATTGACTCTCTACCAGTACCCCCCCTGTATATAGCCTCCACATTGACTCTCTACAAGTACCCCCTGTATATAGCCTCCACATTGACTCTCTACCAGTACCCCCTGTATATAGCCTCCACATTGACTCTCTACCAGTACCCCCTGTATTAGCCTCCACATTGACTCTCTACCAGTACCCCTGTATATAGCCTCCACATTGACTCTACTTACCAGTACCCCTGTATATAGCCTCCACATTGACTCTCTACCAGTACCCCCCTGTATATAGCCTCCACATTGACTCTCTACCAGTACCCCCTGTATATAGCCTCCACATTGACTCTCTACAGTACCCCCTGTATATAGCCTCCACATTGACTCTCTACCAGTACCCCCTGTATATAGCCTCCACATTGACTCTCTACCAGTACCCCTGTATATAGCCTCCACATTGACTCTTACCAGTACCCCCCTGTATATAGCTCCACATTGACTCTCTACCAGTACCCCCTGTATATAGCCCTCCACATTGACTCTCTACCAGTACCCCCTGTAATATAGCCTCCACATTGACTCTCTACCCAGTACCCCCTGTATATAGCCTCCACATTGACTCTCTACCGTACCCCCCTGTATATAGCCTCCACATTGACTCTCTACCAGTACCCCCTGTATATAGCCTCCACATTGACTCTTCTACAGTACCCCTGTATATAGCCTCCACATTGACTCTCTACCAGTACCCCCTGTATAGCCTCCACATTGACTCTCTACCAGTACCCCCTGTATATAGCCTCCACATTGACTCTCTACCAGTACACCCCTGTATATAGCCTCCACATTGACTCTCTACCAGTACCCCCTGTAATATGCCTCACATTGACTCTCTACCAGTACCCCCTGTATATAGCCTCCACATTGACTCTCTACCAGTACCCCCTGTATATAGCCTCCACATTGACTCTCTACCAGTACCCCCTGTATATAGCCTCCACATTGACTCTCTACCAGTACCCCCCTGTATATAGCCTCCACATTGACTCTACCAGTACCCCCCTGTATATAGCCTCCACATTGACTCTCTACCAGTACCCCCCTGTATATAGCCTCCACATTGACTCTCTACCAGTACCCCCTGTATATAGCCTCCACATTGACTCTCTACCAGTTACCCCCCTGTATATAGCCTCCACATTGGACTCTCTACCAGTACCCCCTGTATATAGCCTCCACATTGACTCTCTACCAGTACCCCCTGTATATAGCCTCCACATTGACTCTCTACCAGTACCCCCTGTATATAGCCTCCACATTGACTCTCTACCAGTACCCCCTGTATATAGCCTCCACATTGACTCTCTACCAGTACCCCCTGTATATAGCCTCCACATTGACTCTCTACCAGTACCCCCTGTATATAGCCTCCACATTGACTCCTACCAGTACCCCCTGGTATATAGCCTCACATTGACTCTACCAGTTACCCCCTGTATATAGCCTCCACATTGACTCTCTACCAGTACCCCCTGTATATAGCCTCCACATTGACTCTCTACCAGTACCCCCCTGTATATAGCCTCCAACATTGACTCTCTACCAGTACCCCCTGTATATAGCCTCCACATTGACTCTCTACCAGTACCCCCCTGTATATAGCCTCCACATTGACTCTCTACCAGGTACCCCCTGTATATAGCCTCCACATTGACTCTCTACCAGTACCCCCTGTATATAGCCTCCACATTGGACTCTCTACCAGTACCCCCATGTATATAGCCTCCACATTGACTCTCTACCAGTACCCCCTGTATATAGCCTCCACATTGACTCTCTACCAGTACCCCCTGTATATAGCCTCCACATTGACTCTCTACCAGTACCCCCTGTATATAGCCTCCACATTGACTCTCTACCAGTACCCCCCTGTATATAGCCTCCACATTGACTCTCTACCAGTACCCCCTGTATATAGCCTCCACATTGACTCTCTACCAGTACCCACTGTATATAGCCTCCACATGACTCTCTACCAGTACCCCTGTATATAGCCTCCACATTGACTCTCTACCAGTACCCCCTGTATATAGCCTCCACATTGACTCTCTACCAGTACCCCCTGTATATAGCCTCCACATTGACTCTCTACCAGTACCCCCTGTATATAGCCTCCACATTGACTCTCTACCAGTACCCCCTGTATATAGCCTCCACATTGACTCTCTACCAGTACCCCCTGTATATAGCCTCCACATTGACTCTCTACCAGTACCCCCTGTATATAGCCTCCACATTGACTCTCTACCAGTACCCCCTGTATATAGCCTCCACATTGACTCTCTACCAGTACCCCCTGTATATAGCCTCCACATTGACTCTCTACCAGTACCCCCTGTATATAGCCTCCACATTGACTCTCTACCAGTACCCCCTGTATATAGCCTCCACATTGACTCTCTACCAGTACCCCCTGTATATAGCCTCCACATTGACTCTCTACCAGTACCCCCTGTATATAGCCTCCACATTGACTCTCTACCATACCCCCTGTATATGCCCACATTGACTCTCTACCAGTACCCCCCTGTATATAGCCTCCACATTGACTCTCTACCAGTACCCCCCTGTATATAGCCTCCACATTGACTCTCTACCAGTACCCCCTGTATCTAGCCTCCACATTGACTCTCTACCTAGTACCCCCTGTATATAGCCTTCCACATTGACTCTCTACCGTACCCCCTGTATATAGCCTCCACATTGACTCTCTACCAGTACCCCCTGTATATAGCCTCCACATTGACTCTCTACCAGTACCCCCTGTATATAGCCTCCACATCTGACTCTCTACCAGTACCCCTTGTATATAGCCTCCACATTGACTCTCTACCAGTACCCCCTGTATATAGCCTCCACATTGACTCTCTACCAGTACCCCCTGTATATAGCCTCCACATTGACTCTCTACCCAGTACCCCCTGTATATAGCCTCCACATTGACTCTCTACCAGTACCCCCCCTGTATATAGCCTCCACATTGACTCTTCTACCAGTACCCCCCTGTATATAGCCTCCACCTGATCTCTACCAAGTACCCCACCTGTATAGCCTCCACATTGACTCTACCTGTACCCCCTGTATATAGCCTCCACATTGACTCTCTACCAGTACCCCCCTGTATATAGCCTCCACATTGACTCTGTACCGGTACCCCCTGTATATAGCCTCCACATTGACTCTCTACCAGTACCCCCTGTATATAGCCTCCACATTGACTCTCTACCAGTACCCCCTGTATATAGCCTCCACATTGACTCTCTACCAGTACCCCCTGTATATAGCCTCCACATTGACTCTCTACCAGTACCCCCTGTATATAGCCTCCACATTGACTCTCTACCAGTACCCCCTGTATATAGCCTCCACATTGACTCTCTACCAGTACCCCCTGTATATAGCCTCCACATTGACTCTCTACCAGTACCCCCTGTATATAGCCTCCACATTGACTCTCTACCAGTACCCCCTGTATATAGCCTCCACATTGACTCTCTACCAGTACCCCCTGTATATAGCCTCCACATTGACTCTCTACCAGTACCCCCTGTATATAGCCTCCACATTGACTCTACCAGTACACCCTGTATATAGCCTCCACATTGACTCTCTACCAGTACCCCCTGTATATAGCCTCCACATTGACTCTCTACCAGTACCCCCCTGTATATAGCCTCCACATTGACTCTCTACCAGTACCCCCTGTATATAGCCTCCACATTGACTCTCTACCAGTACCCCCTGTATATAGCCTCCACATTGACTCTCTACCAGTACCCCCTGTATATAGCCTCCACATTGACTCTCTACCAGTACCCCCTGTATATAGTCTCCACATTGACTCTCTACCAGTACCCCCTGTATATAGCCTCCACATTGACTCTCTACCAGTACCCCCTGTATATAGCCTCCACATTGACTCTCTACCAGTAGCCCCTGTATATAGCCTCCACATTGACTCTCTACCAGTACCCCCTGTATATCGCCTCCACATTGACTCTGTACCGGTACCCCCTGTATATAGTCTCCACATTGACTCTCTACCGGTACCCCCTGTATATAGCCTCCACATTGACTCTCTACCAGTACCCCCTGTATATAGCCTCCACATTGACTCTGTACCAGTACCCCCTGTATATAGCCTCCACATTGACTCTCTACCAGTACCCCCTGTATATAGCCTCCACATTGACTCTGTACCAGTACCCCCTGTATATAGCCTCCACATTGACTCTGTACCAGTACCCCCTGTATATAGCCTCCACATTGACTCTGTACCAGTACCCCCTGTATATAGCCTCCACATTGACTCTCTACCAGTACCCCCTGTATATAGCCTCCACATTGACTCTGTACCAGTACCCCCTGTATATAGCCTCCACATTGACTCTCTACCAGTACCCCCTGTATATAGCCTCCACATTGACTCTCTACCAGTACCCCCTGTATATAGCCTCCACATTGACTCTGTACCAGTACCCCCTGTATATAGCCTCCACATTGACTCTCTACCAGTACCCCCTGTATATAGCCTCCACATTGACTCTCTACCAGTACCCCCTGTATATAGCCTCCACATTGACTCTCTACCAGTACCCCCTGTATATAGCCTCCACATTGACTCTCTACCAGTACCCCCTGTATATAGCCTCCACATTGACTCTCTACCAGTACCCCCCTGTATATAGCCTCCACATTGACTCTCTACCAGTACCCCCCTGTATATAGCCTCCACATTGACTCTCTACCAGTACCCCCCTGTATATAGCCTCCACATTGACTCTCTACCAGTAGCCCCTGTATATAGCCTCCACATTGACTCTGTACCGGTATCCCCTGTATATAGCCTCCACATTGACTCTCTACCAGTACCCCCTGTATATAGCCTCGCTATTGTTATTTTACTGCTGCTGTTTAATTTTGTTACTTTCATTTCTTATTTGTTTGTTTTTTACTTTAAAACTGCATTGTTGGTTAAGGGCTTGTAAGTAAGCATTTCACTGTTGTATTTGGTGTATGTGACACAACATTTGATTTGTTGCGGGCCTTCATGGAACATTTCGCTGTCCCGATTCTCTTTGGCTCTCTGCGTGTGTCACCAGCCTTGTTTCAGTGTCTAGACTCTAGAGGTAACGGATCATATTCTTAAGTGTTAGTGGGTGAAAGTGTGAATCTAGGTTACTTAAAGTGGAGAGTTGTGGTATGCTCGGAGCTGTCTTTTAGTAAGGGAAAGTGTAAACAATCTCATGCACTGACCTGGTTTGGGCTTAGTGGAAAAGCAACTTTGTTTTTCACACCGTTAAGTGGCGCCACCTGTCGGAAGACAATGACTCATTGGATGAATTTATTTGAATGGCACCTTTACACTGGCTTTCCTATACTAGACTCCATAGTGACTTTTTATGTCCTGTCTGTCTGCCATATAGCCTGTGCACAGATGTCCCTCCATATGGCAGTGCTCTGAGCCACAGAGCTGGTGGATGGCTGCTGCTGCCTGCCTGGCTCCTCAGCCGGAAACTTCATGAATTATCAACAAAGTCACATGACTATCTGATGGTCGAACCAATCAACAAAGGGAACTGTTGGGCACCCGGCTCCGCATGTGAATGAAAGCCTTAGTAATTATTAGTACTTTCGGGGGAAATGACAGTGTGGTTGCTGTACAAAACCTATATACAGTAAATGTCAATGACTTCAGTCTCATTAACCATCAAAATCACGAAGATAAGAGGTAAAATGTTTATTCTATATAACAATTGTATTGGCACATCTTAAAAGTACAGATGAGCTCAATTAATCTTACAGAAGACGAGATGAACTGTTACCACAAAAAAAAATATATATAACATGTCATTTGACAAATCATTCTATATTTTAACTATAAATTGTGGCATATTTAGGGACACATTATGATGCTGTTACCTCAAACTATCTCCACTGGTAGTGGTTTCTCACTCACTGTGTTCTCACCCTTCATCTACTTTCATGTGATCTGGCCTGAGAAACCTCCATGTCAGAACCCTCTTCTTACAGAAAGCATCAAAAGAGAAGTACTACAACAGTGGATCTAGACAACAGTTGACGCTGGCCAGACAGAACATGGGCATGATAGCCTGCCTGATTTTGAGCGTCACGACGATGGAGGGCAGGAAGAAGACAAACATCAGAAGGTTGGTGAAGATCAGCATGACGTTCATCTTGTTGACCCTGGCGGCATCACAGACGTTAGTGGCATCACATCTCTTTATCTGACTGATCTGGTAGAGGCTCTCTGGTATGATGACTGCCACTATCAGGACCCAGATGAAGACGCAGGCCTTCCAGGCGTTGGTGGTGGTGCGGAGGTTGCAGGACCTCAGAGGGTGGACCACAGCCGGTCCAGGCCAATGAAGGTGATGAAGACGGCGCTGGAGCGGATGTTGTTGTGGAACAGCATGGTGGTGGCTGTACAGGCCTGGATGCCCAGGGGCCAGGTGCCCGTGACGTAGAAGTAGACCCGGGTGGGCAGGGACAGGACCAGCAGCAGGTCGGACAGAGCCAGGTGGCTCATGGAGACAGCGCTGGAGGATTTGAAGCCATGGCGGCAGAGCAGAACCCACAGTGACACGGCATTGAGCGGCAGGCCCAGCACCACCACGCAATGGCAGAGGCTGTCACATAATAACTCCCCTCAGAGGAGAGTGCTCCTAAACTATCATTGTTGTTGTTCATGGTGTCTGTGTGTGTCATTTGAAAAGAGCCAGAAACCACTCCCAAACCACTCACTCAATATTCTGGTTGCCACTTCCTGTCAGAGCAGTCTGCATAGAGGTTGAGCTGTTCTTAACTTCCGGAATGAAAGTGTTGAAACACATTTCTTCTCAGGAAGGTCCTCCCATCCTCTCTGCTGATAATGTTGAAGACTCTTGACAACATGAATCATGTCTGAGTAACAAACTATCAACATGAAGAATCTCCGATCTCTGACCTATACAGACAGTCTGATCATTTTTTTATGAAAAGTGAGTTATTCGTAGTGAATAGTTATAAACAAACGTGTTGATCAAGAGCAACTGTCTAAAAAATGTAAATACCATTTTATATTTGAAATGGTCTGGATGTACACATCTTTACTGTCTAGATTGAGAGTGGGTGGATTGCATCTAAACAGTCCATATCTGAACAGTGTATAATTATGTAGAAGCTTCTATTCAGTATGAATAAATTACAAGACTCAGGGTTGTAAATCCCATGCCTTTTGTTGATCAGATCAGTTAGTGTTAGATATGCCCTCTGAGTTATTCTGTGGAACCTCTTTGAATCTCAGCCTCCTAAAGGTAAGAGGTAAGACTAGGACCAAAGGCCACGTGTGATGAGTGAGAATACAATGGAAGGCTGTATGATTGATTTAAAAACATTTATTCCAAGTGCTGGCCATTCATTCAATCTTTGAGCAACTTGTCTCCTCTGTCTGCTGTGGGGATCTGAGTTTTCCATTTCCCAGATAGAGGTGATAGCCATCCATCTACAGGGGAAATGTCTCCACCCTGCTCTCCACTCTGCAGGCACCAAGAGGGGATAAGCCACATCTATCTAGCAAGTCCAATTGATCTCCATTGACCTGGGTGTCTGATCCTGTCTCTCCAGGTTCCTTGACCTTGATGTTGTCCATTGGATGCTGGTTGATTTCCCTGAGCCTCGCCACTGCGTTTCCTCTCGTGGACATCCTCCTCCTCTCCTTGCTGGCAGTCAGCAGGTTCTCCTTCAGGATGAAGTAGTAGCAGACCCCGTCCGTCAGACAGTTGATGCTGCCCAGACACATGCTGATATGGACGAAGTCTCTGAGGGGGTTGATGACGTTCGGGTCCTCCGTGCGGTTCTTGGCCAGGAAGTAGACGACTGCGGCCACGTGGTAGGGGATGAAGCACAGCAGGAAGGCCACCAGGTTGCTCAGGACGATTTTCACAGACTTGTTGTTCCTCAGCTTATCGTCCAGCGGGTTCAGTCGCCGCATGCCACTCAGGATCTGCATCACGCGCACCGAGAAGAACACCATGGCAACCGTGCTGATTGAGAACACTGTCTCTATGGCGATGATGATCCATTTCTTCTTCCAGGTTTCGCTGGAGAACTTCTGGAAACACTTGCTTTCGTTGCCTTTGTGCATTCTGGTGTCGTTGTTGTTTTTGTTGTGGAGCTCATAGACGGGTGTGGTGAAAGCGAATACCATCACCCACACGGCCAGGCATACCAGGGCAGCCTTCCGTGGCGAGTGCAGACGCTTGCCATTGATTGGAAATCGCAAATAAACATAGCGGTCGCCAGAGATGCACACGATCAGTATGATGCTCCCATAGATGTTGACGAACACCAGGCTCTCCAGGAAGGTGCAGAATCCCATGCTCAGGCCCCAGTTGTGTTCGTAGGCGTACATCTTGAAGGGCAGAGAGAAGATGAGAAGGCTGTCGTTGATGATCAGACTGCTGAGGTACACCGTGGATTCAGTCCATCGACGCATCCTGAAGAGGAGGAGCCACAGAGCGGCCAGGTTGAGGGGAAGACCCACCATGAACGTGGGGACATAGACAATCCACTGTATATAGCACACTTTGCTGTCACACAGTACCATTTTACTGCAAACAGAGAGGGAAATACATACACATGAATGTCATTTCACTTATGACTCAATCATTTTTAACCAATACTAGAGGCATCAATCAGCATGGTCATTGTGCAAGAGTAAAGAGATTTATAGGGATAGCTTGGGAATTTGGCAGTCTTCAGGAACCGCATGCTAGCTGTTAATTAGCTAATTAGCAACTTACTTCTAACTGAACACAGAGACATAAAAATGGTATCCACGAGTTCATCTGACTCTGGGGAAGTAGATAAAGAGCCTCATTGCCAAAATCCTGAACTATCCCTTTAAGCCTCACTGAAATGTGACTGTAGGCTACATGTTATGTTAACTTGAGGGGATATCCTGTAGTAAAGCTCAAGTGCATTGGAAAATAATGAACCAACTAATCATTTGGATCACAACTGCCATCTCATAGACTAGGCATAGTGTTACTACCTACTAGGCGACGGTAACAAATTTCATCTTAGTGTACCAGGTTGGAGCTTTTTAGAGGTCCATTACAAAGTGGCAGTACTCAATTCCTATATAACCCTATAAAATGGGAAAGGAATTGGCATTCTTGGAAAGGCATCTTATCTGAGATTCTGGGATGATCTCAAAACGCACACTCCCATGTGTCCTCTGTCTTCTCTCTTTAAAACCCATTGGAGGAGAAGGTCAGAGGAGCGAGACATCTGGTTTCCTCATCCAATGAATTTTGAAAAGGAGATGAGGAGAGAAGATGTTAGGAGTTTGAAATTGAGATCTTACCTCGTTTGGGCCAAGTCAAAGATGGATTATTATATTGTCAAGATGTCCTCAAAGATGAAAGGCTGGCATGAGGCAGCAAGATCAGGTGGGACCATTCTATCCAATGAGAGGGGGAGATACGTGTGAGAACAACAGGCAAAACTCAGATATAAAGTAATTTCTTTCAAAGTTGATAAAATGCCACGTCAGTCCACCTATATCAGTGCATTTGTAACAAATGAACCATTACGAAACGTATTTTCAATCAAATAAGCCTCACATAGCAAATGAGCAATTAAATGTTTTGTTGACCAAATTTTACACTCTCTCATGGACTTCCATTCCTTACTTTGTGGTCTTATTTTTGTTGACAGATTTTGGGATGAGTAAACCCTCTCGCTTCGACTCTTCCTCTCTGGCCACGTGCTGTGTCTGTGTTTGATTGTCATGTTTAAGGGGTTGATGGGAACTAGTGTGAAAGTAAAGAAGGCCTATTTATAAAACGGCAACACCAGCCGCTGTCCTTTGTGTTATCGGAACAGAGTTGTGTTTAAAATGTTAGAAAACTACTTCCCATAGCCTGATACATTAGCTTGTAATTTAGTGGGATAGGCCAATAGTTTACCCTTTTGCAGTATGACTTGTCAGACATTTATCACATGTTCAACTGGTATTGGTAGATAATTAGATTTGCAGTGAAATCAGTGTGGCATTCATCTTAAACTGTGTGCAGTGAACCACTTTTACATAGACTATCAGTAAGACTTGGCCTATCTCTCTATTTGCCTGTAGCAACTCATTGTAATCAAGCTATTTGTGGTTTTGTACATTAAATACTTCCCAATCAATGATCAGCACTGTACCATTGCTCATCAAAATCGTTATATGTCAAATTAAAGCAATTTTGTATACTTCTATCATTCATTTGGTAGGCCTGTTGGGAACCATGTCTTAGTTTGAAGCTCCTCTTTGCTCCTGTCTAAATCAAGGGGTGTTGTACTGCTTATGTCTATGACTATCATCCCACAAGTCAGTATGACTTGTCAGACATTTATCACATGTTCAACTGGTATTGGTAGATAATTAGATTTGCAGTGAAATCAGTGAATGCCACAGTGAAATCAGTGTGGCATTCATCTTAAACTGTGTGCAGTGAACCACTTTTACATAGACTATCAGTAAGACTTGGCCTATCTCTCTATTTGCCTGTAGCAACTTATTGTAATCAAGCTATTTGTGGTTTTGTACATTAAATACTTCCCAATCAATGATCAGCACTGTACCATTGCTCATCAAAATCGTTATATGTCAAATTAAAGAAATTTTGTATACTTCTATCATTCATTTGGTAGGCCTGTTGGGAACCATGTTTTAGTTTGAAGCTCCTCTTTGCTCCTGTCTAAATCAAGGGGTGTTGTACTGCTTATGTCTATGACTATCATCCCACAGACACTGGGCACAGACATCAGTTCAACGTCTAGTTTTGATTTTCACTTGGTTGAGTTGTCAACTAATGTGAATTGAACGTGAAATCAACAAAACATTTCATCATGTCAGTCAAATTAAGTTAAAAGTTGGGTGAAAAAAATGAAATTCCCTTATGTTGATGACTTTTTTTCATATCTAATCAGTTTTCCACGTTGATTTAACTTTATCACATAGAATTTTCGTGTTGAATTATTGTGGAAATAACATTGATTCAACCCGTTTTTGCCCAGTGGGATGTCACATTAGGTTATAGACCTACCACTGTCCTATCTATGCATATAAATATGTCAGTGTAAGTTTAGTACCATTTTACAACTACAGTTGAAGTCGGAAGATTACAATTAATAGCATCATAGTGAGCGCTAACAGGGATCTACTGTCCATGGGTTAGAAATACAGTTGAAGTTGGAAGTTTACATACACTTAGGTTGGACTCATTAAAACTTGTTTTTCAACCACTCCACAAAATTCTTGTTAATAACAAACTATAGTTTTGGCAAGTCAGTTAGGACATCTACCTTGCGCCTGACATAAGTCATTTCTCCAACAATTGTTTACAGACAGATTATTTCACTTATAATTCACTGTATCACAATTCCAGTGGGTCAGAAGTTTACATACACTAAGTTGACTGTGCCTTTAAACAGCTTGGGTAATTCCAGAAATTATGTCATGGCTTTAGAAGCTTCCGATAGGCTAATTGACATCATTTGAGTCAAGTGGTGTACCTGTGGATGTATTTCAAGGCCTACCGTCAAACTCAGTGCCTCTTTTCTTGACATCATGGGAAAATCAAAAGAAATCAGCCAAGAAAAACAATTGTAGACCTCCACAAGTCTGGTTCATACTTGGGAGCAATTTCCAAATGCCTGAAGGTAACACGTTCATCTGTACAAACAATAGTATGCAAGTATAAACACCATGGGACCACGCAGTCGTCATACCACTCAGGAAGGAGACACATTCTGTCTCCTAGAGATGAATGTACTTTGGTGCAAAAAGTGCAAATCAATCCCAGAACAACAGCAAAGGACCTTGTGAAGATGTTGGAGGAAACAGGTACAAAAGTATCTACATATAGAGAATAGAGAATGATATATAAAATGAGTCCGATATCGACATAACCTGAAAGGCCGCTCAGCAAGGAAGAAGCCACTGCTCCAAAACCGCCATAAAAAAGCCAGACTACGGTTTGCAACTGCACATGGGGACGAAGATTGTACTTATTGGAGAAATGTGCTTTGGTCTGATGAAACAAAAATAGAAATGTTTACCCATAACGACCATTGTTAAATTCGGAGGGAAAAGTGCAAGCTTGCAAGCCGAAGAACACCATCCCAACCGTGAAGCACGGGGGTGGCAGCATCATGTTGTGGGGGTGCTTCACAAAATAGATGGCATCATGAGGATGGAAAATTATGTGGATATATTGAAGCAACATCTCAAGACATCAGTCAGGAAGTTTAAAGCTTGGTCGCAAATGGGTCTTCCAAATGGACAATGACCCCAAGCATACTTCTAAAGTTGTGGCAAAATGGTTTAACGACAACAAAGTCAAGATATTGGAGTGGCCATCACAAAGCCTTGGCCTCAATCCTAGAGACAATTTGTGGGAAGAACTGAAAAAGTGTGTGCAAGCAAGGAGGTCTACAAACCTGACTCAGTCACACCAGCTCTGTCAGGAGGAATGGGCCAAAATTCACCCAACTTATTGTGGGTTGCTTGTGGAAGGCTACCCAAAACGTTTGACTGAGGTTAAACAATTTAAAGGCAATGCTACCAAATACTAATTGAGTGTATGGTAACTTCTGACCCACTGGGAATGTGATGAAAGAAATAAAAGCTGAAATATATCATTCTCTATACTATTATTCTGACATTTCACATTCTTAAAATAAAGTGGTGATCCTAACTGACCTAAAACAGGGAATTTTTACTGGGATTAAATGTCTGGAAGTGTGAAAAACGGAGTTTAAATGTATTTGGCTAAGGTATATGTAAACTTCCGACTTCAACTGTATGTCCACTGTTGACTTGGAAACGAGGAAATAGTTGCCCACCAAGAGGTTAAAGGAAAACTCCACCCAAAAACAATATTTTGGTGTTTGTTTTATAAGTCCATTGTTGACATAGTCCCAAAAGGTTGTGTAACTTTCAAAACACAGAAATCATCCCTGATGATGTATTTTGCATCATATGATGTAAAACACACTATCATATGGTGCTTCCGAGTGGCGCTGCGGTCTAAGGCTCTGCATCTCAGTGCAAGAGGCGTCACTACAGACCCTGGCTTGATTCCACAACCGGCCGTGATTAGGAGTCCCATAGGGCGGCGCACAATTGGCCCAGCGTCATCCGGGTTAGGGTTTGGCTGGGGTAGGCCACCATTGTAAATAAGAATGTGTTCTTAATTGACTTGCCTGGTTAAAAAATAAAAAATAAAAAAACTCTGTTGCAAAATGCATCATACAAGGGTGATTTAGAGCTACATACCTTGAAAACTTGAGTGCTGACAAGCTAAATATTTTGGGACTATGTCAACAATGGGCGAATGAAACAAATACCAAAAGATCGTTTTTGGGTGGAATTATCCTTTAATGCGTGATGGTCTGCTATGACTGTTTATTCAACACCATAAGAAAATGATCAAATACATTGTTTGTTTGCATCCTACTAAGATGAACATTTACTGTATATTAAAGTAATAATGAGTTCAGATCCATTGTTGATATACATACGTTTTTTTTAAACTAATTTGAATGTCGCAGGTTTAAATTTAACATGATGTCTGAACCAATGACTGTATAGGTCTGAACAGCGTGATTTTTTTCCCCCTTTGTAGAATGTGCACGAGTTTAAAATGTGTTTCCATTGTTGTAGGGATCATGACATATGAATTTGTTTAGATGATTTACGATTACATGGCACTGTATCTCACAACAGCATGGCAGAAACCTCAGGTGATTGTAAAGATAAAATTAGGTTAACTAAGGCATGCACAGTGAAGAACTGGGTGCAAAACTCCAGTCCAAAACCATTACAGTAAGCTACTTTAAAAAAACACTCACCGAAATCGCTTGGGATAATTGTCTCCTCTCAACTGGAGCCGAACCTCGTGGCTTTGAGTCCTTGTTTGGTAAAACAGACTTTAACCTACAGTAAATAGCCTATGTCGTGCCAATATGTATTCCTCTGATTGATAGTGAAACCCGTTGTGCACTCTGTTTTCCAAAGAGCACTACACAAACCACACTGGACCTGCAATCTGCTCTAGGCTAGTACTGCTTTGATTGACTAGTTTGCATTGACTAGGTTAAACGAAGCAGTGTATTTCAACTGAAACTAATACAATCAGATATACACATACAGTAGCTAAAAGAAGACACTCTTCACTTGTTGTGTGTATTGCACACATACATACCCACCACTTCTGCTTAGGCCACAGACGTGGTTAATCACGCTCAGTTTTTTTGTATGTAAAACTTTTCACTACCTTTGTTAGATATGTAGGTTAACAGAAGGCGTTTCCCCTTTGACATATATACGTTTCCCACGCAGGTTTGAGGTTTTCATTTCGTCTTTTCTAGAAAGAACCATGCTGTATATTCATTTGTAAGTCTTTTTAATCATGATTCCATCAACTGTCATTGCTCATGCACACATTCACATACGAGTCGGTGACTGTCTGGAAAATAGTCTGAAACAGTGAAATATAATGTCGCTGTTTCGTATAAAGTTGCACTAGACGGCCCCCAGTAAGGGGACATTTTGAGTACTCTGTCAGGAGCCAATTCAAATTCATGTGTGTGTGTGTTTGAAATATCATTACTAGTGGTGAAATCTAGCTCTCTGGAAACTGCCCCCTTGTTCTTGCCTGAAAGTACAAGTAGACTTTTGACTGTGAAGTCTGTCTGATAATGTAGGCCAGAGAAAAATGTCGTCATGACATAGAGTACAGTACATCACCACCACAGCCACATCCTCATTTCTTTTCCATCTTCACTTTTCATACTTTGAATGAGTGATCTTCCAGTCATTGTCAAACTAGTCATCATTGCCTGGGCCCCCCATACTTTTTAATGAATCCTCTACAGATCAGTAATCCATATTTGGTCTAGAAAAGCAATTAAGGCCTACTCTACACGTCTCATGTCACATTTCCTCTCAGCCTAGTGTACAGTGCATTCGGAAAGTATTCATACCCCTTCACTTTTTCCACATTTTGTTACTTTACAGGCTTATTCTAAAATGGATTAAATCGTTTTTTCCCCCAAATCAACCTACACACAATACCATATAATAACAAAGAAAAAACAGGTTTTTAGACATTTTGGGCAAATGTATATAAAACAAATGTTATATCACATTTACATAAGTATTCAGACCCTTTACTCAGTAATTTGTTAAAGCACCTTTGGCAGCGATTACAGCCTTGAGTCATCTTGGGTATGTCACAACAAGCTTGGCACACCTGTATTTGGGGTGTTTCTCCCATTCTTCTCTGCAGATCCTCTCTAGATCTGTCAGGTTGGATGGGGAGTGTCTCTGCACACCTACATTCAGGTCTCACCAGAGATGTTCGAACGGGTTCAAGTCCGGGCTCTGGCTGGGCCACTCAAGGTCATTCAGAGACTTATACCGAAGCTACTACTGTGTTGTCTTGGCTGTGTGCTTAGGGTCATTGTCCTGTTGGAAGGTAAACATTCGCCCCAGTCAGGTCCTGAGCGCTCTGGAGCTGGTTTTCATCAAGGATCTCTCTGTACTTTACACCGTTCATCTTTCCCTCGATCCTGACTAGTCTCCCGGTCCCTGCCGCTGAAAAACATCCCCACAGTATGACACTGCCACCACCATCCTTCACTGTAGGGATGCTATTGGCCAGGTGATGAGCAATGGCCACTCTACCATAAAGGCCTGATTGCTGGAGTGCTGCAGAGATTGTTGTCCTTCTGGAAGGTTCTCCCATCTCCACAGAGTAACTCTGGAGCTCTGTCAGAGTGACCATTGGGTTCTTGGTCACCTCCCTGACCAAGGCCCTTCTCCCCTGATTGCTCAGTTTGGAACCACCAAGAAGAGTCTTGTTGGCTCCAAACTTCTTCCATTTAATAATGATGGAGGCCACTGTGCTTCAATGCTGCAGACATTTTTTGGTACCCTTCCCCAGATCTGTGCCTTGACACAATCATGTCTCTGAGCTCTACGGACAATTCCTTTAACCTCATGGCTTGGTTTTTGCTCTGACACGCACTGTGAACTGTGGGACCGTTATAGTCCAGGCTGTATCACATCCGGCCGTGGTTGGGAGTCCCATAGGGTGGCGCACAATTGGCACAGCGTCGTCCAGGTTTGACCGGGGTAGGCCATCATTGTAAATAAGAATGTGTTCTTCACTGACTTGCCTAATTAAATGAAGGTAAAACATTTTTTAAAATTAAATAGTCAGGTGTGTGCCTTTCCATATCATGTCCGAATCAATTAAATTTACCACAGGTGGTCCAATCAAGTTGTAGAAACATCTCAAGGAGGATCAATGGAAACTGGATGGACCTGAGCTCAATTTCAAGTCTCATAGCAAAGGGTCTGAATACTTATGTAAATAAGGTATTTTTAGTATTTTAGTTATTTATTTATTTTCTAAAATTTCTAAAAACCTGTTTTTGCTTTGTCATTATGGTGTATTGTGTGTAGATTGATGAGGAAATAAAATCATTTTATACATTTTAGTATAAGGCTGTAGGGGGTCTGAATACTTTCCTAATGCACTGTATGTGTGCATTGTGCAATAGATACAATATACTGAATGTGGTAACACATTTGTCAAATGAATGAAACAAGGTGTAAGCCTAAGGTCATATTTCAAGACCATGTACAACACAGACAGAGACCTACTGAGTTTTTGTCACCTGCGGTGATACTTGAACTTAACACGATTAACCAAACATTTTGTTTGATTAGCTACTGTACATAACCAGTTAACACTCCTTGTATCACATTTCCACACAGGCTGCCAAGACTGTGACATTAATAACATGATCCACCTGCCTCCTGTTACAGGAGCAATGGATGCAGGTGGAAGGTAACCAGTAAATTAGGCTTGATTATATTTAATTAACTAATTATCACCAGGGGTTTGCCAATATATTGCTCTATTTTTATTTGATTAATCTTTTAATGTCATGTAATATTATCTTATGTTGTTCTTGTCCGTAACTGGTCCTTACTCAGTCATGTGTTTGTACATTTTATGTGGAACCCAGGAAGAGTAGTTGCTGCATGTTCAATAGCTAATGGGGATCCTAATCAATTATAGTGAGCTTCAAAAGTATTGGGACAGTGACAATTTTTTTGTTTTGTTTTGGCTCTGTACTCCAGCCTTTTGGATTTGAAATGATACAATGACTATGAGGTTCAAGTGCAAACTGACATTTGAGAGTATTTTCATCCATATCAGGTGAACCGTTTAGAAATTACACCACTTTTTGTACATAGTCCCCCCATTTTAGGGAACCAAAAGTATTGGGACCAAAAGTTTAGTATTTGGTCCCATATTCCTAGCAAGCAATGATTATGTTAAGCTTGTGACATTACAAACTTGTTGGATGCGTTTGCTGTTTTTTGTGTTTCAGATTATTTAGTGCCCAGTAGAAAATAATGGTAAATAATGTATTGCGTCAATCTGGAGTCACTTTTACTGTAAATAAGAATAGTATATGTTTCTAAACACTTCTACATTCATGTGGATACCACCATGATTAAGACAAAACATCAGCTATGCTGGTTAACGCTTGACCTGATCGAATCCAGGCCTAAATTTAACCAATAGTAATGCTTTTTGGTTAGTCAATAGCATATGGAAATTGTGACTTTAATCTTTAATGATTGTAAAAAACTGTTTTGCACAATAAGATTATTTAACAGATGTGTCTGTTGGGGAGAGGTTTCCCTTTGGTTGATAGATTAGTAAATCAGATCAGAATAAATTAGGTTTCCCTTTGGTGGATAGATTAGTAAATCAGATCAGAATAAATTAGGTTTCCCTTTAGTGGATAGATTAGTAAATCAGATCAGGGTAAATTAGGTTTCCCTCTAGTGGATAGATTAGTAAATCAGATCAGGGTAAATTAGGTTTCCCTCTAGTGGATAGATTAGTAAATCAGATTAGGATTAATTAGGTTTCCCTCTAGTGGATAGATTAGTAAATCATATTAGGATAAATTAGGTTTACTTCTAGTGGGCAGATTAGTAAATCAGATTAGGATTAATTAGGTTTCCCTCTAGTGGATAGTTTAATAAATCAGATTACAGTAGGATAAATGAGGTTTCCCTCTAGTGGATATATTAGTAAATCAGATTAGAACAAATTAGCTTTCCCTCGTGTGAATAGATTAGTAATCAGATTAGGATAAATGAGATTTCGCTCTAGTGAATAGATTAGTATATCAGATTAGAATAAATTAGATTTCTCTCTAGTAGATAGATTAGTAAATCAGATTAGGATAAATGGGAGTGACAATCCCTCATATTAGTAGGGGAGAGTGGGGTAAATTGTGCAAAAGGGTTCAATTGTGCTAAAGGTGTAAATTGAGCCAAAGGGGTAAATTGAGGGTCCCTTCCCACTGGGCACAGACATCAGTCAAAAAAAAACGTTACGTATAAAGTGTGTGTTAGGTGTTAAATCTGTATTAAAATTGCGATTGTGATTGTGTTTTGGAAATAAAGAAGACATGGTTTTAAAAAGGTAGTGGAAATATTTAATTCAGTACAGAAATGTGTAGGCGGCTTAACTTACCCTTTCCCGTTGTGCCACTAGACCACTTGCTTTGGACAAGCTATGTTTGGAAAGAATACTACATTTCCCTTGATGGAGTGACTCTGAATGTTAAAATGGCTCAACTAAGCCCACTCTCCCTTACAGCTTTGACTGAGTTGAATTATTTCAGTCCCTTGTGAGGTGAAACACTAGCAAGCATCTCTCTCTCTCTCTCTCTCTCTCTCTCTCTCTCTCTCTCTCTCTCTCTCTCTATCCTCTTCCTCCCCACTTCTCACCTATACAAAAAGCTGATACGACACTTTAGCCAGATGAGTTGATATATATTATGACTGAGTCCGTAAAAGCACTTTGTAGACATGTTCTATCCTGGAGCATAAGTTAATAGTTAACCAGTAGGTGTCATATTATTATCAACAGGCTTCAGGTGTGGAATTTTAACAATGCCTTGAGCAGGCAGATTAAATCCATCGCTCGACTCAGATAACCACACTGTGGTTGGAGTTTACAAATGGCACTCTTAACCTGTGAACTAGAAAGACAGGGCTTAGAGAGTGAGAGCAGAAATATGTCCAACCAGGTTACACAATACTGCATCCTCAGGGAGGGACATATTGCATACCTCAGATGTCTGACTTGAGCTCAAGGAAAATTCTCAGTGGACAAAACGCATTCCGCCCCGAAACCCATCATATCTCTCTCTCTCTCTCTCTCTCTCTCTCTCTCTCTCTCTCTCTCTCTCTCTCTCTCTCTCTCTCTCTCTCTCTCTCTCTCTCTCTCTCTCTCTCTCTCTCTCTCTCTCTCTCTCTCTCTCTCTCTCTCTCTCTCTCTCTCTCTCTCTCTCTCTCTCTCTCTCTCTCTCTCTCTCTCTCTCTCTCTCTCTCTCTCTCTCTCTCTCTCTCTCTCTCTCTCTCTCTCTCTCTCTCTCTTTCACTTCTCTCTCTTTTCTTTCTACTGTACCTCTCCTCCCTATACACGTTCTCTATATTCAAACATTACTGTAATAGAGATCTATCTGATTGGTTGGGTAGATCCAGTCAACAAAGCTGTGTGAATCACACAAACACGCCCGTCTGAGGAGAGGAGTCAGTAGGAGTCTGGAAAAGTGTGGTGCCTTGCTCAATCTGCATTGTTATTTTCTCAGTGTGACGGGAGATTGTTTCTGTTGTTATTGAGACGTCAAGAAGATCTGTGTGCCTTATTGCGCCTCTAATATATTATTAGATATGAGAATCTTTCCCAGTGACACAATAACTATTGTAGTTGGATGATCAAGACAGAAACAGTTCTGTATAAGACATTCAGCTTCAGAGAGCTTGTGTTGTTACTCTGTCAGCCTTCCTCAATTATCTTTTGGATGTTGTGTAAATGTGTTTGACCCCCAGACCCTCTCCATCTGGTCTGATTAGAGGGAAGGAGTTTGATGGTGCGAGGCGAACACTCTACTCATACAACGAGGCCTCACTTAACCATTCTCTGCATAAAGGAGCCCTGGAATTCTCTCTCCTGCTGCTGCATGAACTGTACTGATCAGGCAGCGGGGCGCAGGTTTACAGAGACCATCATCCACCACAGACAAGCAGGACAACAGGCTACATATCATCTGAACACACAGTTCTGTACCACACTGGAGGACCTACAGGAGAACTGGCAGGTGTACTGGCTTTTAGTGTGTTCTCTGAGGTGTGACTAACCCCTATACAGGAGAATACAAGGTATACACCACTGGGGAACACACTGAAGATCTTGAGAGGAGGAATATAAAGAAAAGGAGTACTAAAGGAGTGATCAGTCATCGCCATGAGGCTGAATTCCCTGGCACAGGTAAGTGGCTTTTCTGGTTCTCCAGAGCACAGAAGAGCAAAGCAGAGAGAGATGGCATGCAGGTGAGGCCAGGCTGGGCTCTGGAATATCTTTCAGCGGGCCCCATACAGACAGTACAGCAGTGTTATTCAAAGTCGGGGTCTGCAGTGGGGTCAGCAAATTAAAAATGAAGAGAACAGATTGTTGTATGGGACGATATACAAATGTTTTTGAGAAAGATTATTAGAAAAAAACATGTTGAGTAAATGTATTTTTTGGTTTCTTTTCATTTTGATAAGAGATGATGAAAATGTAATTAATTAAAGGATATTTGTTGATGTAAAAATAGAAATGTAACTATTTTAAGGTTGTGTGATTATATTTGGAGTGAGGTGGGGTCATGAGAAAAAAATGGTGTCCCCAGAAGAAATGGGGTCCCTGCTGCAAAAGTTTGAATACCACTGCAGTGCAAGGCGGTACACAGAGGGTGAGAGGGAGGGAGGGAGGGAGGGAGAGAAAAAGAGGGCGAGTCAAACACAGAATCATTACAGCTTAGGGAGAGAGAGGGGGCTGACTCTGATTGGCTCCATGGCTGTTTGAGTAACTAACAACACTCCTGCCCCCCAGGCAGGGGGTGGAGGAAGAGGGAGGAGTAGAGAGAGAGGGGAGAGGAGAGAGAGGAGGAGGGACTAGGGAGAGCTACTTTGGCCTCACTGTGCCGGGCAGTCGCTAACCTATGTGAGACTGAGCCCTGAAGTGTGTGTTGTGTTGTTGTTGTTGTGTTGCCTCGCTGGGACTTGAGATTGACAGAAATGGATTTTCTCCTGGATTCTGGCTAACATTTGATGGATTCTACGCTCTCCTCTGCCCTGAAGCCAAACCCGACAGGAACTACCACACCATCCCGGATCTGAGAACAGGAGGGGGACACACACCCCACGGAGCCTGGAGCCCATTGCCATGGCGATGACGGCCCTGTTCAGGGGCAAGTGGGGACAAAAGTCGCAGGAGCCACCTGAGAAGCAGCCCGCAGCATTGGTGCACTCCACCAACCACGAGGAAGAAGAGGAGGATGACAGGGTCATCGCCCCCATCCGCAGGAACTCCCGCTTCTACCGTTCCATGAGGAAGAAGAGGCTGGCCTCGTCAGAACAACTTGAAAGTAAGAATAGAATACTCTTCCCTTCCGCTCTGAATTTCACCAAGCAGAGGCTACCTAAGGCAGCAGGTAGCCTAGTGGTTAGAGTGTTGGGCTAGTAACTGAAAGTTTGTTAGATCGAATTCCCGAGCTGACAAGGTACAAATCTGTCGTTCTCCCCCTGAACAAGGCAGTTAACCCACTGTTCCTAGGCCGTCATTGAAAATAAGAATTTGTTCTTAACTGACTTGCCTAGTTAGATAAAGGTTAAAAATCTGTCTTTTGTCTGCTACAGTAGAGTGTCATTAAGTTTGAGAATAAAATAATGCATTCAGTTTGAAAATGTATGTGATTCAGGTAGCATGGAATGCTAATAATCTATGTGTACAGCAGTTTTACCACAAAAAATGACTTATTTTTACTTAGTTACTTTACACCACTGATCTTTATATCCCATTGATGGACACAGGAACCCCTGACCTCTTTCCTAAAATCATCCAGCCAGTCTGTCTGGGGTATCATTGTTGTTATTCTGTGGTGTTTTATAGACCGCAGAACAGCAGCGGTTGTATTGTTCCACAGAGAACATAGGCTTGACGGTCGGACGGTCCTGAGAGCTAATGAAAGCTAATGAAACCAGAGGAACCGGTTCCATTGTTTTATAATATGTGTTGTTTTAACAAATCTGTATGAGCGATGCCTGTTCTTCTAGCCAACCACCTTTAACCTCCAGCCTACACACTTCATATAGCCTGAGGCTGGAGAGGAGGAGAGCTGCCGTCACGGAAATACACCCTTCCCACTGTGCATAAACTGGTTGAATCAACATTGTTTCCACATAATTTCAATGTGATGACGTTGAATCAACTTGAAAAAGTGATTGGACTCTCAAAAAGTCAGCAACCCGGAAGGGTGAAATGTTTTGTTGATTTCATGTTCAATTCACATTAGTTGACAACTCAACCAAGTGAAAATCAAAACTAGACGTTGAACTGACGTCTGTGCTCAGTGGGTTGTTACACACCATAATATATTGCTATTGTCAACAAGGTATTCAGATACATGAATGTATAGGCCAATGGACTAAGCACTGTGCGACTACACCAGTGCATTCTACGACAGGTATGGTATGCTGTTTTTATTTCAGCCGTTCCCCTTTTTGTTTTTGACCCCAAATAAAGGTGACACCTGTACATGGTGCAGGCTTCCAAGAATAGACACAGACAGTTCATTTCTCCAGGACTCTTTCCTGGTCCCTGGTAGACTTTGCCCAGCCTGTGAGATAGGCTTTTAGGGTGTGAGGGACATTTCTTTATATATGACCAGTTAGGTCCGGAGAGTCAAGCGCCCTAGTTAAACAAGAGCACGTTGTAAAATTTTGTGGGACCATTATAAAACAGGATGAAAAGAGATGATGCTCTTCAAAGACTGTAACCCTTGATATTTTTTTGACTCAAAGTCAAACCAGTATTCAACCTCTAGTGAAAGCTGTTTACATTTTATTTTAATTGAACCTTTATTTAACTACGCAAGTCAGTTAAGAACAAATTCTTCTTTACAATGACAGTCTAGGAACAGTGGGTTAACTGCCTTGTTCAGGGGCAGAACAACAGATTTTTACCTTGTCAGCTCAAGGATTCGATCTAGCAACCTTTGCGGTTACTGGCCCAACGTTCTAACCACTAGGCTACCTGCTGCCCCAAAGTTGGTTACAACTTTCAGTTTGGTAGATAACCTTATCTTATTTGATCAATTGCTTTTTCTTACAGGAACAGTACAATTGTTGATTTACTTTTTCACTCCTCATACTCTCTCAAAACAATCTTGAATCTACAGGAATGATGTACAGTAATGGGTTGATGAGTTTAAAAAGATAAGTAGATTTTTGTGTAAACGACCTACATGAGGTGTATGGGACTGGATTGGCTGTTCCATAGCTACTGAGGTGTATGGGACTGGATTGGCTGTTCCATAGTTATTGAGGTGTTTGGACTGGATTGGCTGTTCCATAGTTATTGAGGTGTATGTACTGGATTGCCTGTTCCATAGTTATTGAGGTGTATGGACTGGATTGTCTGTCACATAGTTATTGAGGTGTATGGACTGGATTGGCTGTTCCATAGTTATTGAGGTGTATGGGACTGGATTGGCTGTTCCATAGTTATTGAGGTGTTTGGACTGGATTGGCTGTTCCATAGTTATTGAGGTGTATGGACTGGATTGTCTGTTCCATAGTTATTGAGGTGTATGGACTGGATTGGCTGTTCCATAGTTATTGAGGTGTATGGGACTGGATTGGCTGTTCCATAGTTATTGAGGTGTATGGGACTGGATTGGCTGTTCCATAGTTATTGAGGTGTATTGGACTGGATTGGCTGTTCCATAGTTATTGAGGTGTATTGGACTGGATTGGCTGTTCCATAGTTATTGAGGTGTATGGGACTGGATTGGCTGTTCTGTAGTTATTGAGGTGTATGGGACTGGATTGGCTGTTCCATAGTTATTGAGGTGTATGGGACTGGATTGGCTGTTCCATAACTACTGAAGTGTATGGGACTGGATTGGCTGTTCCATAGCTACAGAAGTATATGGGACTGGATTGGCTGTTCCATAGCTACTGACGTGTATGGGACTGGATTGGCTGTTCCATAACTACTGAAGTGTATGGGACTGGATTGGCTGTTCCATAGCTACTGACGTGTATGGGACTGGATTGGCTGTTCCATAGCTACTGAGATATGGGACTGGATTGGCTGTTCCATAGCTACTGAAGTGTATGGGACTGGATTGGCTGTTCCATAACTACTGAAGTGTATGGGACTGGATTGGCTGTTCCATAACTACTGAAGTGTATGGGACTGGATTGGCTGTTCCATAGCTACTGAAGTGTATGGGACTGGATTGGCTGTTCCATAGCTACTGAGGTGTATGGGACTGGATTGGCTGTTCCATAGCTACTGAAGTGTATGGGACTGGATTGGCTGTTCCATAGTTATTGAGGTGTATGGACTGGATTGGCTGTTCCATAGTTATTGAGGTGTATGGGACTGGATTGGCTGTTCCATAGTTATTGAGGTGTATGGGACTGGATTGCCTGTTCCATAGTTATTGAGGTGTATGTACTGGATTGGCTGTTCCATAGTTATTGAGGTGTATGGGACTGGATTGGCTGTTCCATAGTTATTGAGGTGTATGGGACTGGATTGGCTGTTCCATAGTTATTGAGATGTATGTACTGGATTGGCTGTTCCATAGTTATTGAGATGTATGTACTGGATTGGCTGTTCCATAGTTATTGAGGTGTATGGGACTGGATTGGCTGTTCCATAACTACTGAAGTGTATGGGACTGGATTGGCTGTTCCATAGTTATTGAGGTGTATTGGACTGGATTGGCTGTTCCATAGTTATTGAGGTGTATGGGACTGGATTGGCTGTTCCATAGTTATTGAGGTGTATGGGACTGGATTGGCTGTTCCATAGTTATTGAGGTGTATGGACTGGATTGGCTGTTCCATAGTTATTGAGGTGTATGGGACTGGATTGGCTGTTCCATAACTACTGAGGTGTATGGGACTGGATTGGCTGTTCCATAGCTACTGAGGTGTATGGGACTGGATTGGCTGTTCCATAGCTACTGAGGTGTATGGGACTGGATTGGCTGTTCCATAACTACTGAGGTGTATGGGACTGGATTGGCTGTTCCATAGCTACTGAGTTGTATGGGACTGGATTGGCTGTTCCATAGCTACTGAGGTGTATGGGACTGGATTGGCTGTTCCATGACTACTGAAGTGTATGGGACTGGATTGGCTGTTCCATAGTTATTGAGGTGTATGGGACTGGATTGGCTGTTCCATAACTACTGAAGTGTATGGGACTGGATTGGCTGTTCCATAGCTACAGAAGTATATGGGGCTGGATTGGCTGTTCCATAGCTACTGACGTGTATGGGACTGGATTGGCTGTTCCATAACTACTGAAGTGTATGGGACTGGATTAGCTGTTCCATAGCTACTGAAGTGTATGGGACTGGATTGGCTGTTCCATAGCTACTGAAGTGTATGGGACTGGATTGGCTGTTCCATAACTACTGAAGTGTATGGGACTGGATTGGCTGTTCCATAGCTACTGAAGTGTATGGGACTGGATTGGCTGTTCCATAGCTACTGAAGTGTATGGGACTGGATTGGCTGTTCCATAACTACTGAAGTGTATGGGACTGGATTGGCTGTTCCATAACTACTGAAGTGTATGGGACTGGATTGGCTGTTCCATAGCTACAGAAGTATATGGGACTGGATTGGCTGTTCCATAGCTACTGACGTGTATGGGACTGGATTGGCTGTTCCATAACTACTGAAGTGTATGGGACTGGATTGGCTGTTCCATAGCTACTGACATGTATGGGACTGGATTGGCTGTTCCATAGCTACTGACGTGTATGGGACTGGATTGGCTGTTCCATAACTACTGAAGTGTATGGGACTGGATTGGCTGTTCCATAGCTACTGAAGTGTATGGGACTGGATTGGCTGTTCCATAACTACTGAAGTGTATGGGACTGGATTGGCTGTTCCATAGCTACTGAAGTGTATGGGACTGGATTGGCTGTTCCATAGCTACTGAAGTGTATGGGACTGGATTGGCTGTTCCATAGCTACTGAAGTGTATGGGACTGGATTGGCTGTTCCATAGCTACTGAAGTGTATGGGACTGGATTGGCTGTTCCATAACTACTGAAGTGTATGGGACTGGATTGGCTGTTCCATAACTACTGAAGTGTATGGGACTGGATTGGCTGTTCCATAGCTACTGAAGTGTATGGGACTGGATTGGCTGTTCCATAGCTACTGAAGTGTATGGGACTGGATTGGCTGTTCCATAACTACTGAAGTGTATGGGACTGGATTGGCTGTTCCATAGCTACTGAAGTGTATGGGACTGGATTGGCTGTTCCATAGCTACTGAAGTATATGGGACTGGATTGGCTGTTCCATAACTACTGAAGTGTATGGGACTGGATTGGCTGTTCCATAGCTACTGAAGTGTATGGGACTGGATTGGCTGTTCCATAGCTACTGAAGTGTATGGGACTGGATTGGCTGTTCCATAACTACTGAAGTGTATGGGACTGGATTGGCTGTTCCATAACTACTGACGTGTATGGGACTGGATTGGCTGTTCCATAGCTACTGAAGTGTATGGGACTGGATTGGCTGTTCCATAGCTACTGAAGTGTATGGGACTGGATTGGCTGTTCCATAACTACTGAAGTGTATGGGACTGGATTGGCTGTTCCATAGCTACTGAAGTGTATGGGACTGGATTGGCTGTTCCATAGCTACTGAAGTATATGGGACTGGATTGGCTGTTCCATAACTACTGAAGTGTATGGGACTGGATTGGCTGTTCCATAGCTACTGAAGTGTATGGGACTGGATTGGCTGTTCCATAGCTACTGAAGTGTATGGGACTGGATTGGCTGTTCCATAACTACTGAAGTGTATGGGACTGGATTGGCTGTTCCATAACTACTGACGTGTATGGGACTGGATTGGCTGTTCCATAGTTATTGAGGTGTATGGGACTGGATTAGCTGTTCCATAGCTACTGAGGAGTGTGAATGTAAACTGAACTCGCTGTTCTGTGAGTGTAATAAATACAACAGGTGTTCAATGGAGTGTGTGGTAGATGTGTGCCCATAGTATTAAATGGCCTTATTTTGTCCAAGCTGGTAGGCTATTGCATCACGACTTATGAGAAGACTAATGGCCAATGTAATGCATAATACCTCCAGCAGTCTTTAAGTACAAAGTCTGTTTTGAAAGTATTTACAAATTGTCACTGGAATCCTGCTACAAATACCTGAACAGGAATAGATTATCTCAAAGGATTCTATTATATTTTATATATAGAACATCATGTGACTTTGGCCTATGTGGTGTTAGATCAGCAGAAAAGGGTGGTGCTTTGCAACTCCACTGAACTGAAGCATATAATTCCTGACTTAATGGGTGGGTAGATCTTCTGTTACAACAATAACATTGAGCATATGGAAGCACTTGCCCCAGAATAAGCAGGTGGTAATCTCAGAAAAGCAGAGGGGAATTTACCTGAGTTTGAAGGCTAGCTATCTCCATCGGTCATATCTTTGGGACATCCCTACCCCATTGAAGTTGAAATTTAAAATGGTTAAGGTAAGGGTTAAGGTTATGGTTACGGTCAGGGTAAGGGTAGAGGATTCGCACAGCTGTTTATCAAGAGCTTATAACTGACTAATTCAAATGTCACTGTGTGAGTGTTCTCATGAGATAATCAGTCTCTTAACTCGCCCTCTTAATGCCAGTTTGCCAGAGGGAAATCAAGTGCTTGCAGGTCTGGGCGGTGTTAGTCAGTGGTGCAGCAGCTTATATAGAACCAGAATGGAGCTGCCAGGCAAACAGTGCCATTGAAAAACAATTCCTAAGTAGACTAGTTTAGCACTGGGAGGAAAACCCAGTTATTCACGTGTCCCAGGGTACAGTAATCTGCTGAAAACACACTCTCTCTCAATCCAACTCAGGAGACTCCCCTAGCAACACATTCTTCTGTCTAAAGTGGGTTTCAAAGTCATGACTACCTGCATATCAGCCCTGTACTCTAAAGAGTCACTGTGTGTGTGTGTCTGTGTTTAATATAGGAAAATAGAGATAAAGTACTTTAATTTCCTTGTCCCTAACTCACTGTTCACTCTTTGCCCACTCACCCTTTTCCCTTAAACCCTTACTTATCATCTCTCTCTCTCTCTCTCTCTCTCTCTCTCTCTCTTTCTCTCTCTCTCTCTCTCTCTCACCATCTCTTTTTTTCTCTCTCTCTCCTTCTTCCAGGCCCTGCAGTCTCTCTGAGGCCTGGTCCAGAGCCCAGCCCAGGCAGCAGGTCAAGCAGCAGCTCCCTCTGTGTCCCTGATCTCCAGAAACCTTTGCAATCTCCCCGGGCACAGCGGTGAGCCTTGCCGTAACCCAGCCCAGACTGATTCAAACACACACACACAGACACAGACACTCACACGCAGACACACACTCAAACTGAAGAGCAACCAGGAGCAACCATTGTCTTTTATGAGCTGCTTTTCCATTGAGTGACATGTGAGCCTAGAGCAAGACAATACAGGACACTGTTCTTTGTTGCATATATTGTGTAAAGGAATATCAGTGTTCTGAATGCTCTGTAGTTATATTTACATGTTAGTCATTTAGCAGACACTCTAATCTAGAGCAATTTACAGTATTTAGTGCATACATTTTCATACTATTCCGTTACTCTAATAGAGTTAGAGTTAAATTTGCCTCCTCATCTTCAAGAAGAGATATCACTCTTGCTTATTGTTATTGCAGCTGCTTATTACTGTGCACCTCTTGTATGTAGTACGCCAACCTCTCCACGCCAACTCCATTCCGGAACTGCGTTGCCGAGCAACGGGGAGCTCAGGAGCCCACACACACTTACTAGCACGGCCTCTTCCCCTCTTTGGACTAGGAGAGGAGGAGGAGGAGGAGGGAGGAAGGGTGCAGATGCTTCTCCAGCTAGTGGTCAGTGTGGAGGGGGCTCCACTTCCTCCTCCTCTGTTTCTAGCGCTCGGTTGTACCGGACGCACGGCATGCACACACACACTGAAGACATGGAGAGCCTCTCAGAACGCACTGCAACCGCCTGCTCCGTACGGGAGCCCGGAGGGGGGACACAGTCACCGCAACCAGCGGAGGAGGAAGTCAATGAAGAGGGCGTCAAACTCAGGTAAAAATATGTGGAGTGGATTGGGGTGGGGTGGGGTGGGGTGGATTGGGGTGGGGGAGAGAGGAACTGTTGGGTTCCGCAATAGTTGATAAGTGGTAATTATGTGCTAATTGGTCATTGATTATTGAAAGTGCAGTATGTTGCAGGTGATGTATTTCTGTGTAATAATATGCTGAAGAGGCTTTTTGAAGAGGTGCTCAGTGAAGTACTAACAGTGTGTAGTGAGCTAGGCAGGCTGGAGATAGATGTGTAGTCCTCTCATTTTTCTTGCCGCATTTCAATAAGTGTGTCGAGAATAAGAGGAAGTGGGAGTTGCAGCATTTCTGCACCTTCTATCAAACCCATCTTGGTAGAAAAAGGAGTCCCTGGTTAAAATATTGGGGCATGAACACATGTCTTGTTTTATGAGAACGTGTCTTTTAAAACACATATTATTGATCTTGAGGATGGACTCTCTCATAATATAAGGAATGGGGAGAACCAGAATTTCTAGATAGTCTGTTGAGATGTGAATATCTAATATTTCTAATGTGGTGTTAGTCAACCCACACAAAATTAACAGATTATATTTGACAATGTGAAATTAAGTGTTCTCAATCTGACTCCCATAGACCTCCGGATGATCCAATGAGTGTCCTTGAATTGTTGTAAATTATAGGATGAATAGTGGTTTGTCGTTAACTTCAAGGCATCTCCTTGCTCATCTCTCATCTTCATTTTTCTATCTTTCTTTCTCTCATTCTCTCTACTCAGGTTGGTGAGCAACAGGGAAAGAGCGAGCTCAACACCATTGAAAGTAGAACCCATCTGCTACAGTCTCAACATTGTCAAGAACGTTGGTGAGAAAAATATAGCCAGTAGAACTGTCAATTCCACGCAAGGTGGAGGCAACATATGTATTCCACCCACACTACAGTCTCCAGAGCTGCTGCTGCTGCACTGACATAATGACCTTCTCTGTTCCACCACCACGCACAGGTGGTGGTACACACAAACATATGCAGGCACACACACACACACACACACACACACACACACACACACACACACACACACACACACACACACACACACACACACACACACACACACACACACACACACACACACACACACACACACACACACACACACACACACACACACACTGCTGTTAACAACAACATATCCCATAATATTGCCTTAAAAAGAACAAGATTTGCCTGAAGTTGCATCCATCTATCACTTAAAACTTCACTGTGCATCCATCAAGGTTGAAGGCTGAGTTTAGTGTGTGGTGGGGCTCTGTTCTCTGTACTTACAGTAATGGGTATAGATGAGTTGAGATACTGATGTTCAGAGCAGTGTCACACCTAATCTGTGGATGTAAATAAATGGATGTCCTTTGAAAGGATGCATTAATGGAATAACTCAGCAGAAAGTGCTTTTTGTCAACATGTTGGTTCAAGCATGCCTCCCTCTTTCTCCTCTCTCAATCTCACCCTCTCTCCATCTCTCGCTCTCCCTGTCTTCTATAGCCCTCTTTCTTTTCTTCTTATGTAAGTTTCAATACCATACGCCCACCTATAGTAGGTGAGCATTTTAATTTGACTGAGGGGGCTTATGCAACCATTTCCTGTTGTTCAACATGACCTTAACGTCTATGTAGTGTGAGAGGACAGAACATACACATGCACACACGCACAGTGCTAATGTTCTCCTCCGCAACTAACCACCCTGCTTATCAATGTGCAAGTATCCAGCCCTCTTTCACCTGAAACTGGCTGAGAGAGAGTTAAAGAGAAAGCAAGGAGAGGACTGATAGAGAAATGTGAAGAAGATGAGATCCATTATTTCAAATGAGATGAGATCCATTCTTTCCAAATTGACTCTACACAATAACTAATGTAGTTACAACTCCACGATGTCACACAAATATGAAGGGAACGTTTTAGTTCTGGGTCACGGGGGTCAGTGTAAAGACAACAAAGAGTGGTTGTGAGTTATAAGTTTGATTCCCCCATGGGCCACATATACTGTGTGATGTGGCCTCAGACTAAAGTTCTGCTAAATAACCCTAATAATATTTTATTGTTATCAAACAAACATGACCATGTGCTCAGACTCATGTTGTCTTGCTTCTGTCCTTTTTCATTTCTATTTTGTCCCTTTTTGTCCCTCCAGCCTTCCTGTACCAGGAGTACCGGGACACATCCAAGCAGCAGGAAATCGAGCAGCGACGGCAGCAGGATGGGTTGACCTCGGGGGTCAGCGCGGGGTTAGGGGTGACGTCCCCACCGGCCCTGCAGCTGCAGCTGAGGAACAACTCTCGCTCTCTGAGTCTGTGGCAGAACCTGGATGTCGTGCAGCAGAGCGGCCTGCTCACCCAGCTACCGCAGAGAGAGGTCATCATACAAGAGGTGAGGGGTCAAAGGCCATACAGTAGAGAGAGAGAGAGGTAAAATGTTATACTGGAGGGTGAAAGGTCAGAGAGGTCTTACTGGATGGTGAATGGTAAGTGAGAGCCTTACATGACCTGTGTCCTTGCTCTGTTCTCAAGGCCATGTTTGAGCTGGTGACCTCAGAGGCATCCTACTACAAGAGCCTGGAGGTGCTGGAGACCCACTTCCTGAAGAACCCTGTGCTGGTCAACACACTCAGCCAATCAGACATGCACTTCCTGTTCTCCAACATTGAGGAGGTGATGAAGGCCAGTGAAAGGTAAGAGAAGCCTGTGTGTGTGACTAACCAGCCCCCCCCCCCCCCCATCCTCTCTGCAACGTGTGATTACTGATCCCTCTAAACTGCTGTGTTAAGCTTTCTGAAAGTAAAAGGTAAACAAGTCCTTATTCATCTTTCATTCCAGATCATACTGTAATACTTGTATGGTGACCTTTATTCAACTGTCCCCTGCTGATGATGTCATACTATACATCCTTCCTTAGGTTCCTGATGGACCTGGAGAACCGCATCGAACAGTCCCTCCAGATCTCAGACGTGTGTGACATCGTCCACAACCACGCCGTCAAGCACTTCCACGTCTTTATCACCTACGTCATCAACCAGGTGTATCAGGAGAAGAACTACCGACGCATTCTGTGAGTACCCCTCCAACTAATGTCTACAGTAGCATGATATGTGGGTTAACCTCTCTGTGCAGTAGTACAATAGGGATGGTGTTGTGGTTGGTATTGTAGCTGTGCCAAACTGTTGCCCATCACAGATCATTATCAATTTAGAATTGACAGTTCAAATCATGCTTTAACTGAGGAAGACCATCTATGTGATTTATGCACAGTAGGCCTATGTACTGTGTGTACTGACTGAATAAGATGAAGGTCTGTGAGTTGTATGACAGCATACCTGACAGAATAACACGTGACTTTCAGCACAATGGGAAGTGGCTGTCTATCAAAGTAACTGAACAGAAAGAACCTTAAGAACCTTGAGCTGTGGCTATGATAACAACAGAACCTCTGCATTGAATAACATTCTGTTCACCTGTCCTGATCTGGGTGAAGCACACATTTCCCCTCTATATGTGTATATATCTGTGTGTGTGTGTGTGTATGTTTATTGAGAGAACAGAACAGGGTTTGTATTGATAATGATGGCAGGTTGATCGTGTGTGTGTGTGTGTGTGTGTGTGTGTGTGTGTGTGTCAGCCTGTATTAGTGTTTTTAATGAGAGAACAGAACAGAGTTTGTATTGATAACGATGGCAGGTTGATTGTGTGTGTGCGTGCGTGTGTGTGTGTGTCAGCCTGTATTAGTGTTTTTAATGAGAGAACAGGGTTTGTATTGATAACGATGGCAGGTTGATTGTGTGTGTGTATTAGTGTTTTTAATGAGAGAACAGAACAGGGTTTGTATTGATAACGATGGCAGGTTGATTGTGTGTGTATTAGTGTTTTTAATGAGAGAACAGAACAGGGTTTGTATTGATAATGATGGCAGGCTGATTGTGTTGCGTAGTAGCAGCAGCAGGGTGTGGTTGTTTGTCAACGCAGATGTCTGTCCTGTCCCTCACCACTATCACCACATACCTGAGAGAAAGACTGTGACGTTCCCACGCAGGCAGCCCTACAGGACAGACCGCATGGATGGTAGAGACGCACTGGGAGCTAAGCCAGTTACCAAACACCAGACGCCCACTGGAAAAAACATACCATGGAGTTTAGAGCTGTGAAGCAATACCAAAATATGACACACTGTGGTCTGTATCAAGAGATTTAGGGTAGGAAACTCCATGGCATTGGGACCAGATTTTAGGAACTCCATCACCTACATCACCTAACATATCATTACATTTACTCACACCTTAGTGATGTATACGTAACTGCCAAAATAAGGGAAACACCAACATAAGTGTCTTAATAGCACATTGGGCCAACAGGAAACAGAACAGCTTCAATGCACCTTGGAATAGATTCTACATGTGTCTGGAACTCTATTGGAGGGACGCGACACCATTCTTCCACAAGAAACTCCACCATTCGGTGTTCTGTTGATGGTGCTGGAAAACGCTGTCTCAGACGCCGCCCCCGAATCTCCCATAAGTGTTCAATTGGGTTGAGGTCTGGTGACTGGATGGCCATGACGACATATGGTTTGCATCGTTTTCATACTCATCAAACCATTCAGTGACCACTCGTGGCCTGTGGATGGGAGCATTGTCGTCCTATGGGGGCATACCATGGTAGCCCAAATAATGGCCTGCCCAGCATTTTTATACATGACCCTAGGCACGATGGGATGTTAATTGCTTAGTTAACTCACCAACCACACCTGTGTGGAAACACCTGCTTTCAATATACATTGTATCCCTCATTTACTCAAGTGTTTCCATTATTTTGGCAGTTACCTGTATGTACTGTGCTGACGTGTTCCATATAATGTGATATAGCGATCATCGGAATAGCATTAATAACCATTAACAACATACAGAGAGTCAGTGACGGTGCTGTGAGTCACCTAGGTATTGGTGACAGTGTGAGCAGCTGTTTTGCTCTGCAGTGAGTGCATTCTCCCCTCAAGGCTGGCTGGGAGATTCTTAAGAAATTTTCACTACTGCTTCTCGTTCCTAATCAGATTATTGATAGACTCCACAGAGAGAGGGCAACAATCGCAAAGTCGATGCAAAAAAACACCTCTCATTCTTATAAAACACTATGGGAAAGAACTAAACTTGCTGAGCTCGAGATAAGGCTAACTTTAGAGAGGGAGACCACTGCTGGGCAGTTGGTTGTACTGTCAAGACAGGGTGACATCATAGTCAACAGGCGGCTGTGGTTTTTCACAGGACACATAGCATTGATGGATGGATCTGTGTGGTCGGTGTGTTTGGACCTGCCTGGATGACGTCAGTGTGGTGATTTGTTGCTCTGAGTAAAAGTTCCGCTAACATCATAAAGCATTAGTAATAGTAGTCTGCTGCAACATCTAGCAGTTCTGTGAAGCGTGTCTACTCTCTGCGTAGAACGTCTGTGGTCAGACAACCTCATTGATTCAGTCTGTGGTGGTTTTCACATGCCTGTGTTTTGTGTTGGCTGTCTTTGTGGTGGTTTGAACATGTCTGTGTTTTGTCCAGACAGGGAAACCAGTCATTCCGTGAGGCCATGGCTCGGCTGGAGAACCAGCCGCATGTCCGAGGCCTCTCCTTCACCTCCTTCCTCATCCTCCCCTTCCAGAGGATCACACGACTCAAAATGCTGGTCCAGGTAAGTGGAGCAAGAGAGTGGGCTGAACCAAGATGGGGGAGCATAGCATTTCTGAATCACGAATAATAGTTATGATAATGCTTTACTCTGTGCTAATATATTGCAGTATCCAGGATGTACGTTTTGTGTTGAGCTTCTGCTGCTGTGTTTGCTTGCAGAACATTCTGAAGAGGGCAGAGGAGAATTCAGATATGGAGGCCAATGCCATCAAGGCTCACCATCAGCTGGAGCAGGTACGGTAACAGTACCAAACCGTTTACAGTACTAAACCAGTTTACAGCACTAAACCAGTCTGGGAGAGATGACAGAGTACTGGATTTGGTTCAGTACTGCGGGTTGTGATTATGGGCTCAGGGCCTGTCATGGTGTTGAGTGTTGCATTAAAAACAATCATCACCATCATCATGTTGGGAAGACTTAGTCTTGCCACGACTCTCTACGCTTTGTAAGGAATGATGACTGTCATGATGAGGTTAGTTGTAGTTGCCACAAACAAAGGAATGTGCTTTTAATTGGAGCATCAAGTATAGCCTCTACATAAATATTTGGTTCTCTCTGAAACAGGTCTAGCACTCTTTCCTTTGGACTCACAATCTGCATATATTCTTTGCCTCCCAGTAATGTTTGTTAAAGAGATTCTCTGGTACTTTTATATAATATTTTGGAAGTAGTTCTGAAAGTGGCACTCATGAGCCACTCAACCTCGTCCCGGGCCTAACAGCCATGCCAATACATCCTCCAAACACCGGCTTCTTGGGCATGATCACTTAATTATACCATGTCATTGTTGAATACTCCTTTCTGATTGACATGAATGTCATTCTAGAGTGTGCATTATTTCCCTATAACGCATGGTCTATTTGCACGGTAGAATTCAATGGCTATAGTTCATTTTTACATGTTTTGTTTGAGCTGCTTTTGAAAGCAAAAGTATAATTGAAAACATATTGGTATTATTGAATTAGATTTTCTTAATAGAAAGCTAGAACTGATGATTTGGTTAAGCAAGTCTGTTTGTTTGGTTACCACGGCAACTACTGTAGCTACAGTTGAAGTCAGAAGTTTACATACACCTTAGCAAAATACATTTAAACTCAGTTTTTCACAATTCCTGACATTTAATCCTAGTAAAAATGCCATGTCTTAGGTCAGTTAGGATCACCACTTTATTTTAGGAATGTGAAATGTCAGAATAATAGTAGAGAGAATGATTTATTTCAGCTTTACCTTCTTTCATCAAATTCCCAGTGGGTCAGAAGTTTACATACACTCAATTAGTATTTGGTAGCATTGCCTTTAAATTGTTTCACTTGGGTCAAACATTTCAGGTTGCCTTCCACAAGCTTCCCACAATAAGTTGGGTGAATTTTGGCCCATTCCTCCTGACAGAGCTGGTGTAACTGAGTCAGGTTTGTAGGCCTCCTTGATCGCACACACTTTTTCAGTTCTGCCCACAAATTATTCTCTAGGGTTGAGGTCAGCGCTTTGTGATGGCCACTCCAATATGTTGACTTTGTGGTCCTTAAGCCATTTTGCCACAACTTTGGAAGTATGCTTGGGGTCATTGTCCATTTGGAAGACCAATTTGCGACCATGTCTTGAGATGTTGCTTCAATATATCCACAAAATTTCCGTCCTCATGATGCCATCTATTTTGTTTTTCGGCTTGCAAGCCTCCCCCTTTTTTTCCCTCCAAACATAATGATGGTCATTATGGCCAAACAGTTCTATTTTTGTTTCATCAGACCAGAGGACATTTAAAAAAACGTACAATCTTTGTCCCCATGTGCAATTGCAAACCATAGTCTGGCTTTTTTATAGCGGTTTTGTAGCAGTGATTTCTTCCTTGCTGAGCGGCCTTTCAGGTTATGTCGATATAGAACTGGTTTTACTGTGGATATATACTATTGTACCTGTTTCCTCCAGCATCTTCACAAGGTCCTTTGCTTTTGTTCTGGGATTGATTTGCACTCTTCGCACCAAAGACACAACGCGTCTCCTTCCTGAGCGGCATGATGGCTGAGTGATCCCATGGTGTTTATATCTGCGTACTATTGTTTGTACAGATGAACATGGTACCTTCAGGTGTTTGGAAATTGCTCCCAAGGATGAATCAGACTTGTGGAGGTCTACAATTGTTTTTCTGAGGTTTTGGCTGATTTATTTTGATTTTTCCAAGATGTCAAGAAAAGAGGCACTGAGTTTGAAGGTAGACCTTGAAATGCATCCACAGGTACACCTCCAATTGACTCAAATGATGTCAATTAGCCTATCAGAAGCTACTAAAGACATTACATAATTTTCTGGAATTTCCCAAGCTGTTTAAAGGCACAGTCAACTTAGTGTATGTAAACTTCTGACCCACTGGAATTGTGATATAGTTAATTATAAATTAAATAATCTGTCTGTAAACAATTGTTGGAAAAATTACTTGTGTCATGCACAAAGTAGATGTCCTACCGACTTGCCAAAACTATAGTTTGTTAACAAGACATTTGTGGAGTGGTTGAAAACGAGTTTTAATGACTCCAACCTATGTGTATGTAAACTTCCGACTTCAACTGTATATAGTAAACTTGCTAGCTACTTCAGTGGATGTTGAACAAATTTCTATTGGCAAATGAACACATTTCTAGTAGCAAATGTGCTAAATTATAGCCAATGTATAAAAGGGATAATCAACTTGGGGCTCTTTGTGTTCTCTGGAAAATAATGCAACTCTGTAGATCAGTTCCGAACACACCTTCTACGTCGTTCATTATTTTCCATAGAACGCATAACCCTCGTTGATTATCCCTTACATAAATTACACATAGACACATCCAGCCCAAAGCGGGAGATTTAAAAAACACTTACTAGTTGCCAAAGTTCCGGAGCATGTCTTTAACTGCCTATATACAATTCCAAGGGAGTGTTGGGATGTGTTCCTTATATAATGGTTTGTTTGCCCGATTCTCAGATTGTGAAGGAGTGCAACGAGGGTGTGAGGAAGATGAGTCGTACAGAGGAACTCATCAGCATTGAGAAAACACTGGAGTTCAAGTCTAAGGTACCTGCAGTCACCAGTCATGTGACAACATGTCTATATTCTATATAGTCTGTGAAATTGCCAGACTGGCACAAACAGACTTGGTCAAAGGTTATCTATCTCAGTTAGGTTCCAAGCATTTGGCTACACCCTCAGTAACATCTGCTAAATATATGTATGTGAACTATGAAATTTGATTTGATTGCTTGTTTGATTCCTTTAATCTTTATGTCCAAAAACTTCCTTTTTGTTCATGCGATTAGTTCAGTAATCCGTATGCACAAAATCCAGACGAAAAGTAAAAAAAGTTCCATTTAAGTTCATAGAAACATGTCAAACGATGTTTCTAATCAATCCTTAGGGTGTTTTTATCATGAATATTCAACAATGTTTCAACAGGACAATACTGTTTTCATTAGAAAGGAAAGGGAACGAATGTCGCGCTCACGGCCACGCGCGATAAACAACTCATGCTTTCGGCTGAGCCACTTACTCTGAGTGCTCTTATTTTCTACCCTTTCACAATAGAAGCCTGAAACAACTTCTAAAGACTGTTGACATCTACTGGAAGCCTTAGGAAGTGCAATCTGACTCCACAGACACTGGATATTCGATAGGCATTCACTTGAAAACTACAAACCTCAGAATTCCCACTTCCTGGTTGGATTTTTCTCAGGTTTTGCCTGCCATATGAGTTCTGTTATACTCACAGACATTATTTTAACAGTTGTGGAAACTTTAGAGTGGTTTCTATCCAAATCTAGTAATTATATGCACATTTTAGCTTCTGGGCCTGAGTAACAGGCAGTTTACTCTGGGCACGCTTTTCATCCAAACTTCCCAATGCTGCCCCCTATTCCAAATTAAGGAGGTCGATAGACCGAAATGTTGGCATTTCAACAGCAAATAAACGGATGTAAAAAAGAGATCTCTATGATCTATAATAACCCTGAGTTGAACCTGTGACCCTCTCCCTCCAGTCGGTGCCGGTGATCTCCCACTCCCGCTGGCTGCTGAAGAAGGGTGAGGTGCAGCAGATGGCCGGGCCAAAGAGCACTAGGACCATGCGGAGTAAGAAGCTCCACCACCCTGTCTACCTGTTCCTCTTCAACAACCTGCTGCTCATCACCAAGCGCAGCTCCAGGTCAGCACATGACATCGCCACACAGAGACAGCTAGTGGTCATTGGGGGTCGCAGTGCACAACCACTTTCAGTCTGGGACTTTCTATTGCCCCCCCCCCAACACATAATTTTGTATACAGGCTGTTTTGAAGTCTACTACCTGCCAAACTGCCCTTTGTCACATGAGGCTTTGTATATGTGTGTGTCTCTTCGTCAGTGGTGAGAAGTTCCAGGTGCTGGACTCGTGCACGCGGGCCATGCTGAGGACTGAGGACATGGAAGACCAGGGTCAGATGCTGGCTAATGTGTTCAACCTGAAACTTCTGGAGAACCAGGAGGAGAGGCATGTCAGCTACATGCTCAAGACCTCCAGCATGTAAGTGACTACAACTAACAGCATTATTTAAGAGTCTCAAGCCCCCTCGGCACCTAGTGTACTCAGTACAGTACTTCTCTGTATGTAATTGATCTCTTATCAACAATCTCCAATGTGTTCCTGTGTGCTGCTGCCAGGAGTGACAAGCTGCGCTGGATATGTGCTCTCACGCCAAACCGCCGCACTCGATTCATGTCCACCAGCGCCCACCAACCAGGTGAGACGTACACAAAGATGACACACACAGACACAGAGATGACATCCACTACTAACAGCTGAACTTTTAGGTACCAAATAACAGGTGGTAAACACTACCACTCAAAAGTTTGGGGTCACTTAGAAATGTCCTTGTTTTCCATGAAATGATTTGCAATATGAATAGGAAATACAGTCAAGACGTTGACAAGGGTTTCCCATGATGTCAAGCAAAGAGGCAGTGAGTTTGAAGGTAGGCCTTGAAATACATCCACAGGTACACCTCCAATTGACTCAAAAGCTTCTAAAGCCATGACATCATTTTCTGGAATTTCCCAAGCTGTCTAAAGGCACAGTCAATTTAGTGTATGTAAACTTCTGACCCACTGGAATTGTGATACAGTGAATTATAAATTAAATAATCTGTCTGCAAACAATTGTTGGCAAAATTACTTGTGTCAGGCGCAAAGTAGATGTCCTAACCGACTTGCCAAAACTATAGTTTGTTGACAAGACATTTGTGGAGTGGTTGAAAAACTAGTTTTAATGACTCCAACCTAAGTGTATGTAAACTTCCGACTTCAACTGTATCTAGTAAACTTGCTAGCTACTTCATTGGATGTTAAACACATTTCTATTGGCAAATGAACACATTTCTAGTAGCAATTGTGCCAATTGTGCCAATTATAGCCAATTAACATTCCTCAAACATACAAGTATTATACACAATTTTAAAGATAAACTTCTTGTTAATCCAACTACATTGTCCAATTTCAAAAAGGCTTTACGGCGAAAGCATACCATGCGATTATGTTAGGACAGCACCTAGCCACAAAAACCAAACAGACATTTTCCAGCCAGGGAGAGGTGTCACAAAAGTCAGAAATGGCGTTAAAATGAATCACTTACCTTTGATAATCTTCATCTGGTGGCACTCCCAGGACTCCATGTTACACAATAAATGTTTGTTTTGTTCAATAAAGTTAATCTTTATGTCCAAAAACCTCCTTTTTGGAAAAAAGGGATAATCAACTCGGGGCTCTTTGCGTTCTCTGGAAAATAATGCAACTCTGTAGGTCAGTTCTGAACACACCTTCTACGTTGTTTCTTATTTTCCATAGAGCGCATAACCCTCGTTGATTATCCCTTACATAAACTACACATTCACACATCCAGCCCAAAGTGGGAGGTTTAAAAAATACTTACTAGTCGCCAAAGTTCTGGAGCATGTCTTTAACTGCCTATATACAATTCCAAGGGCGTGTTGGGATGTGTTCCTTATATAATGGTTTGTTTGCCCGATTGTAAGATTGTGAAGGAGTGCAAAGAGGGTGTGAGGAAGATGAGTCGTACCTAGGAAATCATCAGCATTGAGAAAACACTGGAGTTCAAGTCTAAGAAATCTCCTTGTTCTCCATGAAAGCATACATGAAATGAGTTGCAAAATGAATAGGAAATATAGTCAAGATGTTGACAAGGTTATAAAGAATGATTTTTAATTTAAATAATAATTGTGTCCTTCAAACTTTGCTTTTGTCAAAGAATCCTCCATTTGCAGAAATTACTTTCTTGCAGAACTTTGGCATTCTAGTTGTCAATTTGTTGAGGTAATCTGAAGAGATTTCACCCCATGCTTCCTGAAGCACCTCCCACAAGTTGGATTGGCTTATTGAGCACTTCTTATGTACCACAACAGCTCAATAGGGTTGAGATCCGGTGACTGCTGGCTACTTCATTATAGACAGAATACCAGCTGACTGCTTCTTCTATAAATAGTTATTGCATAGTTTGGAGCTGTGCTTTGGGTCATTGTCCTGTAATAGGAGGAAATTGTCTCCAATTTTAAGCGCTGTCCACAGGGTATGGCATGGCGTTGCAAAATGGAGTGATGGCCTTCCTTCTTCAAGATCCCTTTTACCCTGTACAAATCTCCCACTTAACCACCACAAAACCATCCCCAGACCATCACATTGCCTCCACCATGCTTGACAGATGGCGTCAAGCACTTCTCCAGCATCTTTTCATTTTTTCTGCATCTCACGAATGTTCTTTGTGATCCGAACACCTCAAACTTAGATTTGTCTGTGTCTGTGTCTGTGTTTTTGCCCATCTTAATCTTTTATTTTTGTTGGCCAGTCTGAGATATGGCTGTTTCTTTGCAACTCTGCCTAGAAGGCTAGAATCCCGGAGTCGCCTCTTCACTGTTGACGTTGAGACTGGTGTTTTGCGGGTACTGTTTAATGAAGCTGCCAGTTGAGGAGTTGTGAGGCGTCTGTTTCTCAAACTAGACACTCTAATGTACTTGTCCTCTTTCTCAGTTGTGCACCGGGGCCTCCCACTCCTCTTTCTATTCTGGTTAGAGACAGTTTGCCCTGTTCTGTGAAAGGAGTAGTACACAGTGTTGTGCGAGATCTTCAGTTTCTTGGCAATTTCTCGCATGGAATAGCCTTCATTTCTCAGAACAAGCATAGACTGACGAGTTTCAGAAGAAAGTGTTTTGTTTCTTGCCATTTTGAGCCTGTAATTGAACCCCTAAATGCTGATGCTCCAGATACTCAACTAGTCTAAAGAAGGCCAGTTGTATTGCTTCTTTAATCAAAACAACAGTTTTCAGCTGTGCTAACATAATTGCAAAAAGGTTTTCTAATGATCAATTAGCCTTTTAAAATTATAAACTTGGATTAGCTAACACAACGTGCCATTGGAACACAGGAGTGATGGTTGCTGATAATGGGTCTCTGTACACCTATTCCATAAAAAATCTGCCGTTTACAGCTACAATAGTCATTTACAACATTAGCAATGTCTACACTGTATTTCTGATAAATTTTATGTTAATGGTCAAAAAATGTGCTTTTCTTTAAACTTTTGAACGGTAGTGTATATGTTATTAATGTGCCTGTGTGTGTGCGTGCGTGTGTGGTCAGCCTCTCCTCAGGTCCAGTGTATTCAGTCGTATTCGTCTCAGGAGCCAGATGAGCTGTCCATTGAGATGGCTGACGTGTTGAACATCCTGGAGAGGACAGATGATGGTGAGATCAGACAACATATCTCCTGGGAGATCTTAGTACTAGGAGCTCTAGTGTAGATTCAACAGGCTGCCTGTTAGTTAATATCTCTCCCTTTACTCCCTCTCTTTCTTTACGTACACTCCTCTTCTACTCTTCCCTCTCTCTCCCCCCCTCTCTCTCTCTTGCTCCTCTCTATCACCCCTTCAGGCTGGATGATGGGTGAGAGGCTCCATGATGGAGAGAAGGGCTGGTTCCCTTGTCGGGTAGTAGAGGAGATCAAGAACCAGGAAGTGCGGGCCCAGAACCTCAGGGAGTGCCAGAGGATCCACCTGGCCCAGGAAGGGGGCGCTTCCTCAGGGTCCAGGCTGGGCTCCAGGGGTGGCAGACGCACCCCCAAAACCCCCAAAGTCTCAAATTTCTTCGGTACCTGGACTGACCAGTCAGAGGAGGAACAGTGAAGCACATGATATTCCACATTGAAAGTGATTGGTTGGAACCCCCTGGCATCAATTTTTACTGGACCACATGGATCAAATGACAGAGATCATGTGATTTGAGCATGGGATTGCATTGGAAGAAAGTGACATCATGCAATGACATTATTTCCTATTAACTGTTTCCCTTTCTCAAGTGGTTTTGGTGTGCCAGGGTTTAGGGTCCCAGGCTCTATGGTTTAGGGTCCCAGGCCCCAGGGTCCCAGGCTTCAGGGTTTAGGGTCCCAGGCTCCAATGTTTAGGGTCCCAGGCTCCAGGGTTTAGGGTCCCAAACCCCAGGGTCCCAGGCCCCAGGGTGTAGGGTCCCAGGCTCCCCTGATGGGTCCTACGATCAGAGCACTTCTTCCATAACTCCAACACACTGCATGTCTTACAGTACTTCCAGTGGAATGATTCAGCACTACCAGTCTAACTAAAACAAGGCTCCAGTGGAACAGGAGCTATGCATGTGATGGGAGAAGATGACAACCACAGAAACAGTTCTCAAGGGGATGGTAACATGTGAATATATCGTAACCTTGCCTCAACTGCATGGGCCAATTATTTTCGAAAAAAAAAATGTTGCGCTTCTGTGCTAGAGATTTAATTACCCCAGAACAACGGCTTGACGATCCACCCTTTTGTAAAGAGCAACTCCTCTATTGAAACCATACAAGAAGAACGTTTTAAAATCCACCCACTAGCACTGAATGGAAATGAACCGTGAATGTTTCATGATTCTGTACAGTAAATAGAACAATCACATGACAGAGTGCTCAGTATTGGGCAGGAAGTCATTGACTGGAGAAGACGAGCCCTACAGAATCACAGGCCTTGCTTAATCAGTGGACGTGTTCTTGGGGTCAGTTCCCTTGCCAATACTGATATGCCACTTACACATGCACACTGAGAAACGAGAGCACACACACTTGGGGAAATCCTGCACAACTTCTCCAACTTGAAAAACCCTCCACAGACACCTGGTCCTGAAGCATCTGCACAGAATGTGCCAACACACCGACAGCACTGGAATGGCATGCAAGTGACAAAACATGTGGGCGTATGATGAGTATGTGTACGTGTGCATACTGTATGCCTTGAATGTTCAATATACAATTAATAATTACTGAAACATTGTGTAATTTAATTATGTAAGAAGTAATTTATTGTTAATAAAATCTAAATCTGAAATTCAAATGGACATGATTTGTTTATTATGTTGATAACTGGTTTGACTGGTATATAACCCACGTGTTAAGCCCTGATTTAGGTTCATCTCTGAATGAATTCCTGGTAATATGGAGATGTCATTTAACCTGCATAAAGGTTGGTGAATAAGAACCCTGTCTTGCTTACACAATATTCTTGTTTTCAAAACATTAGAATAAACATTAAACCATCTTTTAACATACTATCTGAAAAATTGAGCATTACTATATATACACTACATGAACAAAAAGTATGTGGACACCTGCTTGTCGAACATCTCATTGCAAAATCGTGAGCATTAATATGGAGTTGGTCCCCCCTTTGCTGTTATAACAGCCTCTACTCTTCTGTGAAGGCTTTCTACTAGATGTTTTGAACATTGTTGCGAGGATTTGCTTCCATTCAGCCACAATAGCATTAGTGAGGTCGGGCACTGATGTTGGGCGATTAGGCCTGGCCTGCAGTCTGCGTTCCAATTCATCCCAAAGGTGTTCGACGGGATTGAGGTCAGGGCTCTGTGCAGGCCAGTCAAGTTCCTCCACACCGATCTCAAACCATTTCTGTATGGACTTCGCTTTGTGCATGGGGGCATTGTCATGCTAAAACAGGAAAGGGCCTTCCCCAAACTGTTGCCACAAAGTTGGAAGCACAGAATCATCTAGAATGTCATTGTATGCTGTAGCGTTAAGATTCCCCTTCACTGGAACTAAGGGACATAGCCCGAACCATGAAAAACAGCCTCAGACTATTATTCCTCCTCCACCAAACTCTACAGTTGGCACTATGCATTTGGGCAGGAAGTGTTCTCCTGGCATCCGACAAAACCAGATTTGTCTGTCAGACTACCAGATGGTGAAGCATAATTAATCACTCCAGAGAACACATCCACTGCTCCAGAGTCCAATGGCGGCGAGTTTTACACCACTCCCACCAATGCTTGGCATTGTGCATCATGATCTTAGGCTTGTGTGCGGCTGCTCTGCCATGGAAACCCAGTTCATGAAGCTCCCGACTAACAGTTATTGTGCTTCCAGAGGTAGTGAATTTTGCATCCAAGGATAGACGATTTTTACGTGATATGTACTTTAGCACTTGGTGGTCCCGTTCTGTTAGCTTGTGTGGCCTACCACATTGCGGCTGAGCCGTTATTGCTCCTAGACGTTTCCACTTCACAATAACAGCACTTACTGTTGACCGGGTCAGCTCTAGCACGGCAGAAATTTGACGAACTGACTTGTTGGAAAGGTGACATCCTATGATGGTGCCATGTTGAAAGTCACTGAGCTGTTCAGTACAGGCCACTCTACTGCCAATGTTTGTCTATGGAGATTGATTTACTGTGTGCTCGATTTTACACATCTGTCAGCAACGGGTGTGGCTGACATAGCCGAATCCACTAATTTGAAGGGCTCTCCACATACTGCTGTATATATAGGGTATACAATAGGGTGGCACTGAATTACATTTACGTAAGTATTCCGACCCTTTACTCAGTACTTTGTTAAAGCAGCGATTACAGACTCGACTCATCTTGGGTATCAAATCAAATCAAATCAAATCAAATTTATTTATATAGCCCTTCGTACATCAGCTGATATCTCAAAGTGCTGTACAGAAACCCAGCCTAAAACCCCAAACAGCAAGCAATGCAGGTGTAGAAGCACGGTGGCTAGGAAAAACTCCCTAGAAAAGGCCAATACCTAGGAAGAAACCTAGAGAGGAACCAGGCTATGTGGAGTGGCCAGTCCTCTTCTGGCTGTGCCGGGTGGAGATTATAACAGAACATGGCCAAGATGTTCAATGTTCATAAATGACCAGCATGGTCGAATAATAATAAGGCAGAACAGTTGAAACTAGAGCAGCAGCACAGTCAGGTGGAAGTTGAAACTGGAGCAGCAGCATGGCCAGGTAGACAGGTATGACGCTAAAAGCTTGGCACACCTGTATTTGGGGAGTTTCTCCCATTCGTCTCTGCAGATCCTCTCAAGCTCTGTCAGGTTGGATGGGGAGGGTCACTGCACAGCTATTTTCAGGTCTCTCCAGAGATGTTCGATTGGGTTCAAGTCTGGGCTCTGGCTGGGCTACTCAAGGACATTCAGAGACTTGTCCTGAAGCCACTCCTGTGTTTTCTTGGCTGTGTGCTTAGGGTCGTTATCCTGTTGGAAGGTGAACCTTCACCACAGTCTGAGGTCCTGAGCACTCTGGAGCAGGTTTTCATCAAGGATCTCTCTGTACTTTGCTCTGTTCAGCTTTCCTTCGATCCTGACTAGTCTCCCAGTCACTACCACTGAAAAACATCCTCACAGAATGATGCTGTCACCACCATGCTTCACTGTAGGCACTGGTGGAAAAAGTACTCAATTCTCATACTTGAGGAAATGTAAGGATACCTTGATAGAAAATGACGTAAAAGTGAAAGTCACCCAGTAAAATACTACTCCAGCAAAAGTCTAAAAGTATTTGGTTTTAAATATACTTAAGTATCATAAGTAAATGTAGAGCTAAAATATACTTAAGTATCAAAACTACAATTTTTTTTTTTAACATTTATGGATAGCCAGGGTCCCACTACAACACTCAGACATAATTTAAAAATAAAGCATTTATGTTTAGTGAGTCCACCAGATCAGAGACAGTAGGGATCAGTGTTGCCAATTTAGTGACTTTGCCGCTATATTTAGCGAGTATTCAGACCCCTCTAGTGACACATTTACAAAAAAAGCAACTAGTGACAAATCTAGTGACTTTTTCTGGTGTTATTGGAGACTTTTGGGGACTCTGACATGAAAGCACCTATCGTTCTTACTCTTCTCAATGAGCAGCGAGTGCTGCTGTGGGCCCCACCCCGTCCCGAAGCACTCATAGGTGGCCCAGTCCTCGTGCAGCAGTCCCTCCCAGCTGCCGTCAGAGCAGGAGATGTTCACCCCTCCGCGTCCAGACTGCAAATGAATCACGCATGCGGGAAGCCGCCGCTGGCTGATCCCGCTCTGGCTTACATTAAAAATACATTAAAAAAACCTGACTTAGGGCCAGACTAGTTACCATAATTTTCTCACATTGCCATTAAAAGTTTTTTCTAATGTCTCTTTTTGACCCATTTAGATTGTGAGTTAATGTAGATTGTATACTATTATTTAATTTTTTAAAATATTATAGTTAACAAATTTCATGTTTTACTGTGACTTGTTGTAGGCTCCTATGTGGACCATAAGGTTAAAAAACAAATTAACCTCTTAGAGCTCCCCCCTACTTTGTGCAATTTCCACCTGAAGACATACCCAAATCTAACAGCCTGTAGCTCAGGTACAGAACCAAGGATATGCATATTCTCGGTACCATTTGAAAGAAAACACTCTGAAGTTTGTGTAAATGTGAATTGAATGTAGGAGAATATAACACAATAGATCTGGCTTAGATAAAACAATGAACTTTTTTTTATTTTTATATCATCATCTTTAAAATGAACAAGATAAAACAAACATTCAGATAGGATGATGGGGACAATTTCAGTGAAAAATATAAGAGGGCAACAGTACTTGTGCAAAGTTTCAAAATGATAACTTCTAAAATGAGTGTGCTACATGACATTTATCATGAAGTCACCCAGGTGTCCCACACAAGTAGCCCAAATGTACCCAAGTGGCCAAATTGGTGAAGGTGTACATTTTGAAACAAATAACTATATACAAAATACCAAAATGGTATTCTAACACACCTCCCCCCTAAAAAAATTGAGAAAATTTTAATTTTATTATTGATTAAAAAAATAGATTAAAAAATATATATATATACGCATTTACAAAATAACATGGGTAACTATTTACACACTTTCAATATTTGGAAGACCCTCAGTCCTCTATCAAATCAAATCAATTTATATAGCCCCAGCCTAAAACCCCAAACAGCAAGCAATGCAGGTGTAGAAGCACGGTGGCTAGGAAAATCTCCCTAGAAAGGCAAAAACCTAGGAAGAAACCTAGAGAGGAACCAGGCTATGAGGGGTGGCCAGTCCTCTTCTGGCTGTGCCGGGTGGAGATCACAGTGGTTGTAGAGGGTGCTTCAGGACAGCACCTCAAGAGTAAACATTAACAGTTTAAGGTTCCATAGCTGCATACAGAACAGTTGAAACTGTAACAGCAGCAAGGCCGGGTGGACTGGGGACAGCAAGGAGTCATCATGGCAGATGGACCATGCTTCAGGACTAAGGGCTCAGGTCCTTCGAGAGAAAGAAGGAGAGAAAGAGAGAGCAGACTTAAATTCACACAAGACACCGGATAAGACAGGAAAAGTACTCCAGATATAACATACTGACCCTATATATATACAGTGGGGCAAAAAAAAGTATTTATTCAGCCACCAATTGTGCAAGTTCTCCCACTTAAAAAGATGAGAGAGGCCTGTAATTTTCATCATAGGTACACTTCACCTATGACAGACAAAATGAGAAGAAAAAAAATCCAGAAAATCACTTTGTAGGATTTTTAATGAATTTATTTGCACAGTAAAGTACAGATACCCCCCCCAAAAAAATTACTTAAGTAGTACATTAAAGTATTTTTTACTTAAGTACTTTACACCTACTGACCGTAGGGATGGTGCCAGGTTTACTCCAGACATAAACAGGTTTCCATCCAACCTTTTTATGTCAGATAAAAAAATGTCATGACAGGCCTAATGTAAACAGATTTGACATTTTCCAAATTTCGACAAAATAAACTAGACAAAGTGGGATCTTTTCTTGTCGGTAAAATTAAGTATGCGAGAAATTTCGTTAGAAAAGCTTTTATGCACAAATATTTATATAATAACCATCCGATTGACGTAAATTTGAAGTCCGGCGATGACATATTGTGTGGTCCTCCACTACCACTCGTCTGGAAAGCAATCAAAGCATGCAGTAGGCTACCGATTAATTAAATGATAATGGACTTCACAGGGTGGTGTAAGTGCACGGTGATGAGTTTGATGCTTCTTTAAAATAAATATCGAAGGCTCTTATTCTGGATACATGATCATCGATGCTTGGCTACCGTTTGACAAATAAAAATAATCTTGCTCTTTTGTCCATAATCTCACCATGTAGGGAAGGCTATTACGTGCCCTCTAGCCAACAGAGCTACAGAACACGTGCCAATACCGGTGGGCACACTCGCTATATTTCTCCATGTTTTTGTGAGAAAATTATCAATAGAGTTAAAAATGCGATGAAAACCCATTTCACATGTTTTTTATTCGGTTCGTGGGAATTTAACCGCAAAAGGCATTTTTATGTTACACGTCATCACGCACAGCCTCTTATCTGCAACAAGTCAATTTGATGTTAACCTCTGTGTGAAAATGCACAAATTGTTTCTAGGCGGATTTTTGAATATACACATGAAAATATGTTGTCAATTGGGTGGAAACCTAGTTAGTGGTGAACAAATGAGTGAGAACTACCCTCCAATAACTGTACGGATTATCACTATATCGCCTACAACAGCTAAAGTGTAGAAGGCCGGTTAGCTCAGTTGGTTAGAGCGTCGTGCTAATAACGCGAAGGTCGCGGGTTCGATACCCGTACTGGCCAGTGTCTTTTACCACAGATTCTAGTTTTACCATAGTCAGAGGGCATTTACTGAAGTACCCGTCTCAGCCGTTTGAAAACAATGAGAACAAGGGTAGGCTAACTATGTCTTTATTAACCAATTCATCAAATAATTTTTACAATCTGTCATATCAATATATAATTCAGTGAGTACTAGCTATATTACACTAAATCTGAATTTGTCCTGCTTGGTGACCTTTACTGGGACATGTTTAAACCACCTGACCAAGTCCTAAAGCAATGGGACTCCATAAATCTTTCTCAGATTATTACCAATCTCACAAGGTATGACTCAAAACACCCAGAAAAGGCTCTTCGATGTTATCCTCACAAATAATCCTGATAGGTATCAGTCTGGTGTTTTCTGTAATGACCTTAGTGATCCCTGTTTTACAGCCTGTGTTCATAATGGCTGCTCAGTGAAACGGCCAGTCCTGATTTGTCTTAGAGGCTTGCTAAAAAACTTTAATGAGCAAGCCTTCCTTCATGACCTGGCCTCTGTAAATTGGTATAGAATCAGCTTGATCCCCTCTGTCGAAGACGCTTGGACTTTCTCTTTTGATATTTTCAGTGATATTGTTTACAAACATGCCCCCATAAAGAAAATGATAATTAAAAACAGATTTAGCCCCTGGCTTGACTGTGATCTTGCAGGGTTACTCCATAAATTAAGATTAAATAAATAATAATAATAAAATATCCCAAATGGATACATTACTGCTGTAACCTTGGCCGACATGCAAATTGTGTACAGAACACTCCCGAGGACTGTGGGCTGTCATTCTAAATATTCTATCCACATACTGTCCATACATTTACATTTGTCATTTAGCAGAGGCCCTTATCCAGAGTGACAGCAGTGAGTTCATAAATGTATGTACTTTTTCTTACGAAAATCCCATCACATATACATGTGTATAAAAATACAGACTATCTATCTATCTATATATATTTTTTTGGAGAAAGGAACACAAGCGTTTCGCTATAGTCGATATAACATCTGCTAAACATGTGACCAATAAAATGTGACTTGAACTGACCGAAAAAATACAAAATCTGAAAATGAGGGCTCGTCCGGGATTTGAACCCGGGACCTCTCGCACCCAAAGCGAGAATCATACCCCTAGACCAACGAGCCGCTTAAATTTCATATACACAACCCACAATTTGAAACATTGGTATTGAATATTTACAAAATGCGTAAAATAATCGAAATATATCCTCGATATGGCAACACAACACAAAACGTAGCTAGACGGTTGTATAGCTGCTAGGGAGAAACAACATAAATGTATCTATCGCCTCGTGGCAAGATATTCAAGAGTTTCTAAAAGTTCTGCAATGTAGATTTCAATTTTATTTGGTGTAACTGCTATAATAACCTAACCTACCAGGCATAAAAAGACGCCTGCGCAACCTCGACACATTCGTTTATCAGGGTAGACGGGGCGTTCCTGCCTGTGGGCCACCCTTGAGACACCGTATGCTAACTAGCTAGCAGACTAGCCGGCAGATACGCTTTTTGACGGCTCTGCGGAGAATGCTGCCACAGATAGAACAATGAGATAGATATTTAGTTATAACAATCTTTGGTGCTTGCCTGACTAAAGCTGAATTGTGGCAGTAGCTAGCTAGATACAGTAACCTAGCTACAACTTTGTATTCTACCATCCCACTATTCCAACACAATCTCACACTCGATTTGTGCAAATATGTACAAAAAGTATTTCAGCGTTTTTGTGTGGCTTAATTCATGTAAGAATACACAAACTTTTGTTCCAATTAATTTGTAGGAAAAGGCACACATTTTTGTGCGACTTGCTATATTGTATTTACTTTGCCACCATGGCCTTTTTTGCCTTTACCTCCCTTCTCACCTCATTTGCTCACATTGTATATAGACTTGTTTATACTGTATTATTGACTGTATGTTTGTATGTTGAACCTGATTTTGGGCTCCTGAGTGGCACAGCGGCCTAAGGCACTGCATTTCAATGCAAGAGGTGTTATTACAGTTCCTGGTCAAATCTAGGCTGAATCACACCCGGCTGGGATTGGGAGTCCCATAGGGTGGTGCGCAATTGGCCCAGTGTCGTCTGGGGTAAACTGTCACTGTAAATAAGAATTTGCTGTTAACTGACTTGCCTCTTCCATTTTCTAATAATTGCACCAACAGTTGTTGCCTTCTCACCAAGCTGCTTGCCTATTGTCCTGTAGCCCATCCCAGCCTTGTGCAGGTCTACAATTTTACCCCTGATGTCCTTACACAGCTCTCTGGTCTTGGCCATTGTGGAGAGGTTGGAATCTGTTTGATTGAGTGTGTGGACAGGTGTCTTTTATACAGGTAACGAGTTCAAACAGGTGCAGTTAATACAGGTAATGAGTGGAGAACAGGAGGGCTTCTTAAAGAAAAACGAACAGGTCTGTGAGAGCCGGAATACTTATGTCATGCAAAAAAATGCTAATTAATTACTTAAAAATACAATGTGATTCTGGATTCTGGATTTTTGTTTTAGATTCCATCTCTCACAGTTGAAGTGTACCTATGATAAAAATGACAGACCTCTACATGCTTTGTAGGAAAACCTGCAAAATCGGCAGTGTATCAAATACTTGTTCTCCCCACTGTTTTTACATATATGTATGGCTCCCAGCAGTCTTATGGCTTGGGGGTAGAAACTGTTAAAAAGCATTTTGGACCTAGACTTGGCGCTCCGGTACCACTTGCTGTGCGGTAGCAGGGAGAACAGTCTAATACTAGGGTGGCTGGAGTCTTTGGCAATTTTTAGGGCCTTCCTTTGCCTGCCCAGTATAGAGGTCCTGGATTCCTACTCATCACTTATTATTATTACAAATAGAAGATAAACACATCTCACAATGGTGCTATTTTAGTAAAGTTAAATCAAAGCTAGATCAATGTCTCACAAGATCACATAATAATTAGGCTAATTAGTATTTTACATAACAGAACCAAATGTATTACTATAAAGGCTACTGTAGCATAGTGTGCCTATAATATGTTGCATCAAAAACATCTCCTCAGCCATGTCTTATCTGAAGCTGAATTGTCAGCTTTATTTCCTCATGAAACCAAATTGTAACATCACGTCCAAGCAGGATAAGCTTTGATTGAAACAAAATAGGCAAAAAAGTTTGTTAACACCATCTGCTTTAATTTGCCCACAAAACAGTAGTTAAAGTAGATCTAAGTACATGTTCCCATGAAACTGATTGAGATCAAATATTTTCTAACAATATGTGTGGGCACTTAGCATAGGAAAATGTTGCGATTGGAGGATGCATGTTATACAATGATATGCAATAGGCTACAGCTGTCTGTATAAACTTTGATTGAGAAATTATGACAAAAAATATATATGTTTGTTCACTCACCTAAAAAAATAGCACTACATCACTGGGCAATATGGACAGTATAAGAATAAAGGTAGACGTTAAATAGTAAATGAAAATCCAAGACAGTCAAATGATATAGTTTGAGGAGTACTTCTGTCTGCAATAATCCACGTGGATTGACCTATGCCCTCCCTGGCCCACCCATGGCTGCGCCCCTGCCCAATCATGTGAAATCCATAGATTAGAGCCTAATGCTTTCAGTTATAAAGCGAAATATTTTAAGTTTCTTCGCGGCTCGTTGGTCTAGGGGTATGATTCTCGCTTAGGGTGCGAGAGGTCCCGGGTTCAAATCCCGGACGAGCCCTCGTTTTATTAATATACTATAGGCTAATCTTTTTCCATGAAAAGCATGCAGATCTTCAACTATAATATCTTCCAATAGCCGAGACCAAAACGATGCAACACAGTCGAACGCTGTTGTGAAAATGTGTTTTTCTTTTACAAGGTGGATGGCGGATAGGGCTCTCTTCTTATTTAGCTTTCAAACTGCAACCTAGGAATAACGATTGTTTTATAATCAAACTGGAGTTTATACAAAGACAACACATAATAAGAAAAAGAATGACCCCGACGTGATTTGAACACGCAACCTTCTGATCTGGAGTCAGACGCGCTACCGTTGCGCCACGAGGTCTATAATATGCACTTGTACTTCATCTGTAAAAAGAGTTGTTCAATGTCTCTATTTCGCTACATTGATTGTAACGCTCTAGGTAGCTGATGTGATATGCAAAGAACTAACTGACACTACAACAATGTCACAAAGTTGTTGCAAAACACCCCTTTACGTGTTACAAAATACATTGTCTTTAGCCTATGGCTAGACAAAAAAAAAAAAAACACAGGTCAGGTGTATTCAGGATGCTTTGAAAATTAAACGAAACACTCAAAAATCAACTACTTGATATTTTGAGATTTTGGAGAAATAAATTTGAAGTATGCTCGTATATTTTTGACACTACATTCAGACAGTAATGAAATGAGCTAGCGACTGGAACGAGCTGCAAAAACACTAACTGGATCGTTTTATCTCCATCTCTTCATTCACTCAATCGTGGACATTCTTACTGACAGGTTGATTGTGTGTGTGTGCATGTGTCTGTGTCAATGTTTGTGTTGCTTCACAGTCCCCGCTGTTCCACAATATGTTTTTTAATCTGTTTTTTTAAATGTAATTTTACTGCTTGCATCAGTTTTTATTTTTTTATTTCACTGTATTTAACCAGGTAGGCTAGCTGAGAACACCTTTATTTAACCAGGTAGGCTAGTTGAGAACAAGTTCTCATTTACAACTGCGACCAGGCCAAGATAAAGCAAAGCAGTGTGACACAGACAACAACAGAGTTACACATGGAATAACCAGGAATAAACAATACACAATAAACAAGTCAGCCATTTCAGTAATGGGAGTCGTGCTATTTGAGCACATAACATGTAAACATAATGGCAACTACGAATTAATGTCCAGATCAACTCCAATGCTTCTGTGAAGTTAGTAAGGATTCATCTGCTAATGGTCGAGCGTTGGTGGTATAGTGGTGAGCATAGCTGCCTTCCAAGCAGTTGACCCGGGTTCGATTCCCGGCCAACGCAGATAGTTTTTCCTCTGTAGTTCCTTTTTTGATGGAAGCTACATTTTAGTACCTGCGTCACCGGTATAATAATTAGGTTCGATAGAAAGGATGACCAAGTAAACATACCAAGAATGTCTCAATGTCTCTCAAATACTAGCTAAAATCTAAATAATTATCCATCAATACCTTGACTGCTCGTGTTGCACCTTTTATGCTCTTATTTGTTTGGGCTCGCCTGTGGTTGGTTTCAGATGCTGTAATATAGCTCAATTTATGTTTTTATGCTGATGTTCGATTGTGCTCCGCCTCCTCGAAACTGTCCAGGGTGAGAGGAGGTCTGAGTCACGAGCTGACAGACACAGCTGACCACCCTGAGTGCTAGGCACACGCTCCCATCGCATCAAGTCCCAAAGTATCCTACGCACCATGGCATCGGACGAATTGGCGAGGAAACTGCAGCCCAGGATGGCCGCAGAGCAGGCTCCCCAATTCAACCCGTGTGCACCAGAGGAGACCCCGGTGAAACCGAGCGACTCTGTCCCTGAGCCGCAGGAAAAAGCGGTGTTGGTCATTGTCAATGATGCCACATCGGAACTCACGGCGAAACTCACCCGGAGACTGGACATCAACGATGGGAACGCGGCGCCCAAGCAAGCCAAGGTATTCAACCCCTACACGGAATTCAAAGAATTCTCCCGCAAACAGATCAAAGAGATGGAGAACATTTTCAAACGGTAGGCTAATCATTTATTTTAATTTTAATATCATTCTTGTGGCAATGGTTATAGCTTATGTTGTGACTTGACTTGATAAAGAGGTGTCCTTAGTTTTGTCTGCAGGGGAGACCAGGGAACAAAGTAACAGCGGATCAGTTGTACTGAAACAGTTTAATAACTTAAATTAGAGACTATTTAGAAAGATGTTATGAAATATGTTAGTGCTTAGTGTGTATGTATGCCTAATGCGTTTAGTTCAAATCAATCAATGATGTATTGTCTTTTTAAATATACTTACTGCCTCTTTTTTTGGTAATAGACCTGTGGAACCATTCTCCGTGTATTTAAACACGTATACTTTTATCGGTAAGATGGGGTCTTTTGATTGGTATAGTTGATGCCAATAATTGTTATTGTATTTTATGGAGGGTGTTTTTATGTAACACAGTACTTAAAATCGTACATAATATTTATACACATTCACATAATTTTATAAAATGTCACTTCTTTATATCAAGTTTAGCAGTACAATTAAGATAATACATTAGAATTTAAAAAAAAAGTCAAATTCAGACTTGAATGCTAAAAAGATCTTTATATAAATATATTCATTTTGGCTACTCCTTTTTGGTCAATGTGACATGCCTAAAAGATCAAATGGAAATATTTATTTGACATTTTTGTGTATTTTCTTCAAAATATCAGTTTCAAATCATCCTTTTTTAATTGCCCATAATTTTTACCATTGAAGACGGTGTTACATTTAACTTTGCAGCCTGTAATGTTTCATCCCGGATACGTTGTCAATTGTAATGTTTTACTTTCGGTTGAAATGTAAAACTTGTATGTCTTAGAAATGTAGTTAATCTATCTATGTTGTTTGTATGAAATATTCAGAATCTAACATGAATAGCCTTTTCATAAGAAGAAACAGCTGAAAAGTGTTACTTTGTCTCCTTGGACTCCACTATGCATGTTGCAGGCTAGTCACATCCAGGTATTGAGTGAGCATGAGGGATTCATGTCCGAGACAACTTACTGAACACAGAATTGACAAGGTGAACTGAGATTGCTGACTGACCTCTGTCTACTGTGGAGTGAAATTGTTGTGGAACTTCAGATTGAATGGTCTTCATCTAGCCTTCAACACTTTCCATTTCTGCCATGAATAGATATGAATAATATATAGTCCTATGTTGCTTACATGACAATAATTCATCTCTAGGTTGCTAGCCGAGTGTTATTATTGTATAGGGCGAATCCCCCCCCCCCTTTTTTCTCTACGTCTCATTTAATCCTTTCATAGACTATGTACTGTAATAACCTGCTGTGTGTGTGTGTGCGTGTGTGTCTAGAGCCTGTTTTGTCACTTCAGTCTCTGCAGCACCAACCCTTTAGGAAATGTGTGGACCCAGTGGGGGGATATGGGGCTATACTAGGCTTTACTGACATCCTCTGTACCAGGCCAAAATAATGTTTTCTCCTGGGCCAATGGAACTGTACAGTCATTGTGCAACAGTCTTTTTTCACTGGAGGGACAAGGGCCACTCTTCTCAAACACTGGGTCCCCAGTAACACCCCCTCTCCTGTGCGATAATGGCATCTTTGTGTGTGTGTGTGTGTGTGAGTGAGGGGGGGACCGCTGACGAGAGTAGACTTTACTGTATACAGTGTTTCTCTGGTGAGGGAGAGAGAGGGGAGATTGAGACTGGGCAGCCTTTGCTTGTGAGACTAGTAGTGTCCATGTACTGTATTTGCTCAGAGCTATAGGGAGACTACTTCAGAGCTATAGGGGAGACTACTTCAGAGCTATAGGGGAGACTACTTCAGAGCTATAGGGGAGACTACTTCAGAGCTATAGGGGAGACTACTTCAGAGCTATAGGGGAGACTACTTCAGAGCTATAGGGGAGACTACTTCAGAGCTATAGGGGAGACTACTTCAGAGCTATAGGGGAGACTACTTCAGAGCTATAGGGGAGACTACTTCAGAGCTATAGGGGAGACTACTTCAGAGCTATAGGGGAGACTACTTCAGAGCTATAGGGGAGACTACTTCAGAGCTATAGGGGAGACTACTTCAGAGCTATAGGGGAGACTACTTCAGAGCTATAGGGGAGACTACTTCAGAGCTATAGGGGAGACTACTTCAGAGCTATAGGGGAGACTACTTCAGAGCTATAGGGGAGACTACTTCAGAGCTATAGGGGAGACTACTTCAGAGCTATAGGGGAGACTACTTCAGAGCTATAGGGGAGACTACTTCAGAGCTATAGGGGAGACCACTTCAGAGCTATAGGGGAGACCACTTCAGAGCTATAGGGGAGACCACTTCAGAGCTATAGGGGAGACATTGAACTTGAGGACATTTAATACTTTTGTTCCAGTTCATCTGTGGCTTTGTAGCTACAGGTGCGTGTGAAAACAGTGTAGAGATGGATATTGATTGGTGGATTGATGCAGTATCACTGCAGTTTTTCCAGGACTATTTATTTCAACTTGAGTTTTGCATTTGAGTTTGGCCTCAGCACAGTTTGAATGGAAGACTCAGTAAGTAGAGGGGGATATGGTTCACAGAGGAAGGGGGCTTGGTATCAACCTATTTCTTTAGGAGGACGTTGGGTTGATTGAGGGAATTTACTTGAACATGCCTCGCAGTGACAAACATGCACTTAGATGCACTCATGAAGAAACATTTTGTAATCATGCCTCTCTCTCTCTCACCCACACACACTGCCCCAGATTCTCTATTCTGTTGGGTGTTGGTTGAATGTGTCCTCTATCTCCATCGCTTTTGCCCCCCCCCCCCTCTCCTTCCTCTCTTCTCTCTGACTCTCAAGCTGTTCTGCCTGGGGCAGGTTTTATCCATCTCTCCTATAGCCAGCACTGGGGCACTTCCTAGACATATGTCCGTGATTGACATGTGTTGCAGCATTACCCACCCATGATAAACACATGTTTCAGCATTGCCCACCCAGGATAGACATGTGTTGCAGCATTACCCACCCGTGATAGACACGTTGCAGCATTACCCATTCAGGATAGACACATGTTCCAGCATACCCACCCAGGATAGACATGTGTTGCACCATTACCCACCCGTGATAGACACGTGTGGCTGCATTACCCACCCGTGATAGACACGTGTGGCTGCATTACCCACCCATGTCATAAGTATAGACTGTCATGCTTTAGAGTTTGGTTTCAGTGCAAAGCTCAGACCTTGATGATTAATTAGACCACAATGAGTTGAAGTGCTGCAAACCTCCATTTCCTTAGGATATCCTATCGTCTCTCTATAGGCTTTTCATTGGCTGAAGCGGAGAGGTCAGATGTGCTGTCTTTGCCTGACTCATTATTTTCTGAGTGGACACTGCTTCCTTTATCTACCCAATCTGTCTTTCATCTCCCCCTGCTGTCCTTAGCTTTACATGCAGGGTACTTGACCTTCTGACCTAGCCACTGGTGGGTAACCTAGATATGGGTGAGACACATGCTCAGCGGGGGCACACTGATTAGACAATGGCCAGTCTCTCTGTGTCCTAAAGTTTGCTTGAATGCAGTCCTGGTGGCAGAGCCAAGTTGGGATGAGGGCCAGGGAGGGGGCACTTTGGAATGTTCTAAGCGGGGGTAGGCTAGATTGATGGCAGGGCTGGGCCATTCCATCCTAAATTATGCCTCTTCTCTCACCCCTTTATACTCTGCCTCACCCCATCATCTTTTGGTCTACCCTCCTCACACTCTCTCTCTTCCCTGAATCTGCACATGCCCTCCTCACACTCTCTCTCTTCCCTGATGCTGCAGATGCCCTCCTCACCCTCTCTCTCTTCCCTGATGCTACACATGCCCTCCTCACCCTCTCTCTCTTCCCTGATGCTGCACATGCCCTCCTCACGCTCTCTCTCTTCCCTGATGCTGCACATGCCCTCCTCACGCTCTCTCTCTTCCCTGATGCTGCACATGCCCTCCTCACGCTCTCTCTCTTCCCTGATGCTGCACATGCCCTCCTCACGCTCTCTCTCTTCCCTGATGCTGCACATGCCCTCCTCACGCTCTCTCTCTTCCCTGATGCTGCACATGCCCTCCTCACGCTCTCTCTCTTCCCTGATGCTGCACATGCCCTCCTCACGCTCTCTCTCTTCCCTGATGCTGCACATGCCCTCCTCACGCTCTCTCTTCCCTGATGCTGCACATGCCCTCCTCACGCTCTCTCTCTTCCCTGATGCTGCACATGCCCTCCTCACGCTCTCTCTCTTCCCTGATGCTGCACATGCCCTCCTCACGCTCTCTCTCTTCCCTGATGCTGCACATGCCCTCCTCACGCTCTCTCTCTTCCTGATGCTGCACATGCCCTCCTCACGCTCTCTCTCTTCCCTGATGCTGCACATGCCCTCCTCACGCTCTCTCTCTTCCCTGATGCTGCACATGCCCTCCTCACGCTCTCTCTCTTCCCTGATGCTGCACATGCCCTCCTCACGCTCTCTCTCTTCCCTGATGCTGCACATGCCCTCCTCACGCTCTCTCTCTTCCTGATGCTGCACATGCCCTCCTCACGCTCTCTCTCTTCCCTGATGCTGCACATGCCCTCCTCACGCTCTCTCTCTTCCCTGATGCTGCACATGCCCTCCTCACGCTCTCTCTCTTCCCTGATGCTGCACATGCCCTCCTCACGCTCTCTCTCTTCCCTGATGCTGCACATGCCCTCCTCACGCTCTCTCTCTTCCCTGATGCTGCACATGCCCTCCTCACGCTCTCTCTCTTCCCTGATGCTGCACATGCCCTCCTCACGCTCTCTCTCTTCCCTGATGCTGCATGCCCTCCTCACGCTCTCTCTCTTCCCTGATGCTGCAAATGCCCTCCTCACGCTCTCTCTCTTCCCTGATGCTGCACATGCCCTCCTCACGCTCTCTCTCTTCCCTGATGCTGCACATGCCCTCCTCACGCTCTCTCTCTTCCCTGATGCTGCACATGCCCTCCTCACGCTCTCTCTCTTCCCTGATGCTGCACATGCCCTCCTCACGCTCTCTCTCTTCCCTGATGCTGCACATGCCCTCCTCACGCTCTCTCTCTTCCCTGATGCTGCACATGCCCTCCTCACGCTCTCTCTTCCCTGATGCTGCACATGCCCTCCTCACGCTCTCTCTCTTCCCTGATGCTGCACATGCCCTCCTCACGCTCTCTCTCTTCCCTGATGCTGCACATGCCCTCCTCACGCTCTCTCTCTTCCCTGATGCTGCACATGCCCTCCTCACGCTCTCTCTCTTCCCTGATGCTGCACATGCCCTCCTCACGCTCTCTCTCTTCCCTGATGCTGCACATGCCCTCCTCACGCTCTCTTTCTTCCCTGATGCTGCACATGCCCTCCTCACGCTCTCTCTCTTCCCTGATGCTGCACATGCCCTCCTCACGCTCTCTCTCTTCCCTGATGCTGCACATGCCCTCCTCACGCTCTCTCTCTTCCCTGATGCTGCATGCCCTCCTCACGCTCTCTCTCTTCCCTGATGCTGCACATGCCCTCCTCACGCTCTCTCTCTTCCCTGATGCTGCAAATGCCCTCCTCACGCTCTCTCTCTTCCCTGATGCTGCACATGCCCTCCTCACGCTCTCTCTCTTCCCTGATGCTGCACATGCCTCCTCACGCTCTCTCTCCCTGATGCTGCACATGCCCTCCTCACGCTCTCTCTCTTCCCTGATGTTGCACATGCCCTCCTCACGCTCTCTCTCTTCCCTGATGCTGCACATGCCCTCCTCACGCTCTCTCTCTTCCCTGATGCTGCACATGCCCTCCTCACGCTCTCTCTCTTCCCTGATGCTGCACATGCCCTCCTCACGCTCTCTCTCTTCCCTGATGCTGCACATGCTCTCCTCACGCTCTCTCTCTTCCCTGATGCTGCAATGCCCTCCTCACGCTCTCTCTCTTCCCTGATGCTGCAAATGCCCTCCTCACGCTCTCTCTCTTCCCTGATGCTGCACATGCCCTCCTCACGCTCTCTCTCTTCCCTGATGCTGCACATGCCCTCCTCACGCTCTCTCTCTTCCCTGATGCTGCACATGCCCTCCTCACGCTCTCTCTCTTCCCTGATGCTGCACATGCCCTCCTCACGCTCTCTCTCTTCCCTGATGCTGCACATGCCCTCCTCACGCTCTCTCTCTTCCCTGATGCTGCACATGCCCTCCTCACGCTCTCTCTCTTCCCTGATGCTGCACATGCCCTCCTCACGCTCTCTCTCTTCCCTGATGCTGCACATGCCCTCCTCACGCTCTCTCTCTTCCCTGATGCTGCACATGCCCTCCTCACGCTCTCTCTCTTCCCTGATGCTGCACATGCCCTCCTCACGCTCTCTCTCTTCCCTGATGCTGCACATGCCCTCCTCACGCTCTCTCTCTTCCCTGATGCTGCACATGCCCTCCTCACGCTCTCTTTCTTCCCTGATGCTGCACATGCCCTCCTCACGCTCTCTCTCTTCCCTGATGCTGCACATGCCCTCCTCACGCTCTCTCTCTTCCCTGATGCTGCACATGCCCTCCTCACGCTCTCTTTCTTCCCTGATGCTGCACATGCCCTCCTCACGCTCTCTCTCTTCCCTGATGCTGCACATGCCCTCCTCACGCTCTCTCTCTTCCCTGATGCTGCACATGCCCTCCTCACGCTCTCTCTCTTCCCTGATGCTGCACATGCCCTCCTCACGCTCTCTCTTCCCTGATGCTGCACATGCCCTCCTCACGCTCTCTCTCTTCCCTGATGCTGCACATGCCCTCCTCACGCTCTCTCTCTTCCCTGATGCTGCACATGCCCTCCTCACGCTCTCTCTCTTCCCTGATGCTGCACATGCCCTCCTCACGCTCTCTCTCTTCCCTGATGCTGCACATGCCCTCCTCACGCTCTCTCTCTTCCCTGATGCTGCACATGCCCTCCTCACACTCTCTCTCTTCCCTGATGCTGCACATGCCCTCCTCACACTCTCTCTCTTCCCTGATGCTGCACATGCCCTCCTCACACTCTCTCTCTTCCCTGATGCTGCACATGCCCTCCTCACACTCTCTCTCTTCCATGATGCTGCACATGCCCTCCTTGGTTCCAGGTAGAATCCTTTTGAGTTCTATATAGAACCCTTTACACAGAGGGTTCTACATGGAACACAAAATAGTTCTACCTGGAACCACAAATGGTTATCCTATGGGGACAACAGATGAATCCGTCTGGAACCCTTTTTTTCTAACAGTGGAGTCAGAATTCTGACTTTTGATCGAGTCACTGATCGAAAAGCAGCCTCTGATGGTAATGCGTTAATCACTGTGATTTCTGAGGGATGGCTTTTTCACAAATTTCTCAGTTTTCTCCTTCAGAGTCCACAAGTATCTCTGTGTCCGGGGTGAAAATGCATAGACACATGCACTAGCCTGACGCTTGTTTAAAACAGGCTGCATTAGAGATGAGGATGTAGCTCTATCAGCCGGCTCTTACCTGCTCCATCTTCACTCTGACACTAGAATGCCCTATAGCAGCAGGAGTGACCTGAATACACTCTGAGACGGGGAGAGAGACGGGGAGAGAGACGGGGAGAGAGACGGGGAGAGAGACGGGGAGAGAGACGGTGAGAGGGAGAGGGAAAGAGGGGGGGAGAGGGAAAGAGGGGGAGAGAGGGGGAGAGAGGGAGAGGGAGGAGAGAGAGAGAGAAAGATCCAAAAATAAAATGTCCATGCCAAAAGCCTTGGTATCTATAATTACCATACTGCAGGAAGTTAGCTGTGGGACAATACGTCCTGACCATGGACCATAGCTGTGGCACCACTCCCTTACAAAGGAAGACATTCCATAAAACTGTTGTTTTCTTGCCACATTTCACTTTAGAGTTTTTTGATAGCCAGACAGCCTTTCAGTCTTATCTAAGTTACGTCAAAGCCTTCGTCAGACTCTTGGTCGGTAGATTGTGGTAGAAAGCTGGGCCGGTAATAGCAGCCTAGAGTAGTATTTTAATGATCATAGTACTGCCTCTGACTAGGCAGCTTTTCTGTTCTTTCAGCATAACATGTTGTTGTTGTGAGATACTGACTTGCCCCGCTGAGGAGCTGGACTAGGACCTGTCACTAAGCTGTGGAGTGGGTCCTGTATGTACAGGTGACAGTTGCTAAGCTGCTCTGTGGTCATCAGTTGCTGTGAACAGTTGTCATACTGGTCAGCTGTGGAGGACCAAACAAAACCAGCTGTCCTAGAACACAGATGGCAGTGTGTGTGTGTGTGTGTGTGTGTGTGTGTAAGTAATTCAGCACGCTTGACAGGGACACGAACAGGAATTACAGTGTTGGTTGGGTTACAGTGTTGGTTGGGTTACAGTGTTGGTTGGGTTACAGTGTTGGTTGGGTTACAGTGTTGGGTGGGTAACAGTGTTGGGTGGGTAACAGTGTTGGGTGGGTAACAGTGTTGGGTGGGTTACAGTGTTGGGTGGGTTACAGTGTTGGGTGGGTTACAGTGTTGGGTGGGTAACAGTGTTGGGTGGGTAACAGTGTTGGGTGGGTTACAGTGTTGGGTGGGTTACAGTGTTGGGTGGCTAACAGTGTTGGGTGGCTAACAGTGTTTGTTGGTTTAGTGTTGGGTGGGTTACAGTGTTGGGTGGGTTACAGTGTTGGGTGGGTAACAGTGGTGGGTGGGTAACAGTGTTGGGTGGGTTACAGTGTTGGGTGGGTTACAGTGTTGGGTGGGTTACAGTGTTGGGTGGGTAACAGTGTTGGGTGGGTAACAGTATTGGTTGGGTAACAGTATTGGGTGGGTTACAGTGTTGGGTGGGTAACAGTGTTGGGTGGGTTACAGTGTTGGGTGAGTAACAGTGTTGGGTGGGGTTCAAATCAGTGGTCCTTTGTGCTACTGAGCACAAAGGCTGATTGTTAGGAAGTTAATAGTCCTAAATCAGGTTGTTTTTAAGGGAGGGCGTTTAGTTCCTATGGACCTTTGAAGAGTTAGCCTGAAGAAATGACCTCTCTCTTTTTGGTCTCTGGTCTGACCAGATTACACTCCTACCATTCAGGCGTCGGCAGATAGGAGCACATGTGTGTTTGCGTGCGTGCATTTGAGTGTGTTTGTGTGAGAGAGAGAGAGAGAGAGTGTGTGTGTTTCCTCACTCACACCCAGATCTAGCCTCTCGAACAGCTGTGCAAAAGGATCTATAAATACGTATTGTGTCAGATAGACAGACAGACTCCTTGCAGCCCCCCCCCCACATACACACACACACACACACACACTTCTGTTCTATCTCCATCTCACTCAGTCATCTCTCTCTGTTTTTCAATTATTCCCTTGATCTGTTTATCTAGGCCTCCCAACACCCTTGATTCATCTGTTGTTTTTCTGATGACAAATGAGTGGGTTTTGTTTAACTGTGATTGATCAGGGAAAGTTGGTGTTTGTGTGTGTCAGTCAAGCAAAGGTAGCTGTCTGGTTAGTGTCAACCACTCGCAACACTATTCCCGACATCATAACATCTCTGTCTCTCCTCTGTGTGTTTTAATGTCATTGGCAGGCTTAGGGCCTGTATCTCTATGTCTAGATGTGGCCGTCTGGTCAGACTCAGGGTATAGATGCCTTTCACCACATTGGGCCTGTCAACCAGTCTAGGCTGAACTTGGGAAAGGTTTGGCACATATCTTACTAGATCCATGAGGTTTTTTTTGAGCATTTGACCTGACCATGAGAAACACCTCTAGTTGTTTCTACACCTGCATTGCTTGCTGTTTGGGGTTTTAGGCTGGGTTTCTGTACAGCACTTTGAGATATCAGCTGATGTACGAAGGGCTATATAAATACATTTGATTTGATTTGTTGGCTATATAACTATCTGTGGGCTTTATGACAGACTTAACATGTTTCCTCTCCTGGTAATTTAATGTGAGTTACTGTAATGTCTGTGTACCTTCCTTTTTCCCTGGCTGTATGTAGACACAACTCTCTGACGGTTTGACAGTGGTAAGGAGGGCTTCATAAAGTTGTGATGTTATAATGTAAGTTAATTGATCTTCCCTCCTCTCGCTGTAGGTTTGACAGTGGTAAGGAGGGCTTCATAAAGTTGTGATGTTATAATGTAAGTTAATTGATCTACCCTCCTCTCGCTGTAGGTTTGACAGTGGTAAGGAGGGCTTCATAAAGTTGTGATGTTATAATGTAAGTTAATTGATCTACCCTCCTCTCGCTGTAGGTTTGACAGTGGTAAGGAGGGCTTCATAAAGTTGTGATGTTATAATGTAAGTTCATTGATCTTTCCTCCTCTCGCTGTAGGTTTGACAGTGGGAAGGACGGCTTCATAGACCTGATGGAGCTGAAGCTGATGATGGAGAAGCTGGGAGCTCCTCAGACCCACCTGGGCCTCAAGAACATGATCAGGGAGGTGGATGAGGACTTCGACAGCAAGCTGAGCTACAGAGAGGTGTGTGTAGTGTGCTGTCTACTTCCATGTCAATGTCCTTGTGTGCCTGAGTGAGTCAATGCCTTACAAGGCCTGTTAATTACAGTGTGTATTTTTTAACTGCAGTAACACATACAGAACCTTCAGAAGGTATTCACTCTCCTTGAGTTTTTCCACATTTTGTTGTTACAGCCTGAATTGTGTTTTGTCACTGACCTGCACAAAATACCCCATAGTGTCCAAGTGGAATTATCTTTGTGAAATGTTTACAAATTAATAAAGCATTTAAATTTGAAATGTCTTGAGTCTATAAGTATTCAACCCCTTTATTATGGCAAGCCTAAATAAGTTCAGGAGTAAAATTGTGCTTAACAAGTGACATAATAAGTTGCATGGACTCACTCTGTGTGCAATAATAATGTTGAACAAGATTTTTAATTGACTACCTCATTGATGTACCCAACACATACAATTATCTGTAAGGTTCCTCAGTCGAACAGTGAATTTCATACACAGATTCAACCACAAAGACCAGGGAGGTTTTCCAATGTCTCGCAAAGAACGGCACCTATTGGTATGTAGATGGGTAAAAAAATAAAAAGCAGACATCGGATATCCCTTTGAGCATTGTGAAGTTTTTAATTACATTTTGGATGATGTATCAATACACCCAGTCACTGCAAAGATAAAGGCGTCCTTCCTAACTCAGTTGCTGGAGAGGAAGGAAACCGCTCAGGGATTTCACCATGAGGCCAATGGTGATTTTAAAATAGTTGCAGAGTTTAATGGCTGTGATAGGAGAAAACTGAGTACCTCATATACATTTCTTGTAATTTTAATTGATGACGGCCTCTCTTTTAAATTGCATACTCAACAACGCACCAAAAAATTGAAGCTGAAATTGGGATTTTATTTTAGGAATAAGGCCTGTTTTTCTTTTGAAGCCAGAAGTAGCCTATTATCAGCTACATTTATGCCTTTACTAGACTATGGGGATATTTTATATATGAATGCTTCCGCTCAGTGTTTGAGATCAATTGACACCTTTCACCATGGCACTTTGAGATTTATTTTAAACTGCAAAACCCTTACGCACCACTGCACTTTGTATACCAGGGTTGGCTGGTCTTCTCTAGTCACTCGTAGGCTCAGTCACTGGTATCTACAAAGCCATTTTTACTACCTTTTTATTTGGGCATTTTTATTGTTCAGAAATGTGGTGGGTACTCTCTTCATTCGCTGGACTTTATCCTGCTAACTGTTCCAAATGTCTGAACTGAATTTGGTAAAAGGGCTTTTATGTACTCTGCGCCATCGTCTTGGAACGCCTTACAAAATACTTTTAAACTGGAAGAACTTGTCCCGATTGGTGTTTTTAAATCACCGATGAAGGATTTTGAGGCTGATTCCCTGACCTGTCAATATTTTAAATTTGCTGTTGATTTTTGTTATACTCTTGTGAATTGTTTTTTTACTAGATTACTTGTAGTTTTTCATGTTGTCTGTCTGTAATATTTGTAATGACTTGGTGCTGCCTATCTTGGCTAGGACGCTCTTGAAAAAGAGATTTTAAATCTCAATGACACCTTCCTGGTTAAATAAAGGTTAAAAAACATAAAATAAATAACTAAAGTAATACTGAAAAAAATGTGACAAAGCAATCCAATACAACACATGACTGAGTACCACTCTCCATATTTTCAAGCAAAGTGGTGGCTACATCATGTTATGGGTATGCTTGATATTGTAAAGGACTGAGGAATTTTTCAGGATAAAAAATAAATGGAATGGAGCTAAGACCAGGCAAAATCCTAGAGGAAAACATGGTTCAGTCTGGTTTCCACCAGATACTGTGAGGTGAATTCACCTTTCAGTGGGAAATAACCTAAAACATAAGGCCAAATCTACACTGGAGTTGCTTACCAAGAAGACAGTGAATGTTCCTGAGTGGCCGAGATACAGTTTTGACTTAAATATGCTAGAAAATATATGGCAAGACCTGAAAATGCTGTCTAACAATGATCAACAACCAATTTGACATAGCTTGAATAGGGTAACTAGTGTACTCCCTTCAGGACAGTCTGTAAAAGGGTGTGTCTCATTATCACTCTGCGAGTGTACGGGGAGGAGGAGGGGAGGGGGGGGGGAATAGATAGATAGATACAGAGAGAACCTGGAGAAGAGTCCCCTCTGCCAGCTGGTTTGGAGACTCTACTTACAAACAGAGCCCCCGGACAGCAACGCAATTAAACAAAAAGATAGTTACAGTACTTGACACATTAGAAAGAATAATACAAAAAAACCAGAGCAAACTGGATTGTTATTTGACCCTAAATAGAGTACACAGTGGCAGAATACCTGACCACTGTAACTGACCCCAAATGAAGGAAAGCTTTGACTATGTACAGACTCTGTGAGCATGGCCTTGCTATCGAGAGAGGCCGCCATTGGCAGCTCTCAAGAGAAGACGGGCTATGTGCCCACTGCCCACAAAATGAGCTGAACTTCCTAACCTCCTGCCAAATGTATGACCATACCAGCGACACATACAGTGGGGCAAAAAAGTATTTAGTCAGCCACCAATTGTGCAAGTTCTCCCACTTAAAAAGATGAGAGAGGCCTGTAATTTTCATCATAGGTACACTTCAACTAGGATAAACTCCCATATCTACAGTGTGCCATTACTGCAGTAATATTTGTGCCCTGTTGCCACAAGAAAAGGGTAACTAGTGGAGCATAAACACCATTGTAAATACAACCCATATTTATGTTTATTTTCACTTTCGTACTTCAACTATTTTCACATTGTTATATAATTTGCCTATTATTTTTTAACTTTTGGATATGATGTTTACTGTACATTTTGTATTGTTTATTTCCCTTTTATTTCTTGTCTATTTCACTTGCTTTGGCATGTAAACATTTGTTTCCTATGCCAATAAAGCCTTTTGAATTGCATTGAATTGAGAGAGAAACTGATTACGACAGGTAGCACTTCTGCATCTTAGGTCATGGGAGGGGGATGAGGCTATCTCTCCTTCTACCTCCAACTCCCCTCCCTTTCTCTCCTTCTATTTCCTACCCCCTCTCTCACCCTTCTTACTCCCCTCCCCCTCTCTCCTTCTATTGCCTACCCCCTCCCTCTATCTTTCCTACCCCCCCTGTCCGTATCTTTCCTACCCCCCCTCTCTCCGTATCTTTCCTACCCCCCCTGTCCGTATCTTTCCTACCCCCCTCTCTCTCCGTATCTTTCCTACCCCCCTCTCTCCGTATCTTTCCTACCCCCCTCTCTCTCCGTATCTTTCCTACCCCCCTCTCTCTCCGTATCTTTCCTACCCCCCCTCTCTCCGTATCTTTCCTACCCCCCCTCTCTCCGTATCTTTCCTACCCCCCCCTCTCTCTCTGTATCTTTCCTACCCCCCTCTCTCTCCGTATCTTTCCTACCCCCCTCTCTCTCCGTATCTTTCCTACCCCCCTCTCTCTCCGTATCTTTCCTACCCCCCCCTCTCTCTGTATCTTTCCTACCTCCCCTCTCTGTATCTTCCCTACCCCCCCTCTCTGTATCTTTCCTACCCCCCCCCTCTCTCTGTATCTTTCCTACCCCCCCCTCTCTCTGTATCTTTCCTACCCCCCTCTCTGTATCTTTCCTACCCCCCCTCTCTCTGTATCTCTCTCTCTCTCTCTCTCCGTATCTTTCCTACCCCCCCCTCTCCGTATCTTTCCTACCCCCCCTCTCTCTCCGTATCTCACCCCCCCTCTCCGTATCTTTCCTACCCCCCCTCTCTCTGTATCTCTCTCTCTCTCTCTCTCTCTCCGTATCTTTCCTACCCCCCCTCTCCGTATCTTTCCTACCCCCCCTCTCCGTATCTTTCCTACCCCCCCCTCTCCGTATCTTTCCTACCCCCCCCTCTCTGTCCGTATCTCACCCCCCCCTCTCCGTATCTTTCCTACCCCCCCCTCTCCGTATCTTTCCTACCCCCCCTCTCTCCGTATCTTTCCTAGCCCCCCCTCTCTCTCTCCGTATCTCACCCCCCCTCTCCGTATCTTTCCTACCCCCTCTCTCTCTCCATATCCCCCCCCCCCCACTCTGCGTATCTTTCCTCCCCCCCTCTCTCTCCGTATCTCCCCCCTCTCTGCGTATCTTTCCTACCCTGTCTCTCTCCCCTCTCTCTCACATACTTACAGGGTTTAACAGGTGATAGGGGCAGCTGAACAGAGATACAAAGACTCTGTTTGGTTTGAGCTCTGAGGCATTGACTAAAGCCCAATCGTTGCTTCTCTCTGCCTCTCATTCTCCTGATTGGAGTAGCTGAGTTTCACACAGACATATCCCATTACACAGCACAGTCCCTAGGACCACTGGTGGTCAGGCTAGATGGGGGATTCTATCACCCTTCTGAGCCTGGTTCCTTTCTAGGTGTCTTCCTAGGTACCTGCCTTTCTAGGGAGTTTTTCCTAGTGACCGTGCTTCTACATCTGAATTGCTTTGTGGTTTTAGGCTGGGTGTCAGTATAGCGCTTTGACAACTGCTGATGTAAAAAGGGCTTTATAAAATCCATTTGATTGATTGATATCAGGTCGCTACATCAAGGTCACACACAGAAAACACATCTCATAGGAGGACAGTTCTGACACTAAACCCACACACATGAACAGTTATAACATCTATATGATGTTATGATATTACAAGCACCAGTTATCACTTCTATATGATATGATATCAGAAGGAACCGTTATCACTTCTCTATGATGCTAAAAATTCCCTGTCTTAGGTCAGTTAGGATCACCACTTTATTTTAAGAATGTGAAATGTCAGAATAATAGTAGAGAGAATTATTTCATCTTTTATTTCTTTCATCACATTCCCAGTGGGTCAGAAGTTTACATACACTCAATTAGTATTTGGTAGCATTGCCTTTAAGTTGTTAATTGTTTAACTTGGGCCAAATATTTCAGGTAGACTTCCACAAGCTTCCCACAATAAGTTGGGTGAATTTTGGCCCATTCCTCCTGACAGAGCTGGTGTAACTGAGTCAGGTTTGTAGGCTTCCTTGCTCTCACTTTCTTTTTCAGTTCTGCCCACAAATTTTCTCTAGGATTGAGGTCAGGGCTTTGTGATGGCCACTCCAATACTTTGACTTTGTTGTCCTTAAGCCATTTTGCCACAAATTTGGAAGTATGCTTGGGGTCATTGTCCATTTGGAAGACCCACTTGCGACCAAGCTTTAACTTCCTGACTAATGTCGTGAGATGTTGCTTCAATATATCCACATAATTTTCTTTCCTCTGAATTTCATCTATTTTGTGAAGTGCACCAGTCCCTCCTGCAGCAAAGCACCCTCTCACAACATGATGCTGCCACCCCGTGCTTCACGGTTGGGATGGTGTTCTTCGGCTTGCAAGACTCCCCCCTATTTCCTCCAAACATAATGATGGTCATTATAGGCAAACAGTTTTATTTTAGTTTGATCAGACCAGAGGACGTTTTTCCAAAAAGTACGATCATTGTCCCCATGTGCAGTTGCAAACCATAGTCTGGCTTTTTTTATTGCGGTTTTGGAGCAGTTGCTTCTTCCTTGCTGAGAGTCCTTTCAGGTTATGTAGATATAGAACTTGTTTTACTGTGGATATAGATACTATTTTACCTGTTTCCTCCAGCATCTTCACAAGGTTCTTTGCTGTTTTTTGGGATTGATTTGCACTTTTGCACCCTGATGTTTCCCTCTCTCCCCCACCCTGATGTTTCCCTCTCTCCCCCACCATGATGTTTCCCTCTCTCCTCCACCCTGATGTTTCCCTCTCTCCTCCACCCTGATGTTTCCCTCTCTCCTCCACCCTGATGTTTCCCTCTCTCCTCCACCCTGATGTTTCCCTCTCTCCTCCACCCTGATGTTTCCCTCTCTCCTCCACCCTGATGTTTCCCTCTCTCCTCCACCCTGATGTTTCCCTCTCTCCCTCACCCTGATGTTTCCCTCTCTCCCCCACCCTGATGTTTCCCTCTCTCCTCCAGTTCCTGCTGATCTTCAGGCGAGCAGCGGCAGGCGAGCTGCAGGAGGAGAGCGGTCTGGTGGCTCTGGCCAGACTGTCTGAGATAGACGTCTCCACAGAGGGAGTCATGGGGGCACGGGACTTCTTCGAGGCTAAGGTAGGAGTGGGTTGGAGGAAGAGGAGAGAGTGTGTGTGTGTATGTATTTGTGAGAAAAGGGTTGCCTGTGTCATCATTATAGAATCAATGCCCATGATGAACCAGGGTGATTGGACAAGGGGAGGGTGTGTGACGTGTTAAATTTCCCAGATGTATAGTTGTGAATACTTGAGGAAATGCAGGTCACAGTAGGTGGGCCACAAGAGCTCAGCTATTTTAAGACCTGACGTGCATTAGCTGGCCTGATTCATTCCTCCGTCTCTCCCATCGTAACAGGATTGTACACCAGCATGTCTTAGGCCACATCCACCTCTAGTGGACAGAAAGAGAAATACAGTGACTGTGTGTGTGTTCTGTGCTGTTTTTGAGTCTGCAGTGTAGATTGAAATGATCTAATGTTTCAGGTACAGATTCAGTAGTGATGGAATTCAGAGTGGTGTTATACAGTGCATTCTGAAAGTATTCAAACCCCTTGAGGTTTTCCACATTTTGTTACCTTTCAGCCTTATTCTAAAATAGATTAAATAGTTTTTTTCGCCTCATCAATCCACACACAATAGCTCATAATGACAAATCAAAAACAGGTTTTTCAAAATCTTTGCAAATGACACTGCAAGTTTGGCGCACCTGTATTTGGGGAGTTTCTTCTATTCATCTCTGCAGAGCCTCTCAAGCTCTGTCAGGTTGGATGGGGAGCCTCAATACACAGCTATTTTCAGGTCACTTCAGAGATGTGTCAAGGACATTCAGAGACTTGTCCCGAAGCCACTCCTGCGTTGTCTTGGCTGTGTGCTTAGGGTTGTTGTCCTGTTGGAAGGTGAACCTCTGTACTTTGCTCTGTTCATCTTTCCCGATCCTGACTAGTCTCCCAGTCCCTGCCGCTGAAAAACATCCCCACAACATGATGCTGTCACCACCGTGCTTCACAGTAGGGATGGTGCCAGGTTTCCTCCAGAGGGAACGCTTGGCATTCAGGCCAAAGAGTTCAATCTTGGTTTCATCGCACCAGAGAATCTTGTTTCTCATGGCCTGAAAGAAAGACTCCAAGCGGGTTGTCATGTTTCTTTTACTGAGGAGTGGCTTCCGTCTGGCCACTCTACCATAAAGGCCTGATTGGTGGAGTGCTGCAGAGAAGGTTGTCCTTCTGGAAGGTTCTTCCATCTCCACAGAGGAACGTTGAACCTCTCTCTGTCAGAGTAACCATCAGGTTCTTGGTCACCTCCCTGACCAAGGCCCTATCCCCCGAATGCTCAGTTTGGCTGGGTGGTCAGCTCTAGGAAGAGTCTTGGTGGTTCCAAACATTCTTCCATTTAATAATGTTCTTGGGGATCTTCAATGCCACATAAATGTTTTGGTACCCTTCCCCAGATCTGTGCCTCGACACAATTCTGTCTCTGGGCTTTTATTTTAGACATTTTTATACATTTTTTTTTATACATTTAACTTTTGAAAAACCAGTTTTACTTTGTCATTATGAGGTTATTGTATGTAGATGGATGAGGAAAACAATTAATTTGATCAATTTTAGAAT